>NC_142592.1:16241789-16572067 GCF_965207765.1 Zootoca vivipara | reverse complement strand
ATATGAACTCCGGCCACTGTGATTATTCTCATTTACTATGCAGCTCCTATTAGCATTATTTTTAAAAAAACAAACAAACAAACAAACAAACCCAAATTATGAAGAGGTAGAAACTTTCCCAAGGGCCACGTGGAGCCCAGATGGCAAGATCTGCCGTAGCATGTAATGAGTTGACAACGGTGGGCTTTTACACAGGGAAGTCTCCAGCAAACCAGGCAGCCGAAAAATAGAGGGATGCGGTGCAGCGAAGTGATGCCGCTTCGCTGCAGGGACAGGTAATTCCGACAGAGGGCGCGCGCGCGCGCACGCGCACACACACACACACACACAGACAATGCAGAGCTCCTAGGGGCGATGCTTAACTGTGGCCTCCTAGAGATCATGGGGCGTGGGTCTCTTCTAGGCGAGTCTTAGCAAAGGGGAAGAAAGCTATCTCTGCAGCACGGCTTGGGGGCTTAAACTGCTGCATGGAGGAGCGAGGCGCATACAGGCTGAGAATGAGTTCTTTGCTTCTTGCTTGCCATCAGCCGGTGTCGTGCCAAGGAAAACTTCTTGTTGTTTAGTCGTTTGGTCGTGTCCGACTCTTCGTGACCCCATGGACCAGAGCACGCCAGGCACTTCTGTCTTCCACTGCCTCCCGCAGTTTGGTCAAACTCACGTTGGTAGCTTCGAGAACACTGTCCAACCATCTCGTCCTCTGTCGTCCCCTTCTCCTAGTGCCCTCAATCTTTCCCAACATCAGGGTCTTTTCCAGGGAGTCTTCTCTTCTCAGGAGGTGGCCAAAGTATTGGAGCCTCAGCTTCAGGATCTGTCCTTCCAGTGAGCACTCAGGGCTGATTTCCTGAAGAATGGATAGGGTTGTTCTTCTTGCAGTCCATGGGACTCTCAAGAGTCTCCTCCAGCACCATAATTCAAAAGCATCAATTCTTCGGCGATCAGCCTTCTTAATGGTCCAGCTCTCACTTCCATACTTACATCACTACTGGGGAAACCATAGCTTTAACTATACAGATCTTTGTCAGCAAAGTGATGTCTCTGCTTTTTAAGATGCTGTCTAGGTTTGTCATTGCTTTTCTCCAAAGAAGCAAGCGTATTTTAATTTCGTGACTGCTGTCACCATCTGCAGTGATCAAGGAGCCCAAGAAAGTAAAATCTCTCACTGCCTCCATTTCTTCCCCTCTAAATAAATAAATAAAACTAATAAATAAAACTATACATGTTGAATTCCTGCCAGCACGTATAACACTGAGGTCCAGCTCCAAGGGCCTTCTGGTGGTTCCCTCACTGCGAGTAGTGAGGTTACAGGGAACCAGGCAGAGGGCCTTCTGGGTAGGGGCGCCCGCCAGTTCAGATGTCAAGGAAATAAACAACTATCTGCCTTTTAGAAGGCATCCCTATTTAGGGAAGTTTTTAATGCTTGATGTTTTATTGTGTTTTTAACATTCTGTTGGGAGCCGCCCAGAATGGTTGGGGAAACCCAAAAGGGTGGGGTATAAGAATAAGAATAAGAATAATATAACAATGCACAGGAGTGCTGCCGGGTTGCAGGTGGCATGGGGAGGGCAATTCTAGACACGCTGTAACTTAGAGAAGGCTAAGTTATATATGTGCACCTGGTAATAGGCAGGAAAACTTCCAGCAAGCCAGTCATGTGTAGCCAGAGCTAAATCTAGGCTCTGAGGAACTAGGTGTCAGCTATCCTCACAAGAGACTCTTTGGGACGCTGTGGTCAAGTCACGGCCTCTCACCTTCAGCTCTTCAGACCCTTGGGTACATTTCAGCTCTACAATCCTATGATATACAAGAGAGAGAGAGAGAGAGAGACAGAGACAGAGACAGAGAGAATGGTGGGGTTTTGTGGCAGGCACAGGGGTTTTGTATAAAATAATAGTCATACCTAGTTGGGAGAGTCTTATGGTCTGGAAACTTATTCATCTTGCATCAGCTTCTTTTGGTTAAAGTCTCAGTCAGAAGGGCCAGGGAAATAAGAGGCGAGGGCCCCATAATAGTTATATGCAGAAGGCAAAATTTCAGCAGGTACATCTTGTTGTCACGTGCACCTGCTAAACTTCCTTCAAGGTGGAAGAGCCTGGTTCTCGTTTGCATGTGCGAACAACTCTAGCCTTTTGGCCCCGATTCAGCGAATCCTAAAAGCTACCGAACCTCTTACAGCCGGAGCTTGTGCATGTTTACTTAGGAGTCATTCGCAGGATGTCACGGTGTAGTCAGGATTGCTTCCTTAAAACCTCCCTCTGTAGCACCTCTCCTTCGAAGTAAGTTCAGTGCAACTTACTCCCAGGTAAGCGGACAGCAATCATGAGCTCAGCTGAATCCCATGGCACACGCCTTCCCAGTTATCACAGAATTGTAGAGTTGGAAGGGACCCTGGGGTCATCTAGTCCAACCCCCTGCAATACAGAAAACTTTTGGCCAAGATTCAGAGTCTCAGGTTCTGCTGACTGAACTATTCTTCAATGGAAACAGTAATAAAACAACAATGAAGTAAAAAGGATGATACAGTATGTAAATTATCCAATGCTAGTCCTTTGAGTCATGTGCCCTGTCAAAGGATGGGAGGAATGAAGAATCCGATCTGTGAAATAATGCCAAACTTCATATTCACACACACACACACACACACACACACACACACACACACTTCTTCCCCACCCCAAGGAATAAATCTCAACTACAAAGTAAATGCAACGCAGAAAACAAGTTGGAGATCGAATCCAAGGCACCGCTAGCTTCCTCGGGAGTAAGCCCGGTGAGAACCAGTAAGAACTTCCTTCCCAGGAAGCATCCACAATTCGGATCTGAGCCTCTGCACCCTTAGAAGCCTCTGCGCAAGGTCTCATCCTTTGCCCTAATCCTTTGACTGGACTGGAGATGTGCGCCAAACCTTCCTTGTGGTCTATGGGCATGGAGCGGGTTGGCCAGAGAGAGAGTGTGTGTCACCAGCTAATTCGAATTAACGCGAAGCAACGGCATGGTCTGCAGTTACAGGAGGTCACCCCCTTCTTTGAAGCCAAGCGGGTCTCGATCCGGTCGGCGTTTGGGGGGGGGAGCCAGAGCCAAGCGCGCGATTGCTGCTTTCGGTTGCTTGGCTGAGAGAACAAAACTATATTTAGTTTAGACGTGTTGCTCTCAAATCATCCTTGTCAGGATCTGCGATCCTGTGCACTTTGGCATACGGGAACAACGGGAGGAGAGGGTCGCATTGTAAGCGCCACTTCCTCACTCTATGTGGCCAAAACGCTTCCTGAGAGCAAAACCAAAGGGCACATTTTTAATAATAAAAAAAACAAAACAAAATAACAGCTCTGCGGAAAAACGCCGCGCTCTCCTCCCCACTCAAGAGCTGCCCGCGAAGAAAACAGGCTTTCCTGTTCTGCCAGTGACAGGGGGAGGAGATGCCGGGCGCCTGGATGGCGATCCGAGCATCCCTCGTCCCCTAGGAAACCAGCCGCGGCGGCTCAGCCAGCCGCGGAGCCGGAGTCGGGCTTCCTTTTCGAGGTCGACTTGAAAAGCAAGCCTCGCGCCTTCGAGGGGCCGAAAGAAAATTGCTCGGGTCTTTGCCTCGGCAAAAGAAAAAAAAAGAAAAAAGGAGCGGATTCTCTAGATGGCAGCATTAAGTAGCCAAAGAACATGGGGTAGTAATATATAATGATGATGATGATGCATGAGTAACGGTGATAATTTTTTAATAATAACAGATGCGTGATTAACGGTGAAGAAGAAGAAGAATCCGACAGTTAATCATGCATCTATTTTATCTTTCCAATTTCTTCAATTTTTTCGAAAAAGAGGAAGATTTAGTTGGTTGAATTTTTAAAAAAATAAATAAATAAAACAACTTTATTGGAACTCCCCCCCCCAAAAAAATAACGAAAGATCTTTCTTTGTTGTTAAATCTAAAATAGTAATCATGCTTCTCTACTAACCATCCCAACGATGACGATGCCGCGTCTTTTGCTGAACAAGAATCGTTCTAGTGGCATCCGCCCAAATCCTAAACACGTTTACATGGAAAATCATATTTTTTTTCATGGCTTCAAAGGAAATTTACCTGGGAATGATGTAAGGAGGCGGTTAGGGACGATCATGGCCTTAACTGTTTTCTTTTTCTGTTCAACTTGGTTAAATTTTACTAATATCATTCTTATTTTTATTTGGCGGGAGGGAGACGGAACTCCAGATAAGATTTCTCTCTTTGCCCAACCCCAGTTTGTTTGTTTTTTGGGCGATGGATGCCCACCAACGCTATAGATATAGATTAGATATATAGATATAGATATCTAAATCTCTTCGGAAAATGCATAAAAGCGGGAGGGGGGAGCTCGTAGGAGGAAAACTGGTATCGCGAGGGCCTCCCCCCACCGCTTGAAACAAACAAGCCAACAAACTTGGCAGCCGCCCCGTCGCCTCCTGGCAGAGCGCCGTGTCAAGACGAAGCGGCGCTAATGACTCTAATGACGTCGGGCGCCATCGAGGGTGATTAGAATCAATAAGAGCTTCGCCTTCGACGGCATGCGAATCACAGCGATTATGATCACTATTACTTTGCACATTGCTCTTTTCCGGGGTGGAAAGGAAGCGTCGTCGTCTTCTTCTTTTTAAGGTCTTTTAAAAACAAAATCTGAGCCCCACGTTGGGCAAAAGATTCCTGCATTGCAGGGGGTTGGACTAGATGACCCCGGGGTCCCTTCCACTCTACAATTCTGTGATTTTCTATGAAAACTTTGTCTGGATACACACACACGCAGGCACTTGCCTATATATAACCCCTCGCGGAAAGAAAGCGGGAGGCTCCGGGGAACACAAAACGTCATGGACGCCCCCTCAACCCAAAGCCTGCATTGGTCACGGGTGCAAGGCCGCCTAGCCCCACCAAGAGCCCGCCGCCAATTGCCCTAGGGCGCTCCCCTCCCCTCTCGCCTTTTCTCTCGCTTCCTTTTGGCCTTTCATTTGCTATCTTGCCACCCGCTTCGCCAGACGAATTTTAGCCATCAGCCTCCCGTCCTATATGCCCTTGTCTATTCCTTCCTCCTGTTCCGGAATACACCAGACGCTACTTAAAAATATATAGCAACAATAATTATAATAAATCCACACCAGCGGACTGGTTCTGACCCTCGCAATGCTCTTTGGATTGTTTCTTGGCTGCCAAAAACCTTCTAAGCTCTCGTCGACCTTCGTGGGAAAAGGAAACCCGGCCTCCTAACTTCCCCGTTGCTGGCTGCATTTAAAGGGGGGGGCGTTCCTGGGAATTATAGTCTAGTCCTTCCTGCGCCCAAAGTCCCAAGACCCCTGATAAACTACAGTTCCCAGCACCCATCGGAGGAAGCCATGCGCTTTAAACGCGCGGCGTGCCGGCCACCCACAGTCCTCGCCACCTTCTTTGGCGACCCCAAGTCATCCGGAGTGGACCCAGAGGGTACGAGAGTGGGGCCATTTGCCAGGCCCAGGTTGAGGCCGAGGGAGAGGGAGGGGTTCTCCCAGGTCAGCCTGACCTGCAGTCGCCAGGAGGTGGGGGAGATCAGGGAAGCCGTCCCCCGACTGCGCGCTATGGCGCACGCTTCCTTCTCGCCTCTCCGTCGACAGGGGCGGAGGAGGGTGGCGCTCTCTGGCTGGCCGCGAATCCTCTCGAGTCGCTGAGCTTTGATCAATCCGAACTAATTACCCCCGAGTCTTAATTAAACTCTTTAGCAGTTGGATCAGCGCTTTGGCAAGCCGACAGGAGGGAGCGCTTGGCAGTTCGACGACACCCGCTTCTGGCAGAGCCTCGCGAGGAAAGGGCGGCGGCTGGGAGACCTCGCAGCTCCGACGGCGAGGCCAAACGACCCCCCTGGCGCCGATCCACGACCCGTTCTCTCCCTCCCCGCCACCTCGAGTCGCCAAGAGCCAATGCACTCTGCTTGAAAGGGGCGCTTCGCCCGTTTATTTGCCACCAGATCCACCAAGTCTTTTTTTTTGGCACGTGCAATAATTATAATAATAATAATTCTTTTAAAAATACAACCGGGAATTTCAGATCCGTACAAAACTGAAGCCAACCCCGTCCCCGTTCACAAGAGATCACGAAGGTCGAGGAGAGGAGGGTTGGCGATGGTTGGGGTCGAGGCACAAGGGAGGGAGAAGGAGGAGTAGGAGGGAGAAGACCGTCGGGGAAAGGGGAAATCGAGAATCCGAGATTCAGCCAGCCGGCAAAGTCAATCGACACACTTTTTTTTCGGGGAGGGGGTTGTTATTCTATATACAGCGACAGAATTCGAGGGGTGAATATCGAGGGTTGTCAGAGCCCAAAATAACACACTGTTGGATGGCGGGGAACAAGAGATCGTCCTTGGGGCGCATCCCTTCAAGGAGGAGACTTCCGTGCCAAAGGAGGGACTGGAGGGGCTTGCTATATTGAAAAGGCGTCTCTCTCTCTCTCATACATACACACAGTTAGACGAGTCACACTCTGAAGTAAGGTGACACACACGACCCTGAAGCTGAGCTCAAGTGGGGTGACACTTCCCGGACCGTCGAGGGGCCGTCCTTGCAGTTCAGAGCCACCGCTGAACTTTAAAGAGACGCTGGTTCCGCTTTCTGCAGCGGGGCGGCAAGGCGACTCTTTGCAAAGGGGAGATCCCCGCTGAAAGGCCGCTGCCAGTTTGGGAAGGACGCAGATATATTCCCAAGAAAGGTCAGTCGCGCTCCCCGGGGCTCCCCCGGCGTCCCGGGCCACCGCAGATGGGTGGGACTGGGCCCTAGCAACAAGGACAGGAGGGACTTCGACGTAAGGAAGCGTCCCTTCAGCTAGACAACCCTTGCCACCAGTTGCTGAACCCGAGCTTAGAACATATATTTGGATAACCTTAGGCATGGAATCGTGCATTTAAATACGGTACCCGGGACTTAACAGCCGCTGAATAAAGCGCCGGGCGCGCCGACGTTTGAAATGGCACACGTCGAAGGTGGCATTTGAAAAAGGCAGCGCGCCCTCCGCTGTTTTGTGTGGGGCAGGGGACTTAGAAGGACTCCTTTGAGCAAGGGACACCCCAGAGTTTCTGAGATGTGGGGGGACGCTTTAAAATCTCTCACACACGAGAGAGACACCAATTGGGCGCTGCAATAAATTCTGGAGCCAATGAAAGTCCTTTAAAAGGAAGGGGCCTTTTCAAAAAAGGACAAGGGATTTTCATAGCAAAAGGGGTCCCTTCCCCGCAGCCCTCTTGGAGGTGAGCACCTGGCAACTCTAGGCAGACTTCCCGGCCGGGTCTCGACCCAGCTTTTTCAATAAATATACACCCGAAGTAACGTTTCATTAGTCCTGGTTTTCTCAAAACCAGCTCCCCAGCTCACGCGGGGAGACGCAAGTCTTTCTTTCCCCCGACTGTCGGGGTCAGAGAGAGAAAAAACAACCCAAAGCAATTTCCTTGTCTCTCATCTTTTTCCAGCAGTCCCAGAGGGTAAGAAAAACCCGACGGCTTTCTCTGGAGGGAGCGCGGGAGAAGCGCGGACCGCCGTCGAAGTGCATGCAGAAGAAGGGCGGAAGGCGGCGGCGCGCCTCACGGGCGGTGAAGCAGCATAGACGGCGGCGGCTGCAGTTCTGGCTCGACGGCGCTTCGCGAAGCAGCCACGCTCGAGCCGCCGCTGCCGTTGGTGTCGTGCAGTTTGCGGACATGCTTCTTGAGGTCAAAGTTCCTGCAGAAGCCTTTGCCGCAGGTGGGGCAGGTGAAGGGCTTGGTGTCGTTGTGGGTGTGCATGTGGAAAGTCAAGTTGTACACCTGGTGGAAGGCTTTGTTGCAGATATTGCACTTAAACTGCTTCTCGCCGCTGTGCGTCAGTTTGTGGTTCTTGTAGTTTCCTATGGGGGGGGGAACAAACAACAGGGCAAGGCGCTCAGTGAGGCACGTGGGGAGAACCTCTCCCGCCCTCAAAGAACACACAGCCCAAGCCCGCGCGCAATCCCCACAACCCCCGCTTCAAACAAACAAACACACACAACTACCTCGGGTTAACATCTTCGGTTGGCATTCCGGAGTCAATTCCGTCGAAAAAAAAATCAAATTCTTTAAAGTTTTTCTACTTAAAAACAACAAACAAACAATCGAACGAAAAACCACACACGCACGCACACAGACACCAAAATCCAAAGAAACTGAAATCTCGGAACGCTCCTGGTTAGCCGATTTGTGTGCCCAGATCCAAAACGCCGCTTATCTGGACAAAATCCCGTGAACTGACTTCCAGACTGACCTTCAGGAACCGGGGTACTCCAAATAATAAAGCGGTTTAAATCCCTTTCCTCTCCTTCTCCCTCATCCAAAAAAATAAAATAAAAAAATCGTTAGCCAGCGAAATCAAACCGCTTTGGGGTGGATTAAATTAGGACTGGAATAATCCACAATGCGGTACTAAACAACATCTACGATTTCTGTTTTTTAATGATTTTCTTCCCAAATAAATCTTTAAGATGGGAATGTTAATTCCATGCACCTCCGCGAAGCGGAACCATCTTAATCCGAAGCGGTGCGTTGTGGATCCGGGTTTTCTTTTTGCAATTTGCATCTACAAACAGAACCGTGCAGAATATTCGGAGTTTACTCTCATAAGACTCCGGTTAACACTTGCAAGCCTGTAGTTCGTTTATTTGGAAATAAGTGCTGTTGAGCTCAACGGGATTTACTCCCAGGTAACAGTGCAAGACATCGCTGATGCCTTGGGTTTCAATATACAAGCCACCTCACAAGGAAGTCCCACTGGGTTCAGGAAATTGCGGCCTTATTTCTATGCAAGCCCACGGAAATCAGTGGCACTTATTTCCGCATAAACCTGCACAAACTGAGTTGTTAATCCCAATTATCCTCACAATAATAATTGCAATCGTTCTCGCGTTCTTAAATCCACACTAATGCTCCGCCCCTCACCCCAATTAAACAGAAGTGGCCATCCGAGAAAAACAACAATTGGAGAAGCTAAATAGATCTCTCTCTATATATATATATCTAAATCTTTTGCTCCTGGTTTTCTATAACAGCGGGGATCCTCCGTTTGTCTTCCCGCAACATAACTATCCGAGCTCACACAAACAATAATGCAGGCGTAACATTTTAGACACGCTTAAAAAATATCCGTTTGATATCTGTTTTAATTTTTTTAACATATTCGTTTTGAACATCGGATATGGGAGGAAAAAAAAGGGTGCGCGCGCTCGAGAAGAAACAACGACGATGCCAACGATCGCAGAGTCGTACCTTTTTGGTGAAACCCTTTCCCGCAAAACTCGCAGACGAAAGGTTTGTAGCCCGCGTGGATCCGCGTATGCGTGTTCAGCGTGGAGCTCCGGTTAAACGCTTTCCCGCACTGGTTGCATTTATGAGGCTTCTCCTGTATTTATTATTATTATTATTATTTTAAGGAGAGAAAAACGCAATAAAAAACCAGTCCGTTTTGCAGCTCCTCTCCAAGCGGGGCACAATCCTGGCTCTCTTCCCCCCCACCCCACCCCCAGGACAGCAAGAACTGGGGAAGGAGGTGCTGTTTTCGCTTGGAAAGAAGATCAGCTTCCTTTGCTACCCGAGAGGACCTCGTCCCCTTAAGTTTAAACTCTGGCGGCGAGCGCCCCTCAAATCAATTGGAGACGCGCGCGGGGTTGCGGGGAGGGAGAATACGGAAGCTGGAACCCGGAGCCTAATCGCGCTTGGTGGAAAGTGAATTTAGTCGGGCTTACTTCCGAGGAAGCGTATTTCAGGATGGTAGCCCTAGTGATATAAACAGCCGACGGAGTGAGAGGCAGCAGTGGGGGAAAGGGAGAGAAGGGAAATGTGGAGAGGTGGCTGTCTAGGGGACATTTCCCAAGCACTATTGTTGGGGAGGGGAGAAAGAAAAAAGGACTAGTATTTATTCCCCTCACTTCTCTCTCTCTCTCTCTCTCTCTCTCTCTCTCTCTCTCTCTCTCTCTCTCTCTCTCTCTCTCTCTCTCTCTCTCTCTCTCTCTCTCTCTCTCACACACACACACACACACACACACACTCGAACAGCTCGCTTCCCAGTTAATGCCTCCAGAAGACAAACATTCGCACGTCGAGGAGGCAGAACAGTTTAACTCAGACAGAGGGGGAGAGGCAGATGCTGGCCAGTTCGACGGACCAGCGGCGGGAAGGGAGGAGGTTTGCAGAGCCACGGCGCGGAGCCGTCGGGTTTGAGCCGCGCGTAGCTGCTGGCTTTGTACGCAGCGGGCGGGAAATCCGTGCGTTTGCGGGGCGCTGAGCAGAGGGAGAGCAAGCGCGCGGTCGGTACCTGGGTGTGGATGATCTTGTGGCGACAGAGTGTGCTGGCCTGGCGGAAGCCTTTGCCGCAGACCTTGCAGACAAAGGGCCGGGCTCCCGTGTGCACCGGCATGTGGCGCGTGAGGTTGTAGTGCGCGTTGAAGACCTTGAAGGGGGAAGGGGAGGGGTCAGAAAGTGAAAGTAGAAGAGACAAGAAGCGCGATTAGAAAGGGTGCGCGAGAAAGCCAGAGCAGCAGCCGCAGCAAACAGCAGCCTCGACGGCCGCCTTGGCGGATCGGATCTGGGAGAGGGGCCGGATTCGGCACTTGCCTTGCCGCAGACCTCGCAGGTGAAGACTTTGGGCTTGGCACTGGGCGAGCCACGGCTGAAGTCCGCTCCGACGTTCTTGAAGGGCAGCTTGTCGGTGGCCAGAAGGTGCGCGGCGGCAGCGGCAGCGGCGGCTGCGGCTGCAGCTGCCGCGCTGTGCAGCTGGGCATGCGCCAGATCCTTGAAGGCCGGCGTCGGGTATTTGTCGGGGCCGGGCGGCAACACGTGCAGCTTGTTCCTCTCCGCCAGGTAGGCCTTGGGCGCCGTCGGAGCGTGCAAGGCGGCGGGAGAGGAGGCGTGCAGCGGCGAGCCTAGGAAGTAGGACGCCACCGGGTGGAGGCTGAGGCCCGACGGCGGGGGCGGCGGTTGCGGCGGCTCCGTCGTGCGGCTGAAATAGCCCAGGGTGCCCAGGGCGTGGAAGGAGGAATGGTTGACCACGCGGGGCCGGACGAGCTTGTAGTGCTGCTGCAGCGGTTGCAGGTCCCCGGACGGCGGCTTGAGGCTCAGCGCGCAGCTCAAAGACGCCGCCGACGAGGAAGAAGATGGGGAGGGCGGCAGCGGCGGGTCCATCGGGGGCTTCCTGGGCTCCGAGCCCGCCTTGGCTAAGGACTCGTAGGCCAGCGGCACGAAAGGGATCATGCAAGGGATGGAAGATGCCAGGCTGAGCGCCGCCTCCGCCTGTTGCTGCTGCGGCTTGACATGCTGTTCGGCGCTTTTGGGGCCCCCTCCTTGCAAGAAGTGGGGCAGCAGCGGCAGGGCTTTTGGCTCCGGGGCCGTCCGGGCCATGATGCGCTCGATGGAGAATGCCAAAGGCTTGGAGGCACTCAACATGTTGGCTCGAGGAGCGGCCAAGCTCTTGGCAGCCGTCGGGGGGTGCTGCTGCTGTGGCGGCTGTCCGCTATTGTTCATGGCTGGCCGCTCGCTTGCCTGGGCGCCTCTCCAGCTGCCTTTGCCCCTCCGCAGCCCGCTCACTGAGCGGAGCCAGCGGAGCCCCGCGCGGCTGCTGCCACCCGCGATGCCTCGTCCTCCGATGCCCACACCAAGCCCACCGCCGCTGCCGCCCTCGCCGTCTCGCTCGCCGCCTGGACCGCCTCCAGAACCGCCGAAAGCTGCCTCTCCATCTCGACGGCCGGCGGCGGCACGAGCCTGCGCATCCCGACGGACTCGTGCCGGACCATCGCCGCCTCTGCGCGCCTTTGGCGGGGGACGGTCGCCCCTGTCTCCTCCTCCTCGCCTCTCTCCGTCGTTTTCTCTCTCAATGGAAAGTGTTGGGTCAATAGCAGCAGCCACGATCCCGCCAATCGTTAACTTCCAAGAGGAGAAGGTAAACTAGATAATTGCTCAATTCGCTTCCAACAGGCATTAGGAGGAGGGGGGGGGAGGAAAGTGGAACCCCCTTCCCTCCCCGCTCCCAAGATCAGGAGGCTACTTTCCATTGGCGCCCGATCCTCCTCCGCCTCCTCCCCCCGCCCAGAGGGAAGGAGATGGCTTTCCCCTCCCCCTCCGCCTCTGGGTCTCCCCCTCCTTCTCCTCTCCCCTCCTATTATTCCCAGTCTCCTTACCTTACACAGACTTCAGAGGCCTCCAGATCAATGGTCTTGTTTGCCTTTTAAATGACATCATCTTTTCCTTTATAATCATAAAAGGAAAGACAATTCGCGGCGTGACCTCTAAATAAGGGAAACTGGGGGGCCACAGCGACGGGGCTTCTCTCGGACAAAGGAGGGGTAGTTGCGCTGCCTGCTTGTCAGTTTCAGCCCAGGCGGACATCCGCGCGCTGCGCACCTGGATGCGCGTCTTGGCTGCTCTGCTTCTGCCCCGGGTCTGCTCCTTCTTTCCTCCCTCCCTTCCCTCCTTTCTCGGTGCCACTTCGGAGGTAGTCCTTTGGACGCCTGGCCTTTTGACAAACGCGCCGCCCTTCCAAGAAACAAAAACGCTTCGCTTTCTTGAGGAAAAGCGCGGGGCTGTTGGCAGCGGTTGCAGCTCCGAGCGGGTGTTAGACGGGGCGTCCAGTGTAGACGGCAACCCGGATTCAAAGGAGGAAGGCGTCGGGGAGACCCAGGTTCCGGAGCGCTGAGGATGATGGCCTCGGCCAAGACCAAACTTTCAATAGCTATTCAAGCAAGGACGACCCCAACACCTGCAAATTGGGGGGTGGGGAGAGACAGGCGGCAAAATGCCCAGCACGAAAACCAGAGGTCAGCTATCTCAGGGAGAACTCGGAGGCTACAGTGCGAGATCACATTGAAATCAACGAGGAAGAGGTGGTTCCCCCACCGCCGTCGATTTTCATGGCTCCAGATTGCTCACCCAGCGAGGGAATTTCTGGACTCATTTTCCCCATCTCACCTCAGACTGGGCTTTCAATCCAACCTGCGTTCAAGAGGCTGCTTAGCAACACAGCCTCGTTGTGCTCTAAATAGCGATGTGTTCCTTCAGAGGAACCTTTCGGAGCTTTTGGTACTTTTCAGAGATCCAGGATCTAACCGGCGTTTAGCTTTAAACCAGTTCATTAACCAAACAGAAACCACGCGGATTCTCTTAGGCTTAAAAGAGAAACAGATCCCGGTTCTCTCGCTTGTGAGTTGCTAAACGTAGCCAGCTCCGGCTGAATGGCGGGAGCGAGCGAGGCTTTGCCGTCGGAAGACACCCTCCACCCTTCAAATCTGACTGGAACGAGCCCAAGGAGCAGGGCTATTACAGGTCCGTTTCGGGGCAAATTGGTTTGTAGCCTCCCCGCTTTCAGATGATCCACTAATTAACGACAAATCTCTCTCGGTCCCCGGGGCCAAGGGCTATGTAAACAGTCCGGGGAAGGCGCGGGCCTGGATTTCCTCCGCGGAGAGGACGCAAACAGGCAGCAGAATGCGGGTTTGGCGTGTGTATTAAATCCAGTGTTTCCTAATAGCTTCACAGCATCCTCAGCACAAAGGAAAGAATTAAGTAAAAATACCCACCGATTGTACCGGACAAAAAACAAACAAACAGTAACATATACTACAAACGCTCCAAAAATGATCGCGACGCATTAAGCTTTTGTAAATCGAGGGACTAGAGAGCCGTGGAATATTTCTTTCCTTTGCACATACCCGTCCCTTGCCCACCACGGATGGCTGGTCCCGAGCCCCACAGGAGAAATGCCGGAAAGCCCTTTGCGGGTGCTTCTATTTTAAGGGCATTTGGGATAAGAATTCTTTGTATTCATTCATTCCTTTTTTTACATGCCTACCCCACCCTTTGTCGTCAAGGAGCTCGGGGGGCGGCGGCGCACATAGTTCGCCCCCTCCTCATTCCATCCCCACAACTAGAATACACGCGACCACCATCGTCAGGCTGGCCTCTTAAATGCATCACAGCACAATCCCCCTCCCTAGCTTTTAATGGGACTTGTGGGCAGCTCCGAGTTAGGATCCGTCGAAAGACCGCGCAGACCTAACAAGACGCTGCAAACCCTTCCCCCCCGACGCTCCAGGAGTCCTGGATTTACTCCCTTCCAGCGGGGAGGTGGGGTTTTCCTCTCTGGGAGCCCTTCCCCACAGCAGATGGGTTGGCGCAAAAGCTCTCTCCCCCAGGGGAAGCTCAGGTTCCCTTCCCCTAGGCCCCCGAGGCAGACGCCAGACGGGCGCAGTTGTGGCGCGAGGGGGCAAACCAGGCTGGTTTCAGCGTACAGGTGAACTGGCTCACCTGGGCGACCAGGAAACATTTTTGTCACTTATCTTCCTCCTATTATATTTATATGTTTATTATTTAATAAAAATATCTTATTTGCCCGACTCCCCATACACTTCTGGGGCACCTCGCCGCGCCCTCCACCAATCCCTCGCCGTCGAATTTTAAAGCGGATGGATTCAGTTCCTCGCCTCCTGCGCTCCACCCCTCGGCTGGGATGGGAACTATTTCAGGCGAAGCTTTCGCTTCCTTAGTGCCTCAGCAGCTGGCTCGCTCCTGGTCTTTCTGAGATCGACTTTTCGCTGACATGTGTTTGGGAGGAGGCGAAACGACACGCCGTGTCGTCGCTGGAGCTAGGAAACCGGGTCCCAAAGCGGCAATTACTGGCTCTGCAAATTAAGACAACGCCGGACTGAGGAGGAGTTTGGGCAATATAGCGCCAGAATCCGGTGTTTGCTTTTACTGTGAAAAGAAAGAGTGTGTGAGAGAAAGAGCCAGTGAGCAAAGAGAACAGACTAGGTTGAAATGGAAAGTGTCAGCCGGAAGGGAAAAGATCTCCCTTTCTAAGCCGAATTCACGCTACAATGCGGCGGTGACTTCGGAATGCTACTCCGAAGCACTTCTGCCCTTGAAACCACACTTTGCTCACGTTCCGCGGGACACCCTCCAACGTTAGGCAATAGCCCTAAATGCATAAACTTGGGAGTAAGTCCCTCTTGGAATCAGATGGGACTATAAGTGCGTAGGATCGCTCTGCGCGAGTGCGCAAAATTCCAGTCACGCATGGTCACCCTAAACTGGTTAATTGAAAAGGAAATCCTCTTGCGTTCCGTAAGAACTTGGCAGTTTAGGATTGCAGCTGGATCGTAGGCAAGTTTGTGTAGAAGTTCAGGCCCATCATGTCCAGCCCGGCTCGCTCTCAACCTAAAGAATCGCAGCTCTCTGCATCGGAGGAAGCGAAATCTGTCATCTTATATATGCCTTTGGTTTTTTCAAGGCACCACAACTATAAGATGTTTCCACCCTAAACTTGTTTCCTCGGAAGAAACGTCTGCCGGAGCCAGTGGATTAGCTGCGCCCAAGATCGCGCGCAAACTTGAGCGCTCGCTCACCAGTCAACCCGTTTGCTCTCTTATCCTCAAGTCGGCTCTTTACTGTATCTCGAAGTACGTGCCCATTGCCCAGAGTCTTGAGGAAGCAAATGAGTCTGATTCATCAGTGAGGATGTGAGGTGCGGACGTTTTAAAGAGCGACCCGGTCACCACCAGCAACATCGATCCTTATACCGGTAGTTTTGCTAGAGAATCTAAGAGAATCCGGAGAGAAAAGTAGCGCCAGATTCTACCAGAAACGGCCCAGAGAAGGATTGCTTGGCAATGTGCCCTCTACCCAAGCCCAAACCAGGAGCGGGTCGCTTCTCCTGGGCAGGCAAATCAGGCAAACTCCCAAATCTTCTTCCAAGGGAAGGAAGAAAGGAGGGAGGAAGACCTGAAGCCTAGGCCAGGGGGTGCTTAGGGACGCAGGAAAACCCTCCCCGTTTCAGGGAGAGAATAACCCAGGCCCCATCTGCACTAGACATTTAAATCACTATCATACCCCCTTAAACAATCAGTTTCCCACGAAAAATCCTGGGAACTGTAGTTCCTTAAGCATGCTGAGAGTTGTCAGGAGGCTCCTATTCCCGGTTCACAGGGTGCTTTAACACCCCTCTTCCCAGAAAATTCTGGCAATTGTAGTTCTGGGAGGGGACTGCCGCACAACTTTCAGCACCCTAAACGAACTACAGTTCCCAGGATTCTTGCGGGGAAGCCATAGCAGTTTAAAGCTGTATGATAATGCTTTAAATGTCTAGTGCAGATGTTAAAGCGAATCTTGTAGGAGACGGATGGGATGATTTCAGATTAAAGGGATCTACTTTTTTTAATTTTAAAAAAGAAAGCTAGAACTGCCCAGATCCACCATGTGGAGTTTGGTGCAAAAGAATTAACAGGGGTTTCCAAACTGTGGCCATCGGCTAGGCTTGCCATACCTCAGGAAAATTCCTGAGATGTCCTGGTTTTCCGGTGTAAAAGTGGCACCAGGGGGAAATTTTGCAGAACTGGCAAAATGTCAGGAAAATCCCGATGGAAAAAGCAGCGTAAGCAGCTCCAAAGGCTTGATATCACTATTATTATTTTGTTTCCAAAAATAAAAGCTCGGCAATGTCGGTGGGTTCCTTTAAAAAGCTCAATAATTTTACTTTTTGAAATATGGCAACCCTACCATTGGAACACGAGACAAGCTTCACCCAGGACATGCCTGTGAATTTAGGGTCGAAGACAGTATTGCATTATTACAGTTTGGAGTCTACAATTAACTGCAATGTATAAAAAACTGAAGAAGCACGGGCAATGCAAAATCGCACAGCATGTAACAGAGCGCAGCTGCTACAATAGGCAGAAAGGTCCGTCAAGACCACCACCACCCCGCCCAATTTTCAAGTGGTCTGTGGGACAGAAAGGTCTGTGAACCCCTGACTTCGAACGAAATAAGCCTGAACGTCGGAATTAGTTCTGAGTTTTAGAACTGAATTGAACTCCCCGCCCTTCCATACACCAAAATGCAGCCTTTGTTACCCGCCCCCTGCGCCTTTCTAAATTACGTGTATTATGTAGCCTGGAGGGGGAGAGAAGAGGAAAGCAGCTTTATCTGCGCTCCACGTACAGACCGAGTCCAGGCAGATTGACTCCGAAATAAGCCCCCGTGAGCACAACGGGTCTCACCCAGAATTAACATTCTCTTGTTGCATGGTTACTCCGAAGTTGTGTCTCGCTTTACGCAGCGGGTGTGAGCGTCGAATTGCTCTCTCTCTCTCTCTCTCTCTCTCTCTCTCTCTCTCTCTCTCTCTCTCTCTCTCTCTCTCTCTCTCTCTCTCTCTCTCTCTCTCTCTCTCTCTCTCTCTCTCTCTCTCTCTCTCTCTCTCTCTCTGCTTTTCTTGCTCACTTACATTTACTTGTGGTCGAAGCCCTCTCCCTCTGGGCTTTTCATTAGCAGCCTCCATGCAAACGCATCGCAACCTCAGGGCAATAGCTGAACCCAGAGGCGATTAGATCGCCAATATCACCAAAGGCACGAGCTTCGCGCCGCTTCCCATCGCGGGCAGCTGGGAATCCGAGGGAACAAGCCCCGTCGAGTCGGAAGGGCCGCTTTCTGCCCAGAGTGTAGGCGAGACCTCGCCTTCCGAGGGGGTAACCTGAACTTGACATCTGCGCATCTGGTGAAGGATCGCATAACCCCTTTTCCCCACTTGGTGGGGACATTCCCCTCCCTCCCCCATTGCTAAAGACAGTGCGGATAGAGGTTAGAGTGCCTGGTAGAGCAGGGTTCAAATCCCTACACGCCAGGAATCTCACTGGGTGACCTTGGGCCAGTGTCTCAGCCCAACCTACCACAAAGGGTTGTTGTGGAGAGCGGGAGAATCCTGTACGCCACCTCGAGGAAAGGTGGGATAGAAATGCAGTCAATAAAAAACTATTAAAATAGAGCAGGCATAGGCAATCTTGGTCCTCCATATGTTTTGGGACTACAACTCCCATCACCCCTAGCTAACTGGACCAGTGGTCAGGGATGATGGGAGTTGTAGTCCCAAAACATCTGGAGGGCCGAGTTTGCCTATGCCTGAAATAGCGGATGTTTCTAGGATTTGTAGATGTGAGGCAAATGGGCAAGGCCCCATTCTCATTTGTTTAGGGAGAAACTTTTAGCTGTTTGTTTGAAGTATTTGCTTTGCCCCCTTCCAGAAATAAAAATAAATTCCGGATGCCCATGCCCTGTTCTAATCTTCCACACAATAACCTTGGGCTATGGCAGCAAGAGGAAACTTTCTGCAAGGTTCCCAGCGTCTCAGAGGAGTGGTGAGACGGCTGGCTGGATATTTATTGCCCCCCCCCCGGAAAGCCAGTTCCGCCAAAGCAAGAAATAAACGCCTTCGCCTTATCTCAAAGTCAAAAGGCAGCGGAAACGCACGTCTAGTCTGCCGCGTCCACGTCAAAGAGGAAACTGGGAAGCCTGAACGCTGCACCTGAACTCCATCTGTCCAGCCCGTCTCAAGGAAAGAATTGCTCCACTGTGGAAGTGCATGGTGAGAAATAAGCCGCATCAAAACCACCAGCAAAAAAACCAAAAACAAACCCAAGAAAAACACCAAAACCCAGCGCTGTGTGCGCTAAAATATGTGTATCTGATTGTGGAAGGCGAGCTGAATTTACGCACTTGCATCTGAGTTCTAGAATAAAGGTAAAAGCAATCCTGCAGTTGTAAATAAGTGTGTGTGAGTGTGTGTATTCCCCCCCCCCTGCAGAATGTGTGAGAGTCCACAGTGAACCGCCGGCCCTGTTACCCCGATCCAGCTGCGGGAGAGAGGTCTGCGCTTTTGACACGGTTTCACCTGCCCGGGGTTGATCCAGGCGCGCCTTCGGAGCGCATCAACGGCTGTCAGGTCCAGGTCGCCAGACTCGCGTTCGCAAAAGGCTCTGAAACCCAGAGAGGATTAAAAGGCAAACTAAACGGAGCCCAAGCGCTTTAGGAAACCCAGCTCCCCACGACCCACCTGCTAACCAAGCCGGACCACAGAGTCTGCAAAAGACATCTTGGGCACTTGCTTCCGCGTAAACGTGAGCAACACGCACACCCACAAATGACGGTCCACGGGACAATAAACTTCAGGACTTTCACCCACTGTATAAAATAAAGTGGGCGTGCTCAGGAAACTGTGGATGGCATTAAATCACAAAGTCACAGACGCTGAAGGGTGGACAACAGAAGTGGACCCTGCCAGCCCTTATCCAAGAGGTGGGTCCTACAAGGCTGGAAGAACCAACACCCATTTTCCTCTCCTCGGGGCCCTGAAAATGTCACTGCCCTTTCAGCGTTTGAAGGAATCGTTTATAATCGTCATTCTCACTCGGATACCTATTTTGACATATGGGCTACTAATTTATGTTTTAAGTCAGAATTGATGGAACATTTCCATTGTTAATGTCAGCTGACACAAAAAATCTGCTCTATTTGTAACATTTTTTTAAAAAAAAACAAATGTTAAGGGGGTCCCCAGTGCTTTTTTCCGGAGAAAAAGGTGGGGGAACTCACCAATAAGTTTGTTTATTACCAGCCCAGTGATAGTTCCACACCACCCGCCCCCTGTCAGTGGCTAAATGTAAGACATTATTAATATTTTGGATTAGAAATGGTCACTACTTTATTGATATGGGTGTATGTTCCAGCACCCCAACACCCCAAATAAAATAATTATTTAATTGAAAAAAGGTAAGGAAACTCAGCACACACACACACCCCGAGTTCCTGCTAAAAAAACACCCCTTCTCCCACCCAATAAATTTTGTTCTGCCTGAGTTTGAACAGCTAACGGTGACTCCTCATAGGATTCAAGGCTGACCAAATTATTTTGGACCCTGGGGCAATAAATCACCCATATTACAATCAGTGGCCTCTGCAGCCAGGAACCTCCTCTCTAATGAGAGTTGCTACCATCTTGCCTTGTAACAAATCACTGCAATTTGGGCATTTGAAAGGGCATCAGAGGCAGGACATTTTCTGGACCAGCGCTGGCTGCTGACTTGAGTCTTGTAGAATGGCCCTAAAAGATCTCAGCCAGTTTTCAACGCAGGAATGCATCACTTATGTAATTTAAAGTTGGCTTTCTTGGTCCCCTTGATGTCCCCTAAACATCCATTACTTGGCAGCGCATTCCATTGAGATCAATAGCACCTCCTCCCAAGTAAATGCGCTGCAGAATCAAGGGATCAGCTAAAACTGTCAGTAACTCCCATGCCAGTCTCAACCCTGCTAATGTCATATTCCCAGGGAATATTCAGGTCAAGTATACTTCTGTCAATATCCCCTGTATCAATAACAACTCTCTCACGGATATTGCTCACTGCCAGCCACTCTCTAGTCTAAAGCCACTCTAGGTGATGGATTCACTGAATAAGTGACCACGCTCTTGTCCCTTTACCAGGTATGCAGGAGAGGGGATTTTCTACACTTGCTGAAATATGATTATGATTTACAAGTCGCCTTATACCCAAAGGTCTTAGGCACCTTACGCAGTAAACAAATATTTCAAACGTAAAACAATGATAACCAAATGATCATATGAAACAACCCCCAAAAAAAACACACTCCTCCCTCCCCACATAAAATTGGTACCCTCTCCTGTTATATATCAGACCTATTATCTCTTCTGCATCTGCTGAAGACATTTATCCTTCACCAAGCCACCCAATTAGCTTGTTGAATCTGTATTGGCTATGAAATTGTTGTCATATATGCATTAGTACCTAAACACGCAGTTGCTTTATATATATATATATATTTGATGTGTTTTGAAATGGCTTCGAGATATTTCATTTAATTCATGAATTGCTTCCTACGAAGTGATAATGAGGCCATCACAAAGCAATCACCATAAAACAGCAAGCAGTTAAAAAACGTTCACTGAGAGAGAGAGAGAGAGAGAGAGAGAGACAGACAGACAGACAGACAGACAGACAGACAGACAGATAGACAGACCATTTAAATGCTTAGGTGTATTAAAGAAGACAGCCTGGTGCAAATACGATGCTAGACTTGGACACAGCAATTAAAGGGGTGGGAGCTTCCCTGCAATCCTTCCCTAATAAACAGGCAAGGATTGGATGTTCTCTGCAGGCATATGTGAGGACTTCCCAGTGAATATGGGGGGGGGGCAAAGCTGGAAAGGCTGAGGTATTGAGGAGGAGTGGAGTTTAAAACCAAGCAGCTCTCACAACTCAGGGTGAAATGCTTAGCACACTTACTAGGTGGTAAAACCATATTTGAACTCAGTGGGGCTTATTTCCAAACACAGGTTCTGGCTGATAGTCAGTCTTCCTTATCAGGCGTCTAGCTTCCTCTTCTTTTGCATCTAGACACCCCAGTTGCAATCCTGGCTGCAATGTAACACTCCCTTGAATGGCCACACATCAGTGAATGGGAAATGCTGAACGGCAGATGCTCCTCTTGACAACCCCAACCCACAGCTCTTCTGAGACTATACTAGAAAAATGAATTTTTGGCCAATGCGGACATGATGACTTCAATTCCAAGCAAACTTTCTCTCTCACACACCCTTCTTGCTTTGCTTGATGAAGAGTTCTAGAAGACACAAAGGCTTGCTCCCTATTATAAGGCATTTTGGTTGGTCATAACAAAGGGTGTTTTTTTAAAAACGTTCAAAAAAAAGTGGCATTTTATTTTATTTAACAAAACTTACGTTCTACCTGAGTGCAAGAAAATCTCTAAGCAGTTTACAAAACAGAGAGAAAAATCTCTAAGTGGTTTATTTTATGAAATATATGTTAAAAATTTAAAAATATAAAAACTTTAAAAATATTGAAAATATAAAAAATGCTGATAAAAATATATACTGAAAATATTCAAAAATGATTAAGATCAACAGTAGCTAAAATAAAATAAAAACCAAACGTAACTTCTACATGTCTGCATAGGCTTGCCTGAACAAAAATGTTTAAGCAGGCACCCAAGAGAGTAGTGAAGGTACTTCCCTCCCTGATGTCAATAGACAGGGAGTTCCAAAGTGTAGGTGCTGCCACACCAAAGGATAAATTTATGACATATGTTGATCAAGTATTATGTGGCCCCTAGAACAGTGCTGGTTCGGCAGATTGTAGCGGTCAAGTAAGCATTTATATGGTAAGGTGATCCTGCAAGAAAACTGGTCCCAAGTCATTTAGGGCTTTATATACTATTAGTAAGTAGATAAATAGGAACCGCTATAGTGGGAAGGTAAACAGCGTTTCCATGTGCTGCTCTGGTTTGCCAGAAGCGGCTTTGTCATGCTGGCCACATGATCTGGAAGCTATACGCCGGCTCCCTCGGCCAATAATGCGAGATGAGCGCGCAACCCCAGAGTCGGCCACGACTGGACCTAATGGTCAGGGGTCCCTTTACCCTTTACCTTTATAGTATTAGTAAACCCTTGAACTTGGCCCAGTAGCAAGTGGACAATCAGTGCACATCTCTGAACAGCGGTGTTACATGCTGGCAAAGTCTTACTGTGTTGCGAAACGATGCAAAACTGAATTACTGTGTCGCCAAAGGATGCATGTATAAAAAGTGTGTCACCAACATGAACATTTTAGAAAACTCTGGTCTAAACGACTGTGGTCAAGCTCTCCTGGTCAATGAATGGCAGTAGCTATTGCACCTCCCACAGTTTGTAACAGGTGCTTCTAGCCACTGAAGCTACCTGGCAGGGCCGTCTTGCCCATAGAGGCAAGTGGCGCGGGGCACCAGGGCACCAAGTTCTGAGGGCGCCAGGGAAGAGGACACAGCGCCTCCCGGCATCAGGTCGCTGCCCTTGCCTGCCTCCGCCATGCCGTGCTAAAGCTCATTCCCACCGCACCTGGAGCCTCCGCCTGCCGTGGCCACTGTGGCCCGGGTTCCAGGGAAGAGACTGGGCATGGCGCCTCCCGGCAGCAGCTTGCCACCCTCGCCCACCTTGCTGAAGCAGCACCGTGCCCAGAGCCTTCGCCTCTTCCCCGCTGCAGGAGCTGCCCTCCAGTCGCTGCCCACCTCCTCCAGCCCTGCAAAGCTTCCAGCAGCGCTGTAAAAAGGTCGGCAACTCTGGGAAATGGGGGAGAGGTGCTGGTGGGATCTTTGCACCACGGCACCGGATATACTTAAGGCAGCCCTGCTACCTGGGCTTCCAGTGACAGAACTGGACCACAGTTTAACCCCCAAGGCACACCTAGTAACACCACCTGCCTCTTCACCTGTGTGCCTCATTTGATGGATTTCGCTCTGAGCAAAGCTTATTTAGTTTGCACGCAGAGCATTGGCAAATGGCCCTCCACATGACTTCATTGTCCCTGCCGCGAAATAAGAGGTTGCCCTTCCTTCCTCCTCCACTGGCACAGAAACCCTTGTATGGTATTATTACTACAGCAAGATGTCAAGAAGAGGTGGCAATAGCAGTCCTAGGGAAAATAATATGCCCTTAAGTTGCAGGGCCAGAAGACAGGAAATGGATCCTTCTATCCTAGTGGTTCTCAGCATCCTTTTTCTGGGCCACGCTTTCCGAGGAAACACTTGCTCGCACCACACCGATTTTTAAATTGACAAGAAATGCATTGGAAAACCAAAAGAAGTGCTTGATTGCTCACACAGAACGCAACTACTTTATAAAATGACCACGGGACTTCCAGAAAGTATCCAATAATGCGGCTTCCTGCCACACTTGCCATCTTCTCCTGCCACACCAGTGTGGCATGCTAAACCCTTTGAGAGCCACTGTTCTATCCCATCCTGCTGCTGCCACATCTCATCATTCCTACTGCTCATGCCTTACTGTTAGGAACGACCAAGCATGAATAAACCAAGCCAGCAATACCGTCAACACATTTTGGACAGCAGTCTTTCAGGGAATAAAATGGACCACAAAATTGTCTGGCCTTATTAATACTTTTTAAGGATGAACAAGAAGGATCTTCTACATCAGGCATCCCCAAACTTCGGCCCTCGAGATGTTTTGGACTACAGTCCCCATCTTCCCTGACCACTGGTCCTGTTAGCTAGGGATCATGGGAGTTGTAGGCCAAAACATCTGGAGGGCCACAGTTTGGGGATGCCTGTTCTACATAAAGAACTGATCACATTCCTATCGGCTGCAGCTCATCTACTGACTGCTCAAAACTGGAAGGGCTTGAATCACTTGCAGTTGCCTGCTTGAAAACAAATTGTTTGGATGCTGATTCTCATGGAAAAGCTGGCAAAACAGGGAAACGCACTGAATGGAAGGCGAACAGAAAATGGGTTTGTAGAAATATGGTAGGCATTTATTTTTTAACATATGTCTCAGAAACCGAATCCAGTGTGCAGTCTCTGGCAACACATGGCAGGGGTATTTGGGGTTGATCTGTGTATCTTGTTCTCTTGGGGAGGGTGGTTGTATTTATTTTCTGGGTACTTCTACTATTCTTAATACTAGAAAAACAAACACCTACCAAGCCAGGATCTGTATTTAGGTTGGGCACCTGCTTTTAGTGCCAGAACGCTTAATGGGCACAGATGAATTAACGGTAAAGAAGAGAGTATCCTTGAGTATGTGCAGAGTTGCCTTTTCCTCACCACTGAATAACCCCAATCAAAGAGCCATCCCCCCATAGCAGTTTCAGTAATTAAAAGCCATTTATCTTTCAGTTAAAATTTTTACTTGCATGCAACTACTAATTATCAATAAAATACAAAGATGGCTAACTGATCAGGGCACCTCTTAGTACCTGGATAACATGAGTGAGAAAAATACCCTTGCTGCTTTAGTCTGGCATGGTTCATGTATCTTTTAGCAACAGGCAGAAATTAAACAGGTTCACCAGCTCAATTCTGCATATCCGTGCCTGGAAATGTTTCCTGTTGCTGCTTTTCTGCCTTTCACTCCAAAGGTAAAGGCAGAAAAGCTCAAAAAGGGAGGAAAAAAGACAGTTACTCTAGAACAGTAGCCTGTGAAAAGGGGCATAATATTGAGGACAATGAAGTAAAATAACCTTGAAACCTAAAGCACATTCATTCAAAAGCAGGTCTCATTGATTTTAGCGGAGCTTGTTTCAGAGTAAACATGCATATGAGCAACCATTTGAAAGCTGTGGTTCCTTGTGGGCAGAAAAAACAAATCTTTGGTTTAATTGAGTCTTGGCTCCCCCAGCCCTCATACCTGTTTCTAAGAGTCGAGTCTTGGAGCATGGGGCCATAATGGGATCGGTGCGGTGTCGTCATTAAGAGGTTTGGTTGGACTAGCGCAGGCATCCCCAAACTGCGGCCCTCCACATGTTTTGGCCTACAACTCCCATGATCCCTAGCTAACAAGACCAGTGGTCGGGGAAGATGGGAATTGTAGTAAAAAACATCTGGAGGGTCGAAGTTTGGAGATGCCTGGGAGACCAGGGTTCAAAGCCCCTCTCAGCTATGCTGGGCGACTTTGGGTCAGTTGTTGTCTCTCGGAGGTCGGGGTGGGGAAAACCATGCACACTACCTCGAGCTTCCTGGAGAAAAGGTAATACTACAGAAAGAAAATGATCAAAGGCAAGGGTCCCTTCTTGAATAAAATATTGGGGGACTCCCCAAGAAAACTAGCACTAATACATCCAGGAACCTCATCAAAATGCTGGAGAGGGTGCACCTCCACAGGAACCTACCTCCACATGTGGTGGGAATGCCCCAAAATCCAATCATTCTGGACAATAACCATACGAGAAATTTGTAAGATAACAAAGCAAGTGCTAGAAATCACCCCAGAACTGGTCCTACTAAACATCTTCCAAGACAACCACGCCCACGCAGAATACAAAGAACTCATAACCCACCTACTGTCAGCAACCAGAAACATCATAACTAGACACTGGAAAGACCTGTCAGGAGTAAACATGAACCAATGGTATCAGGCAGTATGGGAAACAGCCCTATTAGAAAAACTAACCAGTAAGCTGAAAATGACACGGGGACAAACAGAAGAAGACACATTCACCCCAATATGGTTCCCCTTCATCAATTACACAGCCCAACAAGACAATGACAAAAACCCACCGTCAGCATACAAATCAATATGGTTAAACTAACCAAAAGCACCCACCCACCCCACTCACACAAGAAACCAAAGACCACCACAGCCATCCACAAATGAATAACCACACCCTACGCCAACCCCGACCTCTCTCACCAAAGAAGGAACACAAACGAACAACAGAGAACCCGCATAAACAACGCTGACACTGAACCCCTACATATACCAAGGAAAACAGAAACATAGACACCCCACCCCACCCACTCCCCCATCCCGCCCCCTCTTCTTCCTAATGTCTCAACAAGCAAGATTGATGTGTAACAACGGAATAACTATGAGACACTGCATTACCTCTGTAAACCAAGAAAATCCTCAATAAAAATTTAATTAAAAAAAATATTGGGGGGCTCAGCTAAGCCCTGCCACCACAAAATCGATCACAAGATGTGGCACACACACCCCATTTCAATGGCAATGCCCATCAACTTGGGGGGGGGAGCAGAGTTCGCTCCTGTGATTGAAGCATTTTAGCCCCACCCCCAAACAGGCACACACAGACATTTGAGATCAGGCAACTTAGTTTCTCACCGGGCTTGCCTGCTTTTACAAAAGTTCATTTGCCTTGGGGGGGGGGAGCGACACCACGTATATGCGAGGGTGCAGATGTGGTATGGGGAAAGACGAAATCACAAGGGGGTGGGTGGGAAAGCACTGCGATGCTCAGAAATAATGCGTTTATTTTGCCAAGAGATTCACAGCACAAACCCTCAATGATCCTACCGGGTTCTGTTGGTTTCAGTGCCGTCCAAGAGCGCGCAGGACTGCAGCCTCGACAACTTGCGAGGAAGTCAAATGCACAGTGCTTCTGTCTTTAGTCCTGAAAGAGGTCCCACCCAGAAAGCTGGCAGAGGGTCCTGATAGAAAACCCGCTGGTCCCTGAAATCGCCCAGCGGAAAGTTTCCTTTAACGAGCTTCCGCCGGGTCCTGCGCTTTGCGCCTTAGCGCACAGAACGCGCCAGAGGAAGCCTCCATCCCAGGAAAGAATCCCCTGGGTTTCTCGCTCTTAAAACCAGGTGTGATCTTACAGGGAGTTGGCCTAGATGGTCCTTCCGAATCCGAAATGCTCTGACTCTCTGAAATATCGAAGGAGAGAGCTTATTTCTAAGCGGCGGAGCTGGCGGTGACGATCCTGCTGCTCGGACACCTGCGCCTGGGAAGCCCTTTTAGCCAACAATCCTCAGGTGTGAAAAAAGCGCAATGGCTGCGTGGCGGGCGTGGCCTGGCCTGGCCTGGCGACTTTGAAAGAGGCGTCGTACGGGAGGGAATGGCGGTGTAAACGCTTGGCTGGAGTCCTGGGAAAGGGTCCGCCTGCGCGCCCACGGTTATTTGGGTCTCCAGCGCGGAATCCGGGTAAGTATGAATGAAGCGCCAGCATTGGCACGAGGCGCCAAGAAGCGGAGCAGGAGTTTCCTTCCGAGCCGGTGCAGGGCGCCAAACCTGGCCTGGCGGCTCTCTTTTCGTCTGGGCCCAAGGGCTCAGGCCTGGGAGCAGGCCGCCCGCCTTCGTGGCCGGGCGCGCGTTGGTTTCGAGGCAGCTATGCTTGATCCGCGGCTGGTTTCTCAGCGGTGGCCACCTGTCCTGTAGGATACAATACTGTCCCGTATTTCAATGCAAAATGCTGCATCCTGTATTGATACAGTTTTGTCCTAAAGATAGCTAGGTCTTCTCTATCTTTATCTCTCTGCCATGTTAGGCATCCTCTCCAAATGCGTGTGTTTGAAAGGGTGTGTGAAAGGTCATGTATTTAAGCTCTGGGTAGCCAAGTGCAGACAGATCTACAAATTCATGGGTATGTGTGCACAACTGAGCTTTTTTTTAAGGGAATCACCGAAAAAAGCGCTGGCTCCCCATCAAATGCACGCCATTTTAGGAAGACACCCCCCCCCCCAATTGTTGAGCTTTTCTTTTTAGGCAAACCCAAAAGTTGCTGAACTTTTTATTTTTTAGACAACTCCCAAAGTTTTTCAGCTTTTTAAAATGAAACCACCTGAAAAACACAATTTTTGGATTGACCTGCCAAAGATCTAAGACAAAACGCTGCCTTTTGGAAATTCTTCTCGGACGTCAGTTCCGCCCTTGAAATCCCGTCAATGTCTGGGAAAATCTGGACGTATGGCAGCCCTGATATGGGTTGTTTTGAAGTCACTTCAGCACCATATGAAAAAATATCACCACCACCACCCTGTCCCATCCTGTACAGAACAACCCTAGTGCCACAGGTGCTGCTCCTGCCAACAGGTGTTTCTCTGCCAAGAAGCGAGTAGTCAAGTCCCCCACGCCCCCTTCCAACCTCCCCTCATTTGCCTTGGGGAAGGTCCGGCTCGACCTCGGGTGCACAGCTTCCGGGGCAATTTGGGAATCCATATTTTCCTCCCCGCCTGGTCTCACTATGGCCGGAAGTGAACAAGGGAGAAATCCAGGATTTTAGGGTGGCTGTGATAGGGCAGCCACATGTAAACCCCCCACCCAAAGTAGGAGCAAAGGAAAGAGTTTGTGTACGCTTTTTCTAGTTCATATCTTATTTCATGAGGATTTTTTTTTAAAAAAATAGTTTTTGTTTTTTTTAACATTAAAGGGGGAAGTACCCCTCCCTGCAAGTTAGTGAATCAAGAGTTGTTGAACAGAGGTGTGGATTGCCTTGGGAAGCAGTGGGCAGTCCTTTCCTAGGGATACATAATGAGAGGCTGGCTCATCATGGAGACTGTAGTTCAGGCTTCTCCAACCAGGTGCCCTCTAGAGATATTGGATTGCAGATCCCATCAGCCCTGACCAATGGCTTTGCCAGCTGGGGCAGACCTGAACCAAGTTGGAGGGAAGTCTGTTGGATCCTGTCTTGAGTAGCGGGTTGGACTAGATCACGCTATCTGAACCTTGGATCTCCAGATGTTACTGGACTACAGTTCCCATCATCCATCATTGGGCCATGTTGGCTAGGGCTGTTAGGAGTTGTAGTCCACCGACACTGGGGGTGGGGCAAAGTTGGGGAAGGCTGTGATATATGACCTCCAAGGTCCCATTCAACTCATATGGTTGAATGGAGAAAGATTTTAAAATATCATTCTGCGCAAAGGATGAGACTCATGCTTTAACTAGTCCCAACAAACCACTCGAGGCCCTGTTGCAATTTAATAGAAAGTTAGGGGGGATTATCTCTAGAGCTAATAAGGGGACATCGACTTTTGAGGGCAGTTGGGTAAAATATCTGGAGCTAAGGATTACTGCACAATTAGGGGACTCTTTAAGGTTAATTGTCTCTCTTTGTTAAGAGGAACTGGAAAAGGAAATAGAAAGATGGAGTCAGATGAATGGCTCCTGGAGTGGTAGAAGGAAATATGAAATCTGATGCTGAGATTATGGATCCCTTTTCAGAGTCCATCAGTGCAGGGGCGTACCAAGGATCAAAACTGGGGGGGGGGCAAGGCATGGGAGGGGAGGGGCCACAAAGTGGGAACATGGGCGGGGCTACGGGCAGAGTGAGGCCTGGACACCGCCTCCACCTCAAAGGAGGCAGAGGGCAACCAACCCCCTTCCAACCTTAGAAGTTCGTGCGTGCATCCGGATTGCTGGTGGGTGGGAAGGTGCCTGTTGGAATCGCCCCAGTGATTTCATTCCAAGCTTCTCCCCCTTCACTGCAAGGAGAGCTGCCCTCCAAGTCAGCAGATGGGGATGATTATTCAACCAACCTTTCTCTATGGTGGGGAGGGTGTGGAATTCTCCAATCTTCAGTATAAGATGCAAAGAAGATTTCAAGCACTAGCCATTCAGAGGTATGAGTGTGCAATGAAGGGAGAAGAGGGTTCTAAAGATGAAAGAAAGGAAGTTGCCTTGTACTGTCAGGGAAGATCATCCTAAACAGGAGCATAAGGTGGTGCATTTTATTGAGTCAGGCTATTGGTCCAGGATTCCAGGAAGTGGTCTTCCTCAGCCCTGCCTGGAGATGCCAGGGGTCAAACCTGGGGTCTTCTGCACACAATACATGTCATTTACCACTGAGCTACAACCCTTCCCTAAATCATGACATTTAAGAAGAGACAGGCACCTGTCTTGTCACAGGAAGATTTGTTTTGTGTCTAGAGGTATGTAACTTTTTACTGAGGTGTATAAATTTCCATATGGCGAAGAGAAAGTAAGCTTATGTCTGTTCTGGGGCTCTAAGAGCTACAAAACAGCAGCAGCAGCAGCAACAACAGCAACAACAACCGTACCTGATTAAAATATGAAACACCACAACTACCCACATAATGGGACTTGCAGTCCAAAACTTCTGGAGGTCAGGAGGTTGGAAAAGTCTGCATCAGATAAAAACAGAGCAGAACAGAATCTTACAGCTTGCTGATGAGTCTGCAAAGCACGCAGAATATACCTGTTCATATGTATTTCCTCCCAATTGCTTTCTTCCGCACCTGACTCTATTTCAGCGTGAGATGGAGAGGGAAGAAGCTTCCTATTTTCATATCTTCTGAAAACCCCGTGTATTTTAATTCGTTTCCCTTCCTCAGATTTTTTTGCTGCAGCCTTTCAACATAACAGCCAGTAAGTAATGTTATAGTGCATCTCATTTGCCAAGTAAAAATCAAAACCAGCTTCTTTGGGTGGGGGCTGTTGGAGGGACTGGAGCTGTTCTATACATTATGCAGAATGAGTCTATAGAATTCTAGGCTGTACCACTTCAGGCCATAGGGCAGGTGTGAGGAGTGAGGAATATGCCATGAAAAGCTCCCCCTATGTGTAGCTCCATCCCTTGATATTTTAAAATAGGCCTCAAAGACCCATTTCTTATCAGTGGCAGCAGAATGTAAATTGGGCTGCAGAAATGGTGTTGTGATTTCTTTACGCTCCAGATGTTTTGGACTCCCATTAGCCCCAGTATAAGACATCTGGAAGGCACCAGCCTGCAGTGACTGATGTAGATGATGTAGGTACATTTGGTCCCCCATCACTGCCCCCCCCTTAACAAAAACAATATGGCATGTAACAGGCAACACAGGATCCATGATTGAAAGTAAAGCAATGACTGTAAAGAGAAACAGTACCAGACATAATGCAGTAAAAAGTGGACTTTTCAGGCAGACATTCATTGCCACTCCATTGGAAGGCATGTATTGCTGGGGGAGGATAATTTGCATTTGACCTTCTGGGGTTTCCAGCTTTGAGCAATCTCCAGGCATGCTGTAGCCAAGAGCAGGGAAGCCGAATCTTTATCGTGCATTGTGGGTTTGGTTGGGCTTTCAGCAAGTAATAGCGCTGCCAAGGAAACAGGTTATAAGTGCTGGAAAGTGATATTTGATACCAAATAATTTGATATCTTTTTGGAGAGGGAATTATTTCACCAGTTGGACCTACATGCACAGAGTGGATGTAGCGTATGACTGGGATGAACTTTTAAAGCACCAAACGTCTGGAATGAATTGGGGCTGAAATTTAGCAGAGCTCCACCACAGCTCTGAGTCGTGGGCCAGCATGAAAAGGCTTCATTCCAAGTGGCATTCTGGGGAGGAAGATGGTGGTTGCCAGTTAAGTGGAGCTGTAAAGGACCTCCAGGAACCCCCCTTCAATGCACCTAACACCCCAAAACATTTGACGTGGCAGTCCACAGGGACAGATCAAGACCTTCGGTGGCCTTAAGCACCAGAAAGGCTATGGTAACCTCCCATATGTAGTTCAAAATAAAAACAATACTAAACTGTAAAATAAAAATTTACTTTTCAAAGGGACACAAAACTTCACAGAATCACAGACTTGTGGAGTTGGAAGAGACCACGGGAATCTTTCAGCCAACGTGGGAATCAAACCCTGCTGCAGGCTCCAACTTGTTCCCCCGCCCCTCCCGGGGGCTAAGGGTGGCGCCCCCCCCTGCGGCGGGTGCTGGCTGGCTGGGTGGGTCAGGTTGCAGGCGATCACAGGTGCTCTCCACCCCCACCCACCCCCAGCGCCTGTCTCACTCACTCACTCCCCCCCCCCGGACTCAGTGCTAGGAAGAGGAGGGTGTTGAGCAAGGGCGCATCCTCCCTGGCATGCGCACTGGGGGCCGGGGTGGGGGTGGGGGAACAGACCTGGGAATTCCGCTCCCGTCTTCCTCCGCTGCGCGCTCAGGGCACAGGAGCTGTGCTTTGCACACAGGGCTCGGGGTAAAACATGGCCCAGGGTTTGGGGGCTGTGTTTGGCCAGGACCCCAGCGGAGCGTGCAGCTCCTGCGCCCTGAGCGCTCTCTGGTTCCCCGCCGCGCTTGGCCTTGCCGGGGTGTGTGATGGGGAGCTGGAGGGAGTGCGCGGTGCGGTGGGCGGGAACGCCAAACTCGCGCTCCGCCGGGCTGTGCTCCGCCTCTGCCCACCAGCCCCGCCGTCCCTGCTTCTAGGGGGGGGCAGGTGCCCCCTGCCTCGCACTGGGTACGCCCATGCACCAGTACAAATTCCAATGGTTCAACAGAAGGAAGGGGGAACCTGACGCCCCATTTGTGAGTTTTGTCCACGTATTGGCCATGTAACCTGCCCTCGGATTTTTTAGTGAGAAGGGAAAGTGATGTTAAAATGATTATTCTCAGGGGCCGGAGGTTCTTTGGCCGCTGCTTGAAGGAGTGAGTAGAATTCTGAACAGGGATACAGTGTATGGTGTAAGTCAGGGGTCAGCAAACTTTTTCAGCAGGGGGCCGGTCCACTGTCCCTCAGACCTTGTGGGGGGCCGGACTATATTTTGAAAAAAAAAATGAATGAATTCCTATGCCCCACAAATAACCCAGAGATGCATTTTAAATAAAAGGACACATTCTACTCATGTAAAAACATGCTGATTCCCAGATTGTCCGCGGGCCGGATTTAGAAGGCGATTGGGCCGCATTCAGCTCCCAGGCCTTAGTTTGGGGACCCTTGGTGTAAGTTCTGGGAGGGGGGCATTGGGCAAGATGTACCATCTTGTGACCATCGTCATGATGGTATTTTTGGCTACAGCCATCTAGAAGGAAAGAGGAGCTTGAGGGTAAGTTGGTGCTCCTCCTTTCTCCTGATGCTTAGTCACAGGTAATGCATGCTCACAGGCAATGATAACGAGGAGCACCAGCAGTAAGACTGGGAGTGGGGAACCCAGGTATTCATAAAGGGCCTTGACTTGAGTGTGGTCCTTGACAGTTGGCCAGTGATGCCAATACTTGGTGAGCGCCCCAAGGATACACACAGATGAGCAATGTTAAATTAAATTAAAAGGATCTGGGATTCTATCGGGTTTCTGTGGAGAGAGCCATTGTGCTCTTATAGGTGCTGCCTTTTGCGTAACACACAAAGAAGGGTTCTGGAGAATTTGAAGATCACAAATGCAGGGAATGCAAATGTGCTCTAATGGCCGTGAGCGGCACACACCTTGCACTGGGACTGAACTAATTTAAGGACCGATTTAAGCAGCTTGCACTTTTGTAGCTTTAAAAGGGGCTGAATTGCAGGAATGGGAAGCAGGTTATTCGGTTAGCTTTTCCCTGGAGGTTTCTCTTTTTTTTTTATGTACCAAAGGTAAAAATCACCCCCACCACGTACAGTACCTGCAGGCAACAGCTATCCTCCCAGCAAAGCTTTTGGCAAGGTGTATCTTTAACCTGCAGCTCTGTCCCATCGCCAGTGAATACCCACAGACCCGTATTGGGATGGCACATAGTCTAGTGGCAAAACTTTATATGCAGAAGGTCAGTCCCCAGCATCTGGGAGACAACCCTGTCTGAAATCCCAGAGGCCCTGACAGTAAGACTATACAGTGGTACCTTGGTTTAAGAACAGCCCTGTTTACGAACTATTTGGTTTATGAACTCCGCAAAACCAGAAGTAGTATCCCAGTTTGCGAACTTTACCTCGGTCTAAGAACAGAAGCCGAACGGTGGAAGGGCACCGGCTGCGGGAGGCCTCATTAGGGAAAACGTGCCTCGGTCTAAGAACGGACTTCCGGAACGGATTAAGTTCGTAGACCGAGGTACCACTGTACTGAGCTGGACAGGCCAAATTGTCTGACTCGACAGCTTCCTTTGTGTATGTTTTTGAAAAGTTTTTTATTTCTCCTTTTAAAATTGCTTTTATTACAAGATTTTCTTGGGTTACAAAAGTACATACATCATCTCTGTTTTCGGATCATAAAGTCCTTTCTACAGATCAGTTATATCTTATATCTGAAGAAGTGTGCATGTACACGAAAGCTTATACCCAGAAAAAACTTAGTTGGTCTCCAAAGGTGCTACTGGACAATTTTTAATTTTTATTTATTTTGACTGCGTCAGACCAACACGGCTACCTGAATCCGGTGCGAGACATTAATGTTGTAGTCAGTATAAGGTTGGGGGAGAAGCGAGGGGTAGTAAACTTTCATTCTTCTACGTAGTGTTATGTGCAAGGTTTTTGTGTCAGGGTCGCATTCTCTTTCCATTCATTTCTTAGTTTTCATTGGTGGTGGGAGAGATTCGGGCACCCAAGGCATGGTTGGTTAACTTCAGTTGGCTGCAGCAAGTTTTGTTTGCATGTGGGGGGGGGAGGTGTTAATTGTTGGGTCAAATTAGCCATATTGATTTGTGTGCTATTGGTGGGTTCATGTTGTCGTCGTCTTGTTGGGCTGTGTATGCGATAAAGGGGAGCCATACCTGGGTGAAGGCGTCCTCTTCTATTTGTCCCTGTGTCAGTCTTAGCCTATTGCAGGCATCCCCAAACTTCGGCCCTCCAGATGTTTTGGACTACAATTCCCATCATCCCTGACCACTGGTCCTATTAGCTAGGGAACATGGGAGTTGTAGGCCAAAACATCTGGAGGGCCGCAGTTTGGGGATGCCTGGCCTATTGCTTAGCTTTGCTAGTAGGGCTGTTTCCCATACGGTTTGGTACCGGTGTTCCATGTTCGCTCCTGATAGGTTCCTCCAGTGTTTGGTTATGATGCTCCTGGCTGCTAAGAGTAGGTAGCTTATGAGTTCTTTGTAGTGTGAGTGTGATTGTCTTGGAAAATATTCAATAGGACCAGTTCTGGGATGGCTTCTTCTTCATTATTGTTGTTTGCTTTTCTATTACAGTTCTTCATTGGTATATCAACATTAGTACAACAACTGTTGCATTAAAAAAAAGGGGGGGAAAGGATAAGAAAAGGGAGGAAAAGAAAACTTATTTTCATATACTTCCCTTTCCTGGTTTCCTCTCTATTCCCAACCTACCTGCGTTTTCTTGTTCTTCTAAATTTTCCTCTCTCCTTTTCTTTAACTCATGTTACAACTTACGCTGCTGAATTATGTCATCCTGCTAGATTGTCTCATTATACTAATTTTTTCATAGATTCTTTATATAACATTTAATCCATGCATTCCAGCAGTTTATGATGCCTCTCCACTTTTGTGCAGGTAAAATCTGCACAGCTGTGGTTGCTTACATCAATAGTCTCACTTCTTTTTCCAGGACTTCTATTGTTTAATAAGTAAGCTTCTGGGTTTTGGGGAAAGGATCTTTTAAACATTTTTTTTCAGTTTGTTATGAATTAATTCCCAATAGTCTTTAATAACCCTACAAGACCACCACATATGGTAGAATATCCCTACTGTCTCATTACATTTCCAACATTTATCACTTTCTGATTTGAACATCTTTGCCAATTTGTTAGGAGTTAAATACCACCTATGAGTCATTTGTGGGACGCGGATGGTGCTGTGGTCTAAACCACAGAACCTAGGGCTTGCCAATCAGAAGGTCAGTGGTTCAAATCCCTGCGACGGGGTGAGCTCCCGTTGCTCGGTCCCTGCTCCTGCCAACCTAGCAGTTCCAAAGCACATCAAAGTGCAAGTAGATAAATAGGTACTGCTCCAGTGGGAAGGTAAACAGTGTTTCCAGGTGGTGCTCTGGTTTCGCCAGAAGCGGCTTAGTCATGCTGGCCACATGACCCGGAAGCTATACGCCGGCTCCCTAGGCCAGTAAAGCGAGATGAGCGCTGCAACCCCAGAGTCGTCCACGACTGGACCTAATGGTCAGGGGTCCCTTTACCTTTAGGAATCATTTTAAAATAGCTTTAAGTTTACTGCCTGTTACACTTTAAAAGAAAACTATTTTCCCACAGTTGTTCCCATAAGCTTAGGTCAATATTGTGTCCCACACCCCTAGCACAGCTGATCAAGGATGACTTAACAAACTTCCTTCATTTCCCACTTTAATAATTTATGAATTTTTGAAAGCATTTTTACTTTAGACCCTAGTAGCTCCTTTTCAAATTGTGATTGTTCATCTGCAAAACCATGTTTTTGCCTGCCTTAAATAGAGCATTAAGTTGGTAATGTTTAGCCAGTCCGTTACATACTCTTTTATTCTATTTTTTTCCAATTTTGTTTCCTCCCCTACAAGATCCAACAGATCTCTCTATGTACCCCACTGGTTCTCCATATTAATCTTTTCCCTACGTATTGCTCCTGTTGGGGATAAACATAGCAGTGTCTTTCTTTCCAGTAGGTTTTTGTATTTTCCCCTTACTCTAATCAAGTTCTTTCTGATCACATGGGTGGAGAAGCTCTTGTAAATTTTGGCTCTGCCATACCACATACAGGCATGCCATCCATATTTACCATCATGCTTTTCCAGATCTAGCAGTAGGGTGTTCTTCAGTAATCCAGCACAAATGCAATGCCTCAAAGTATAATTGTAGATCTGGTAGTTCTGGGGAGGCTTCTAATACCTGTTTTGTTATTTTGCATATTTCTTGTAGGTCTGACGTCCAGAAGGGTTGGATTCTGGAGCAGTCCTACCACATGTGTGGTATGTGCCTGTAGAGCTGCAACTTCTCCAGCATTTTGGTGAGGTTTCTGGGTGTATCAGCGCCAGCTTCCATGGTGTTAGGTACCATCTACAGGTAAGTTTCAAGGTGTGTTCCTTTCTGTTGTCTGAGATGGATTTGAAGGGAGGTTTAGACCACAGTTTAGTCCATTGGATGCGGTGTATTTGGTTACCTATGCCATATTCCCATTGCTTTTTGATTGAGATTTCTGTGTTGAGCCCCCAAACACTGCCGGACGGAATAATGATGATCACTCACTCTATCCGAACTTTCTTTTTTGGAATTTCTTGGCATCATTTGGGAAGGTTACTTCCCAAAGGGAGACCAAAGATAATGCTAGACCCAGACATATTGTCCTCGCCACCCTGTTTGTGAGGACGGTGCAAGAACACGGAATATTTTATTTGCCCTTTCTCCCACTAAATAGCTCTATTTCAAGTTCTCGAGAGTTCTTGGAGAACGAGGAGTAATTGCCACTTCGAGGAGGAGCCAAGCTCTGCTGAAGTGCAACTTGTTTGCCCTTGTTCAGCGCAGTTTACATGAGCGCTTCAAAATGAAACAAAACAATGAGCTCCTCTCTGGAACTCACTACTTTTCAATCCTTCAAGCCTTTGTGCTCACAGAACAACTGCAAAGTTGTGCGACCTGTCTTTGCAAAGAACCGTCGCGTAAGCCACAGCGAATTGTTTAAGGAATTCATTGAAGTAAAGCACTTCACTGCTAAATTAAGGCCAGGCATTTAAGGTCACTAGGAACATAAGTAACACCCGCCCCCAACTTCTTCGCTCAGTGCTCTTCCAGATTACTTTGGAGCCATTCAAGCTGTCATCAATAGGCAGAGATGTATGCATTTTATGGGAAGGTATACAAAAGCAGAATGCCTTTTTGAAAAGACATATGCAGACTATATGGATTGTATTCTCCAGTTATCTAATGCTTTCAATTTTGTGTTTATAGAGATGCAAGTAATTTTTAAAATTAAAAAAAAAACCTATAAAAACACCTTATCAAATGTTGCAGGGCTCCAGGAAACAATTGCACCTTATTTTTGTAACTGCCCTCTCCTGCCAGCAAAACAAATCACACGCTGGAGGTCAAAGGATTTCAAATATTGCAAACATATTTTAATTTTGGAATTTTGTACAAACGTGGGCTAGATACAGAAGTGGTCATAACAGGAGGGAAAAGGGGGGTTCTTATTGCCTGCAAATTTTCACAGAGACATAGAAATACTGAAGGCAAGTTTCTGGACAATCAACGAGATGAGAAAGTTTTTAATTTGCAAGAGAGAAGATGCAACACTTGTAGTGGTGTGTGTGTGTGTGTGTGTGTGTGTGTGTCTCTCCCCGGCAGTCCTTGGAAATCCTCTTGCCTTTTATACAAAGCAAAATCAAAGGACTAGGGGCCAAGTTTTTCTTTTAAATGCATGTCTCCTAATAATGAAGAAAAAAGCAAGAGACTGACAGCAGAAACAAAACACAACAGCAACAAACTATGGGAAATACATTTTCGGGCTGCAGTTGTTACGCCTGCTCTGAACAGTTTCCAATGATGACTGCCTGTAGTATTGCGTAATGTACAATGTCTGCTCTCCCGTCCGGTTACAGGAAGAGAGACAGCAACGTGACAAACAGAAAGGGATGGAGCCCACACTCCATGCTGGCATTCTCAAAAGTGCAAAGCAAAGCTACATAGAAAAATATGCAACCCCCCACCCCACCCTGGCCAGTGTCTTCGGAACGTCCTCGGCACTAAACACCCCTGCCCTGATACCACCCCCTCTCCCCATTTCTAGCCCACCTTTCCTCCCTGACAAGTGGGATGAATTGTACACCATAGCATCGGGGCATTAAGGCATAACCATAAACGCGAAGTGTGAGGACAAGTTACGGAACAAACACTCATGAGGGGAAGCAGGTGGTCAGCCGTCTTCTTCATCACTGTCCTTCATTGTGATGCCTTGAAGTCCGCTTCCATCAGACACAGAGACCGTGGCTTCCTCTACTGTCAGACGGCTGTGGACGGTGTCGTATGTTTTGCTGTTCAGGGTTCCTTCCAGCACGCCCTGCAGCCTGAAGTCTCGATAGGTCTTCTGTAGCAACAAGAGAATATTTTCAGCAAAGGGTCAGCTCTTCCCCTTTGTACCGTGGTTCCCTAAAAACGTCAGTCTCCTCGAAGGGGGCAGACGGAATGAAGGCCTGACCGTGATAAAGGGTTGGGGAAAGGTATGTGGAATAGAATTGGCGAATTAACGTGGCTTGATAAATGGATGCGTAATCCTCACTTGACAATATTGGAAATGTTAACTAATGCATGAGCAGGAATTAACAAATGGATCGCTGATGGATAAAAGGAAAAAAATGGAACATGAATTAGAACTATGAAAATATAAGCAGCAATAAGGGTTAATTATGGACACATCAAAGAAGGGGGTGGGAAGTCTTTTCGTTGTTGAAAAAGTCATATTAAATTTGCTCAGTGTTTTAACAAATCAACAAATATTTGGAAAATCAAAAGGAATCAATTGGCAAAAAAAGGGAATAGTAGGTAAAAAGCAGACCATTGGACTGTTTTGATCACAACAGTATACCATGGCTGACAGTGAGTCTTCAGAACAGCGTTCACTGAACTGGTGCCCTCCAGATATTCTGGACTACAACTCCCATCAGCCTCTCTGCCAGGCAACATGATTTTTCTGGGAGTTGTAGTCCAGAACATCTGGAGGGCAACAGCTACTCTGGGGCTTGGGATGACATCTGTGCCAGCCCTGTATTTGAGATCCTTTAACTCAGTGTTTCCCAAACTTGGGTCTCCAGCTGTTTTCTGACTACAACTCCCACCGCCCCTAGCTAGCAGGAATGGTGGGAACTGTAGTCCTAAATAGAGATGTCAAGGATTGGAGCTGGAATGTTCTGGATGGAAATCACATGCTCTTAACCCTAAGCTATACTTCCTCCTTCAACACAACACACGAGAACGGGATCCCAAGCCCTAGAGTGTACTGCTGTGGGTAAAAGAGCACTATTTAAACATTTTGTTTATGGTGCTAAAAAGGCTGAAAGTAGTTCTCAGTGTAACATCTCCCAACAGAGAGTTCTTTTCTGGTACCTTTCATAGTGTGTGTAAGTGTAAGAGAGAGAGCTGGATTACACAGAAATGGGGAAGAAAACAGCACTCTTTCAAAAAAAAAAGTAGCATTCTTTCACATGCTTTCCAAAGAAACTATCAAACTCTCATCAAGTAATTGCTGTGTCTTGAATGAGCAACTCTCCAATAGCCTGTGTGGCTTGGGGATGCTTTCTCATGGAGGTTATCAGGCAGAGCAACAGCTCTGGGAGTCGCTTGCCTTGAGTAAGTGCAAATATTTAATTTAATACATGACTCTGCCGTAACGGTATAGCTCAGGTACAGCACAATTGCCCGAGCAATGGTTCCACCTGCAGAATCTGGGCTAATGAAAGACACCAGCCAATTCATCCTGAATGCCGCAATGTGGGCTGTGTTTCATTGTTACATGCAGCAAAACATACAGGCTTACAAAGGTGTTGGGCTGGCAGCCACTGGGAATCAGGACTGTTCTAAAGGCTCTTTTTGCTTTGATCTGCAGAGTTGGGAGAGAACGACCCTGAATGCAAAACGACCGTGCTCTGTTCCATCTTAAATCACAAGAATGTTAAAACAGGCACTTAAAAACAAGATTGTACTTACTATCGCTTTACATTTCCAAAGTGAAACACATCTTGGATGGTTTACATCTCCTTTAGATGCATGACTAGCTGATTATTCTGAACTGAGGACAATATTTTTCACAATCAACTGCATTAAACAACCATCTGAATACCAAAATACGGCTCCAGATTGAGATCCAGTGCTAACAACTGAGCAAGTGTGCCGAATTGTGGCCCGTGCCTGTGGCAGGAATGCCAGAAACACTATCAAGTTCAACCCTCAAAGTGCTTCTGAACTGGAAAATAAGACTTCAGCTCGATGTGCAAACTCTTCAGTTGATCATGCTGAAGGCTTGATCAATTCATCTCTTTTAAACTACTTCTGTAGAATTTTTTTACTCATGCAAAACTAGTGGTCCGTATTAATAAAAAGAGTTATAAAAACATTTGTAGGAGCTGCAAATGCAATTTAACTCCCCTCTGCTATGTGTATGCACTCACACAAATTCCACTCGGTGGTGCTTGGCCACTGAAATCACCTTGGGAGCTGTAGGATCCAATTTGCTGGCAGGGGAAATGTTCCCATCAGTCAATCTCCATTTGCGAAGCCTTCCATTTTTGCACCTGATAAGTAGCTGAACAGATTCAGATAGGCCTCCAAACCACTAAATCACCTCACCAATCACTCATTAAGTGGCCTTTTGGGTTTCTGTTCTGCAGTGTTTTGGCCTCCGGGGACATGTTTATTAGACACTAGCGGCTTGTACAATTTGGCTTATATACACCACTCTAGATTTGCTGGAGTGACTTCCATTGCGAAGCACAGATTCAGCTACTAAACCAATTATTCTTTCTGCCAGTCCCAGATAATTCTAAAAGGCACCTTTTCACTGCAAATAAGATGGGTTGCTTTGCTTTGCTTCAGCCCTTTCAAGCAAGCGCTGTAGCCGGTTTGGTGCAGCTCATGAGTCACTGAGACCAAGACCATAAGAACTAATTCAACATTCCCAATCTCTAGCTGTTTTGGACTAGAACTCCCATTAGCACCAGCCAAGCTAGCTGATGGGAGCTCTAGTCCCAAAACAGCTGAAGGGTAACAGGTTTGGAATGAGTGATGTAATCTCATCTCAGCAACGAACTCTTTGGGATGCCCTCCCATTTTTTAAAGTGGAATATCCACCTTACAGCAGTTGAACTTACGAATGAACTAAAGTGCTTCAAAGCTTTGGTGAAATTTCCATATTGATACACAATATCTGGGATACAGCAATGTCTGAGTGTCTCAGAAGGTACAGGAGGGCAATTAATGAAGAGAGACACCTTCCAAGAAACATGGACCCCATTCTTTAACAATGTTAATGACCAAAATCAAGACCTCTTTATGTCAATTACTCAATATTCTCAGTGGAGGGGTTACATTAAGTAATATGTTTGAATGTTGAAAGTGTAAGTTTATGTCTAGAGACAAGCACTTGGATGTATGTACTGCTAGGTAAGTATTCAATGGTTATTGTATTAGTTTAAAAACCAATAAAACTGCTTTTTTATAAAAAGGCCAGAAGAATTCATTGTTTGCTTCTCTTTTCAATGCAATCAAATTCTAATATATTTACCTTCACTATCTTGATGAGAGTCTTCAGCTGATAGATATGAAGTTGCAGTTCTAATCTATCCGCCAGCCACACACAGATGATTTTCATAGAATTACTGTACCATTGCTGTTAAGAAAAAAGAAGAGGCAGTAAATATATAGATATGTCATGTCGGCCATTATTCATTTAGCAGATCTGGCAGTGAGAGGCAAATTGGACCCTTCAAACGGGCTGCAAATCAGCCCTTGAAGTCAACGATGCCTTAATCCCGGTCAGTAAAACGGCAAGTGTCGTTGCTAGGAAATTGGCAAACTTGACCTGAATTGGTCTTCACACGAATTAGCATTAGCAAAAACTCCTCAGTGCCGTTGAGCTGGGCCATATTCATGTGAAAGAGTGTTTCGCACATCACGATCTGTAGGCAAAAAGGAGTGTTCCGTGCGCACGCTTGCATGAAATAACTGATTGCTAAAACAGTAGGGGGAAGAAGATTATTTACGGAGACGAAGGGAAAAATTGCACAGCTCTGCTAGTTTCACTTAGCAAAAAGGGAAATGAAGTTTAATGGAAGAAGAGGGCATCCGACGATGAAACACAATTCCTGCCGTTTTTGCAGTTCTCACTCTCTTACCAAGGGTGTAATGAAATAGAGGGGGATGGGGAGGCAGACAGACGCTAAAATTGGGATGAGGGAACTGATAATGTGTAACACAAAGGTTGCAGGTTTGATCCCCATATGGGGCAGCTGCATATTCCTGCCTTGCAGGGGGTTGGAAGGGACCCTGTTCAGTTCTATCAGTTCTATGATTCTGAGCCACCATAGCTGCTAGAGTTGTGTCCCGGGCTTTTTAGACTCGTCTACCCATGTACTATCTGAAACCAAAGCGGTGCATTGGTTGCCAGATGCAATTTCCATCCTCCGCCCCCAGCTTTCCTACCGCACTAATCACATCCCTTATTGGGAAGTCTGGGCTTTTGTTTTTTGCAAGAGCTCCAAACCATCTAATTCCACAGCCTGGGATGTGACTGAATCTTGCTCAAAAATAGTGATTGGAGCACCCTGACTCCCATCAGCCACAATGGGTGCTCAGGGATAAAGGGAGCTGTGGTCCAGAAACATCTGGCAGGCCAAAGGTTCCCATCTGTGAGGTCAACACACAGGTAAATACTGAGCTAAGGAAAGGCAAAGGCATTTCGGAGTTGGCCAAGGCACTACCTGTTTGCTTACTAGGTATATCCAATGTTCTTAATCTAAGATGTTAGGAAGGCTTTAGCTAAAATAAGCAGCATTGATATTTAACCAGTCACCAAGGCAAAATAGAAAAACAAACCACCTTGGTAGCTTCTGTCTTTCTCAGTATCAATTACTAAACAGAACCCTGTGGTCAAAGTATGAAAAAACAGAGTGGTGGTTTCATTTTAGGAGCGAAATTGCATTTGGAGAGAATTAGCACTTCAGGGCTTTCTTTAAAAAAGAAAGAAGCAGCTTTAAATCTTTTCCTAACATAATTTCCTCTTCCTTTACAATAGGAGAGGGTATGTATATATTTGTGAATGTGTACACACACACACACAAAAAAAAAAAAGAAAAAAGAAAAAAAAGAAATGGGGAACACAAAGCTTCAGGGAGTGGAGACTATATGAATACGGTTTAGTACACGCAGCCAGAACCAAGCAAGCAGAAATTAGGGATGAACAAAGTGCCCTGGCTAAACATCAACATCATCATCATCAACAACAACAACAACAATAACAATAATGCCGCTCCCATCTTGCAGCTTATTAGGTGCTTGTTAGTCTGAGCAGTGAAATAATGAACAGTTAACTAGATAATCTTCTTCCTTTGGTTTTTCATGCCTGGCAGTTCTTTACTTCATGCCCTTAAGGAAAACCCTCTTGTCTATTCCCTCTCTGGGCAGCGAAGATCAGAAATATCTTCCATTGTGTCTCTTGGGAAGCAGAAGATATTACCCAGCCAAGGAGCTGCTAAACTTCATCCATCCACATCCTCCAAAAGCAGAGGCAGAGGCACTTTCATCCCGCCTAAGCAGGTGCCCCTGGAATTTTGGCACCCCAAGGGGGAGCCTATTTTGCCCCTCTGGTTGGGCAAGCCCTGGCAATAAAGGAAAGATTGAAACAACGGCAAGTACACTCCCGATACCACTGAGCTAATGATAACATTCACAGCCCGCCAGTATGCTTTCTGCTCCAAGCCCAGCAAAATGGGGAGTTGCACCAACGGTGACATGTTTTGATATGGCTTGTACTGGGGAAATTCCTCAGAACTGAGTCCCAAAGCAGCACTTCTAGAACAGCAGTGGGGAACCGGGATGTATTTGGTGGGTTCCAAAGTGGACCTGATCCTAGCCAGGCTTGCAGTAGGCCTTGCACTTAAATTCCGCACTGGTAGCAAGCCCTGCTCCACTTGGGAGCTCATGACTGGCGTTCCTGAGTGGAGACGACCCCAGCAGGACTTGTGATTGGCTTTGCATTTAAATGACGCAAGTCTCCCCTGTACAGAGCTGTGATTCCCAGTACCCTTAACAAATTAAATTTCCTGGGATTCTTTGGCCGAAGTCCATCTGCTCTCGGACTGCTAGCCATGATTTAAAATTCTGAAATATACATTCCGAGGCATCGTAGTGTAACTATTTCAAAATAAGGATATTGTTGAACACAATACCTAGTCACCCTTTGTTGTTTAGCACCTGCAAAGGCTGTGAACAGGCATGCAAATATATGCAAATTAGGAGTTTCCTTTTCACTTGTTATCTATTTCTGACGTACTCTCTTCAGAGCTGAATCCCGGTTCTAGGAAGTAAGCAAACATTAAAAGATGTGTGCCTTGTAGAGTTTGCTTTTACGGGTCTTATTCACTCTCTCTCTCTATATATATAATATTTTAAAAAGATTATTGATTAGAATATTGATTAGAAGTTATTTTTAAATCCGCGGATAACAGGTGGCATTCAAATAAATGCTGTCAGCCACATTGGGATGAGTGTCATTTGCTTAACAGATGGTATCTGAGTGAATTCACTGCGACAATAAATTCGCTCACCTGATCACTCTCTCAACCACCATTTGTTCTTTTGTATCTATTCATTGTTACATGCAATATGATAGACCCAATCTGTTCTCTTATCAAACAGACCTTGGGAAGAATTAGCCTCGGAGGTGTGCAGCACGATCCAGTGCCGCCCATTTCCGTGGGAACACCGGCACCCTCGACGAGAGAAGGAAAAAGCCCACATTGCGGGCCGCCGATTAGTTATGCAAAGGAGACTGGGCATCAAACAATTAAGTCGGGAGCAGAAGTGGTGCCACTTTGCACAAATGAGCAAGCTGCAGCTTGTTGAAGGAAGTGTTGTGATTTGTCATTCCCTGAAAAGGAAATTAATGGGGTTGCGGGAGGCTAATAGAGAAAAGAACCTTGGCCGAAGTCACTCCCCTAAACACACAAATGCCATGTGCCCCGTGCACACACATCAAACAGGGCCCTGTGCTTGCTCTTGCCCCTTCCCGTGAACCTTTAAATGCTAAAATCACTCTTTAGCACTGGACAGGATAAGCTGGTAAACAGCGCTGGGTCCGGAATTTTACATTTAGCATCCCCCTTCTTTGTGTTTAGTTGCAAGTACATAGCAGGGTGGAGTGGGGCAGAAAGCCCTGAGAAATGCTAACCACGAGCATGATTTCTAATATCCTTTTTACAATATCCATTTCTATTTAAGTCCTACTTCTGCTGTCGTCCATATTTTGCCGAGTCCTTACGAACAGAAAACGGGCTTTGTGTAGCGCCAAATGCATTTCTGTTTGGAAGTCAAAAGGACCACAGGATTTTTGAGTAGAATATTTTGCAGGTTGGATTCACCCACCCACCTGCCCTACAGCAAAGGATGCTTGGATGTGCGTAAGGTTTTCGGGAATAAATGCAGGTTAAAGAAATCCCCATGTCATCGCTGCCTGAAAGGGGAAGTGCTGACGTGCTTCTTACAGCACCCAGAACACACACCTAGGAAGTCTTTTTTTAACTTTAGCATAAAGATACACACACAGTCAAACGGAGACTTACTGGCTGAGAGGCAATGTACATCGAACACTGTAATTGCAGAAGCGTCTATATTGCACATTTTGGGTGCAATCTTCCCAGCGAACACTGCCGCTGCACCAGAGGGACTGGTTTTGAAGATGATTGCAAAAGCCTCCCAAATGAAATCGCATCACCACTAAAGTCCCAATCATGCTTGATCTTAACTCAATCTCTCACAAGCTCAAAACAGGGCTTGGAAAGCTGCGGTTGGATCCCAAGCTTTCATTTGCTTACAGGAGGGCTCCTTCTGTTGATGGAACAAAATCTTGGGATCCAACCCAAGGCAAGAAAAAGGTTCACCGTGGCTGCTAACTATGGCGGCCTCAAGTATTGCAGGCAGTATGCCCCTGAATGCCAGTCGCCTCTGATCACGAGGAGGGAAAGCGCTGGCTGTGGTCCTGCTTGCTTCCCGCAGGCAGCACAATTCAGGATGGATGTTGACAAGCTGAAAGGTGTGCTGAGGAGGGCGACTAGGATGATCAAGGGTCTAGAACAGTGATGGGCAACCTTTTGAGCTCGGTGTGTCAAAATTCGCCAAAAAACCGAGCATAACTCGGGTGGTGTGTCACTTCGAGAAAAAACCATAATTTCGTGATATTTATAGTTTAAATAACAAAAATGTATAATTGTAATATATAACTGTATTTAATAAACCAAAAACTAATTAATTAACCAAACCAAACCAAAAAACCCTTATTTATCAGAAAGTGCCCAGAGTTGTTGAGCTTTTGGGGGGGAGCTGCTGACCAAAGTTTTGGAGGTTTTTTGGGGTGGGGTGGGGTGCAAAAGTTGCTTTGCTTTTTTGGGGGGATGCCCCAAAGCTGCTGCGCTTTTTTTGGGGGGGGGAGAACAGAAATAAATGACGAATAATACCTTCGCTGGAACTAACACGCAGCACCGACCTAGTCTTCCAAAGCGCCCAAAACCCCCAGCACAGAACGGGTTAAAAAACGAACGCTGTTACACCCAATCATAGTCTGCCAAAGTGCCAGGAAAAAAGCACAGAAAGGGTTAAAGAACCAATCTCTAGCTACCAGCAGCAACAACAACAACAAAAAAGGATCTGGGTTTTAACAGCAGAGACAAGCTGTAGTGGAGACAAGCTGTAGGAGGAGCGGGAGAACAAATGGGGGGAAAAACAACAACAGCAGCGCGAATGGGCCGATGGGGCGCGTGCCAGCAGTGAGGGCTCTGCTTGTCACGTCTGACACGCGTGTCATAGGTTCGCCATCACTGGTCTAGAAGCCAAGCGTTTGAAGGAGCTGGGGATGTTTAGCTTGGAAAAGAGGAGACTGAAGGAGATATGATAGCCGTCTTTGAATATCTCAATGGCTGCCCCTTGTAACTGGGAGCAAGCTTTATTTTTCTCCTGCTCTGGAGGGTAGGACTCGAACCAATGGCTTTGAGTCTGACAGTACGAGTCTGACAGTACGAGTTGTTCGGCAGTGGAACAGTCTCCCACGGGACTCTCCTTCCTTGGATGTTTCATCTGAGATTCCTGCATTGCAGGGGGTTGGGCTAGATGACTCAAGGGGTCCCTTCCAACTCTACAGTTATTCTACTAGTTTTAGGCTACTGTGAGAACAGGAGTAGGTGGGCCTTTGGTCTGAACCAGCCGGGCTCTTCTCATATTCAATACAAAAATATAGTAAATTAAATGACAACCCACAGGCAATGTTTTTTTTGACAAGGACAGCCAGTGCTCAAATTATATGGCAGTGGGGTCAGAGCAGAAGGGCCCTTCACAAAATTTGTAAGCTCCACCTCTGACTCCAACCAAACTTAGCCAAATCATTCCCTTCCAAAGCCTTCTAAATACAACGGCCAAGAAGGCAAAAGCTAAGGAAGCCAGACTCCCTCTGCATTTTGAGGACAGTACAGTGGTACTGTACTCGGGAGGTAAGGGACCCAGGTGGCGCTGTGGGTTAATCCGCAGAGCCTAGGGCTTGCTGATCAGAAGGTCGGCGGTTCAAATCCCTGCAACGGGGTGAGCTCCCGTTGCTCGGTCCCAGCTCCTGCCCACCTAGCAGTTCGAAAGCACGTCAAAGTGCAAGTAGATAAATAGGGACCGCTCCGGCGGGAAGGTAAACGGCGTTTCCGTGTGCTGCTTTCGCCAGAAGCAGCTTTGTCATGCTGGCCACATGACCCGGAAGCTGTCTGCGGACAAACGCCGGCTCCCTCGGCCTATAGAGCGACATGAGCGCCGCAACCCCAGAGTCGGACACGACTGGACCTGATGGTCAGGGGCCCCTTTACCCTTTACCTTTTACAGTGGTACCTCGGGTTAAGAACTTAGTTCATCCCGGAGGTCCGTTCTTAACCTGAAACTGTTCTTAACCTGAGGTACCACTTTAGCTAATGGGGGCTCCCACTGTCGTGGTGGCACAATTTCTGTTCTCACCCTGAAGCAAAGTTCTTAACCTCAGGTATTATTTCTGGGTTAGTGGAGTCTGTAAACTGAAGCGTCTGTAACCCGAGGTACCACTGTAAAGCTATACCTTTATTTGTCTCAAACAATGTTCACTGGCAGTATGCAAGCTTTTTGTGTTTTTTAAGGCAAACAATTTTTATTTTTATTTAGTATCAATGAATGATGTCTGCTAGACTCCAAAGTTCTTACAGTAAAAACAACACTACTTTTCAATGACACCCCAAATAATCACATTCCCCTGAGCTTGGAGGAGGGAAAATTGAAAAGGCATTACATTGTGCCCTGATGTCAATTCTATGGCATTATTGCTTTTTTGTTGTTGCTGCGCTGTTGCCTACACAGGAATAAAACAGAAAGTGTATATTATATATATATTTTTCACACCAGTGCATGACAGCAGCCAACCATTTTAAAAGAAAATTTGTTCTCTCCCTCCTTCCCCCCCCCCATACATAGTTCAGACAGCTCCTGTAAGGGCATGTATTACTCACTTCATTTTCCCTTGAAATATCTCTTTTGAAGTTAAAAAAAAAAGAGGGGAAAAAAGGAAAGGCTAGGGTTGACTCTGCAAGACCCCTGTATTTATTCACACTTATTGTGCATGACTGTAGACTGGTAAATCATATTAGCGACCCGTCTTCCCATCAAGCTGCTACTTGCTTTCCAGCCCTAGGAAGGTTCAACAAATCAACAGGAGCACGGAAAACAGAACATCAGTCTAATCTAGTGTTTAAGGTGAAGTTTTCAAACCCAATCTAAGAAGATCTTTAGAGCAAGTAAGAAGCTGGAGGGCTCAGAAGGTGGTATTGACAATGAAAGAGTGTTGAAATATTGAGAAACGCAGCACTTGTGCATTTTTAATAACCGGAGGGTCAACAAGGACACAGCTCACTCCGTGCCAATAGTTGCCACCGACTATGGAAATTGCCACACCAGGGCCGTAAACGCTTTCAGTTCATCAGCTTTCTTAAACACCCTAAACCCCCTCAGCGGACCTTTAGTCTTGAATTAACAAACCAAAGCAATGAAAGAGGGTGCAGCTTGAATGGCTGGCGTTGATCCCCAACTGCGTCCAACGCTGCTACAGGCGCTGAAAAACTCTCTCCATTGTCAATAGAAATTGACAAACCCTCCTCTCTTAAATAGTACAGCTGAGCCAGGCTGGATCCACGCAGCTGTAAAGGGCTCCACTCTCAGGGCCCGGGAGGACTAACAATGGAACAAGCATGAGCTCTTTGTCAGCCGCAGACTTGGCAATTTTCTAACAAGGATTAAAGTTGTTTCTCGGCAGTGCCGGTGAAAAGAGATTTAGCAACATACCGAGCTTTCTTCAGCCAAGTTAAAGAGAAGTAGTTAAGGAATTTCATTATTCGGCCAGCCATTGGAAATACAAAACAAATATATTCAATATTCACAATCCCTACCTCGCTCATCTACTAATCTATAACGTTCTGAGACGGAGCCTACTAAATCGAACACTTGTCTCTTGGGGGGGGGGACACATTGCAGTTTATATATATATATATATATATAAGATTTTTTTAAAAAATGGAGCTGTTTGCTACCTGGAATGAAGACTCAATATGTACTAATACACAAAGCCGTAGACCTCGGAGTCCCGATATTCCTACTTTTGAATTGCCAGACCACATAGGGATTTTCTTTGGCTTGGCTCTTCTGGCGACCGGTCACTGATGAAGAGGAAGGCGGGTGGTGGTGATGATGGGGGAGGAGAATATGGCACCTTTTGCCTCTCGAGGAGCAGAGCTGCATTTCCCTCCAATTAAGGGCACAATCCTGCCAGGGCCAACATGAATAGGGCTGGGACAGCAGACAGCACAAACCTTGAAATAATATTACATGATTAGGAACCAGCGCCGCAAAGATCCCAGTGGATCCTCTTCCGCTGTGTTAGTTACAGTCCTAGATAACGGCAAAACCACACATTCAGGGGGAAAAGACCTGCTTTATTAAGATGGCAGGAGCCGAGGTCCAGAACCGCACGCCGCTAAGTAAGAGACTTTGCTATTTTAGATGCTGCAACGTTGTCTAGCGATGGGTGAAAATGCTGTATTGGCCGAATTAACAACAAGCTCAGGGATTCAGAGGAGAATGTTTGCAATCGCATGGATAATAGAGAACTTAGTTTAATCAAATGCAGGTAAAAACAAAAAAAGCAGAAGCTCTGTCCGTTTGCGACACCGAGCCTATTAAGGGACAGCCAGGGAGATTAAAAAAACTCCTAGGATTTTAGCCACAATGTCTCTATCATTTGCAGTATTATATTAAACGACGGCATTGCAGAGAGTGATGGCAAAAGGGCTACCCAAATTCGGGGGCGGGGGGGGGACATGTTAGTTTTCAAAGCAACTATATACATATATAAATAGATAGCACTTCAGATCATCACATCTATTGAGCAACTGGTTCAATTGAAGAATGGCGGACGGCTCAAGTAATGACAGATTAGACAGACACACCTCTTTGCATAAACATGCTTCATTATCACGGTACATCATTTATGTTTCTCTCGCATGATTCCAGGCTGTCCTCTACCTTTCACCACCTTTCTACAATAAAATAGAATTTTCATAAATCATTGGCTAAAACGCCTTTCAAAAGGTCTGAATCTCCAAAATAAAACCTAAGACAATATTTAAAGGTCACCCAAAACATTTTTATTTTTTATTTTTTTGGCTGAAGGAGAAAAACAAGCAAACAGCCTGCTTGGGAGAATATAAAAGGCTTCTCTCCCCGCAAAAAAGAAACCCGTTTTGTCCATATGAATGTGCAATTGAAGGTATAAGAGCAAGTGATCAGAGAGAGATTTGGATGCTCTCCATTATGCATATGCGGTTGAAAATTAATGGCCTATTAAGCCCCCTACCCTTCCCCTGCAAAGTTCAACTTCATAATTGAAACCGCCTATTAACTGCCAACAATCTTCCATTATGGTGTGTGTCACCTCCTTAATTATCCTAGATCAGCTAATTTATAGTTTGATGGTCTCCAGTCAATACACTTGAGATGAATATTGCCTAAAAAAACACACACACACCAAAAACACCCGCTACTGCGTTTTTGTGTGTAAGGCTAAGTCACACCTGTAAAACTGTGCCTGTGTCAGAATTAATTTTACACAATTACCCTACGTTTGTTTTGTTAGTACGGCTGATTTGGAGTGTGTAAATGTGTGGGGAGGGAGGTTCGGGAGCAGTGTTTAAAAACTGCCTTGTGATTTTATGATGCAAAATACTTTTAACCACCGATGCCAAATTCACATGGTCTGAACTGGATTTTAGAGGACAGAAGGCCTCCGTATGGAAGGGAAGGGGAAACTAGATTGGGAGAAATGAAGAATCTGTGCTTTCCAAGGATCTCGACCCTTTCACCCTTTGGGTTACTATGGTTCCAACCAATAACAATGCTCCATAGCTTCAGAAGCAGATGCATAGCTAGCTGGGAGTGGGATTTAGTCCCTTCGCAGCTATTGGTGTGTGGGCAAGAGAGAGAGATTTCGCCTTGAAGCCAAACGATGCTGAAAGCTCTTTTCAGGGGAGTTGCATGGAGAGCTTTGGTTTTGCAGCCCATTCAAAACATTCCCCAGCTACCTCCCTTTGCTTTAGGATGAAAACGGGCAACTGGCAGCCTACCAACAAATGAGCATGCTTTTTTTTTTTTACGAAAACACATTCAGCCAAAAGCAAAGCTCCTTAGGAAGAGGAGCTCCACTCTGTATACTTCTGTGTCAGAGCTAAACCTCATGCCAGAGAGCCTTGTGCATGCATTGAAGTACTCTGACGCAAAGGTTTGCTTGATCAGAGCTGCAACCCATTATTTCAGAATACCTCCTTCTCCCCATATAGCCCCCTCCAAGCCAAGGGGCATGGCGTTCCAGGGGAAGTGGGTCCTGACAATGACCCCCCACTTCATCCATCAATTCATTCAAATATTTATAAATCACACTTGCACAAAATCACAACGGGAGTGATAAAATTACAAAAAGAGCGAAAACGCAAATTAAAATTTTGGTGAGAACATCAATACATACTGGTTGGTAAGAAGAAAATTCCATTGCTAAGGTCTTTCTGAATAAGGCCATTTTTAGGAGACATCTAAAAAAAAGGTAAGGATGATTTCTGACGAATCTCTACTGCCACACTGAAGGCTCAGTCCCTAGTAGAAGTGTGAGGAGCCACAAAAATTGCCCCATCAGAGGATCTCAGTGATTTGAGGTGGAGCAGAAAGGATCAGAAGATGCTGATGGTAGTTTGGGCCCGATACGTTAGCGAATTAACAAAATTCACAGAACTGAACCTGACCCGGGAGCAGATTGGCAGTAGAAATAAAGCTTCATTGTGGAAATGCAATCGGCGCAAATCCTTGCTATTTAAAGGATTATGTTGAAACCAGAATTAAAGCAAAACAATCTGCTTACCATATTGATGCAGTTTTAAATGGCATTGTTTACGACCTGCCTATCCCTTGGGTCTTCCCATGCATATGGTAGGTGTAGAACGGAATCGAAACCCTGCACCGGGGGGGGGGGGCGACGACGACGACACAGACCTAGACACCTGCAATGTTATTTCTACTTTTAAATATTATGTGCTAACATAGATGCTTCTTGCACTATGGGACTTGCAGAAGTAGCATGTGGAATTCCCTCTCCACCAATCCTTGCACCTGATCTTCAGTGCCCCGTTGTGCTCCAGTACTGCAACTCCCTTGAGCAAACGCCGCAAAGTTTCCATATTGCACCACACCGAGCCGTAGCTTTGCTATGTAGACAGACAACCGCCCACTTAACGTTACGTGAGATTTTCAATCAACACAGCTCCGCAAGAGGTGGAAGGCGACAATATGAAATATATTCAAAGGCAGCCTCCTCTACTTAGATGGTCTCCCCCTTCTTTTCGTAAACAAAAGGAGTGGAGTCAAATCTCCTTGGGCACAGAGCCACTCCAACAGCTGTTGAACTCTTCTTCCCTAAATACACTGGTTCTGTACTACTATGAGGCTTTGGGTAAGTAAACAGAGCTTTACTAAGTGCAATTAAATATCTAACTCTCTCTATATTAAAAGTCGCTTGGTTCGTTTCCATCACATTTGGGTGCTTGGAAGATCAGTTATCTTCTGCTGTAGGGGAAAAAGACTCTTGACAGCAATCCCAGAAGAAGATTCTAAGATGATGTTACAGCCTTATATGCTTCCCCACACTAGGGGGGGGAAAGCATTTAGGATGCTGCTGGCTGCCTAGAATGGGGAATTTTCTTATTTTTCCCCCCAAGGAGAAAAATGATAAGAATGTGGGATACAAGAATGGTGGAGTGCCTTGAAGGCGGGGTGGGAATCTGTGACCCTCCAGATACGTTGGACTTCAACTCCCAACAGTTCCAGCCAGAACAATGACTCAAGGATGGTGGGAGTTCAACACATCTGTACTATAGGCCCATCCGGCAGGCCTCCTCTGTTGCCATTGATTTGAGCTGTTCAGTCCGATGCTTGCTGTAAAATGGCCCAGATGTGATTGTGACAAAAGCATAATGATGGCTTTTGCTGTCCAATCAGTAGTGCTCAGTCAGGGTCACAAGTTGATTATTCCTTCCTCATAAGAACAGCTTGCTGGATAAAGCCAATGGATTACCTAATTCAGCACCCCGTTTTCACAGCAGCTAACCGGATGCCTGAGGAAAACCCAATACAGAGAACAGAATCTAATCAAAGCAAATATAGCCCTGTATACAACAAAAGTATAATATGTACTGGATGTCCCAATGCAATTGGTATTTATGACTCAAAAGAATATCCAAAGAACTTGTGAGATACTGATATATATGCAGTTTTGCTAATTGCTGTTCAATATGTAACTGAGGGAAACCCACAAGCAGGATTTGAACACAAGAGCACTCTTTCTTCCTGTGGTTCCCAAGTGTCATTCAGAAGAATTGCTGTGTCCAACAGTGAAAGTAGAACACAACCATCATGGCTAGCAGCCATTGATAGCCATGTCATCCATGAATTTGTCTCATCTTCTTTTAAAGAAGCCATCACTTATCCCTTACCTGGGAGTAAAACTGCTGCAGACATTCAACTGATGAAATGCTCCTGCCTTGCCACACTAAGCCGATATTTTGCTATTCACTTTCCATCTTAAATGGGTCTAATTAGTCCAAACTGAAAAAAACAAGATATGGCATTAACTTGCTTAATCACATGCCACGATATATGAGGTTCCTTTTGCACATCTCTGCTATTGGAACCACATAATACGTAGGAGTATCCTGGGCTTCTTGCTTAGATTATATTCTGCTGTGATGGGATGCAGGTGGCTCTGTGGTCTAAACCACTGAGTCTCTTGGGCTTGCAGATCAGAAGGTCGGTGGTTCGAATCCCCGTAATGGGGTGAGCTCCTGTTGCTCTGTCCCATCTCCTGCCAACCTAGCAGTTTGAAAGCACATCAGGTACCACTGCGGCGGGAAGGTAAACAGCATTTCTGTGCACTCTGGTTTCTGTCATGGTGTTCCGTTGCATCAGAAGCAGTTTTGATGACTAAATCACATGATGACTGGCCACATGACCCGGAAAGTTGTCTGTGGACAAACACCGGCTCCCTCGGCCCGAAAGCGAGATGAGCACTGCAACCCCACAGTCGACTTTGACTGGACTTAACCGCCCAGGGGTCCTTTACCTTTTACCTTATAATCTGTTGTCCTGTCTGAAACCCTTCCCATTCATTATACCACAAGCTCCTTTGTTTGTAATTTATTTATTTTTAAAAAGTATATACCGCTTGACACTGAGAGGAAAAAACCTCCAAGGCAGTTAAGATAGGAAACACAGAAGGAGTCAAATGGCAAGTTCAAATATTGGGTAGTCATATCTGTGTTCCACTTTAAAAGAACGCATCCTCTGTTGTAACAATGAAAAAGATACGGAACTGGGAATGTGGGAAGTGTAAAGAGGTATGTATTGCACATGTGGTGGTATTGCTGTGTAATTTAAGATCATTAGGAAGTAATATAAAATGAACTTTAAAAAAAATGTTTAAAAGAACATTCCCTCCCAAACCCAGCAGCTTTCGTCCTGGGTATAATAATATCAAAAGTCCCAAAAAACCAGAAGAACCTATTCATGTATGTGACTATGGCTGCAAGGATGCTACTAGCACAAAAATGAAAAATGAAGAACAGATGCAGTACCAACGAAAGAAGGGTGGCACCTTAAAATGTTGGAATATGCGGAATTAGCAGTAGACTAAGACATCAAGTCCGTATAGTTAAAGCTATGTTTTTCCCAGTAGTGATGCATGGAAGTGAGAGCTGGACCATAAAGAAGGCTGATCGGCGAAGAATTGATGCTTTTGAATTATGGTGCTGGAGGAGACTCTTGAGAAGAAGATCAAACCTATCCATTCTTAGGGAAATCAGCCCTGAGTGCTCACTGGAAGGACAGATCGTGAAGCTGAGGCTCCAATACTTTGGCCACCTCATGAGAAGAGAAGACTCCCTGGAAAAGACCCTGATGTTGGGAAAGATGGAGGGCACTAGGAGAAGGGGACGACAGAGGATGAGATGGTTGGACAGTGTTCTCGAAGCTACCAACATGAGTTTGACCAAACTTCAGGAGGCAGTGGAAGACAGGAGTGCATATCATGGAAAAACTATGATAAACAGACAATTAACTTAGCAGGATGTTAGTAATTTCAGCAGTGTAAGTAAGAACAAGAGATAAGAAGAGCAAAAGAGAAAGGATTGGAAAACTAAGAAGTTGCAGGAGGGAGTGGATTACAAAAGGAGCCATGGAAGGAGAGGAAGGGAAATCCACTAATGTTTGTATCTTTGAAAGTAACAGAATACGTGACAATTTTGAATTGTATTTGAAATGCAAATAAATAAAATATATATAAAAGAAAAGATACAGAACTCGAGTGGCGGCCCTTGACGTTGCCCACCAACACTAGGTGCCAGGCAGCAGTCTGAGCACACTCAGGTCACCTGGGAGCAATGCATATTTCCATTTCAGTTATAGTATCTATGTCTAAATGCATAGCAATATCACCTGCAAATTAGCACCCTTTTTTTGTGTGATGCATAAATGGTCACCCTAAACCAGTAATAGCTATGGAAGCTATTCTTTTTTTAAAAAAATAAAAAAACCTATGTCATATTACATTTCTTAATCAAACATGTGCTGGAAAGAGTGGAAAGACTGGCTACCCTAATGGTGGGACATCCCCTTCTGCCACTGTTTACTGTTAGATCTGCAACACTGTGTTGCAGTGCAGTGCATCTTTTCCCCAGAACAGGAGTTCTGACCTTCTGGATGCCAGCCAGCTAGCCAGGCCTTCAAGCTCTGGGATACTATAAGCTGCGAGGAATTCACCTTCCAGCCTCTCCTAGGGGAACATTTTTCTTTTTCTGCTGACAGTCAATATTCCATGGCTCCGTGAGGACACCAGGCATGTTCAACATTCATTGATACATACCCTCCAACATTCCACCGATAAAAGTAGGAGAACAACAACAACAATTTTACTATCTATACGCCAGCTGGGTTGCCCATATATAAAACACATATAAAAACATAATACTGTAAAACATTAAACATTAAAAGCCTTCAGATGGCTTGGGGGTTGGATAACTCCATACCCTCCAACATTTCTCCAATGAAAATAGGGATGCCCTAAGAAGAAGCGGGACATTCCAGTGTCAAATGAGAACCTGGCACTAAGTAAATGAACCCATGTTGCAAACTTCAAACCTGTTCCAAAAGAGGCAACACGTAGACCGACGAGTAAAGGGCAAAATATATGTCTTTATAAACTGCAGCGAAGCAATAGTCAGCTGTACAATCTATTGCTTTGCTGCAGTTTATAAAGACATATATATTTTCCCCTTTACTCGTCGGTCTATGTGTTGCCTCTTTTGGATCAAATCAGAACCTGGGACAGCTTCTGTAAATCCAGGACTGTCCCTGGAAAATAGGGAAACGGTGTGTGTGTGTGTGCCTGTTGATATATATATATCCCCACCCTTTTCTGTTTTGTAAAAATCAACACCAGAAACATTTTTACTTCTGCATACCTCCGGGTTCTGATCATACAACCTCCATCTAGTCTCTTATTGACCTCAGTTTGGGTCCATTCCAGCTGGCATTCACCCACCCAAGTTTGCTATTAAGACAGAATTATGATTATATCCACCACCACTCTCTGGTATCTTTGTAAGAATTATGTTTCTCCGTAAAGACTTCCATAAATGAAAAAGCTGCTGCTATGAATACTGGCAGGCTTTCCCCCTTTCTCTCTCCCTCTCTCTCTTTCTCTCTCTCTCTCTGAACTAGGTAACACATACAAGCAGCACACCGGTAAAGTAGTACATATTTGTCTTTAGAAACTGTGAGCTTCTCCTGCTGATTAAATGTGTGTATATTTACAGTACATGCAGAAATCAATAAACCCTCAATGGTGCCTGCGCTTGGCACTTCATGGTGGAAAAAAAATATGACCTAAGACAATCCAAATGGTAGAGATCCTATTGATTTTTCCTGACTGCACAGAACGAGGAGGCAGCAGTCCCAGTTAACACTCTCCAACTGATTCACCTACAGTTTCAGAGCTATTACGGCTGGATATAGCCCATTGATCTGAGTAAGGTGAAATACCATTTTTAAAATCCCCCTTGATAAAAGTTCTTTATAATTGTGAACTACCCACTTTTTTCTGCTTACTCCTAATGACATGTGGACTGTTTGTTTAATTTTAAGACAAAGATATGAAGCCCCTTGCCAGCATTTCTAGGGTGCTTTAAATCAACATTTTTGGTTGTACTTGAGGGTCACTTAAATATTTTAAAGAAAATGTAGGTTTGTTTATAAAATGGTGTTCAATTAACTACGCTGAAACCTGTGATGCTCAAACCCTATGATGCAGTATAAATATACTACAAAATTCTGATACTTCACAATATCGCTATAGAATGCCGATGTTTTGCAATGCTACAGAAATAGTTGTAAAGCACCTTGGAATTGTGAAATATTACGGAAAGCATTTTAATTACTGTTGCCCCATGCGCAGACTGTAAAACAGACATTTCTAATCAAAGCTTTAAAAAAATACTAAACTAAGTCTTTAAAACTTCATTTTGTTGTAAAAATTGATTTCAAACTTTAAATCAAAATGAATATATTAAATCTGAAAATTGCTGATAGAAACCATCACGTTTTAAAATACTACTCTGTGTTAGTTACAATGTCATTTTTGAATGATCTTTATAAAATGCACAGGACTCATGGGAAAAATGTTGTTTTACTGGACAGGAACTCTTCATGTAAAAAACATACACCTTAGCAATTCTTTATCAGGATGCAACATATAGACTTTTCCATTGTTTGGAGGATCATTGTTCCTCAGAACTAGGGAAGTTTGAAGATGTCAGGCCAATGACATGATTAGGCTTGTGAAGAGGAAGTGGCAGGATTCATTCTAAAGGTGCAACCTGCTGATTGAATCATGACTCAACGTAGGATGTGTCAGAGAAAATCATCCTTGTGGGTTCTTGGCCTGAGAGCTTTGTCACCACAGTGGTACAAGGAAGAACAAAGAGACAGGGGGGAAAGAGTCCTATCTGGGCTAGCTAACCCACATTTGGACCCCAACAGGACACCGAGAATCTGCACAGACAAAACTGTGTAACCACATTATAGCGACTTTAAGAACGTCTCCTCCGTCCTTTTCCTTCTTCCTCGTTTGTCATATCTTAGACCAGGGGTCAGCAAACTTTTTCAGCAGGGAGCCGGTCCACTGTCCCTCAGACCTTGTGGGGGGCCGGACAATATTTTGAAAGAAAAAAAAATGAACGAATTCCTATGCCCCACAAATAACCCAGAGATGCATTTTAAATAAAAGGACACATTCTACTCATGTAAAAACACGCTGATTTCCGGACTGTCCGGGGGCCGGATTGAGAAGGCGATTGGGCCGCATCTGGCCCCCGGGCCTTACTTTGGGGACCCCTGTCTTAGACTGTAAGACTGAGGACAGGAACTGTCTTGGTACTGACTTTTTTAAAGCCATTCTGGGAGCCATCTTGGCTAAAGGGTGCAATAGAAACGAGTTAAATAAATAAATGAAAATATATAAATGTATAACCAATTCTGGCCGGGTAGCAAAATTAAAAACAGTTCCAAATCAAAGGCATAAGAAATATAAACAATGCTTATATCGCCAAGCTATTGGCCATACTCCCAATCTCCTGAAACCACCTTAAATTAAGGGGGGGGGGAATGGCATAAATGGGGAAAGTAAATGGCAATCTCTTATGAGATGAATGTTGAAAGACTGAGCAAGTGAAGTTTAAGCAGCATGAACAGACTTAAGCAGCACTGGTAGGCTGAGAGCTATGTAAAAGCTGCAGAGGCAATTCAGTGATTCATAAAACAAAACAAGTGGAAGCCAGAAACAGGAAATCACAATGCAGAATGTTCCTTTTCAAGGTTCAGTTGGTGAACGATGCCTTCTTTTCAGGAAATCCCAATCCATTCCCTCGCTTTACTTTCTCTCCCACCCACAATATTCAGTTGGCAGCCTGTGACTAGAGTATGCTTAGTCCTCATTGGACTGTTCTTCTTTCCCACATAGCCATTTTTTTTGGGGGGGGGAGATTATAGAATCAACTTGGCTCGAACCATCACAAGCCTTCTAAACACAAACCACTTCACTTTGGAGGGCAGGACACAGGGCAGAAACTATTATGGCAAAGTTGAGTATAATAAGGAATTATTTTAAAGTGCACATAACTGTGTAAGAGTATGAACTAGTTTTATAGTATTGTGTTTTACTATTTTTTGTTGTTGGGAGCAGCCATCACCACCATCATCATCATCATCATCATCATACAGTGCTTCCCTCTCTCCTACCTTTCAGGGTCTAGCAGGACCAGCTGGTCCAAGAATTATATCTTCCCTATGATGGTGTCACCATTGAAAAGTAAAATAAAGAGTTGGGCTGCTATCCTCTAGAACTTCTGTAGGCACTATTAAGGGATATTGGTTTTTTTTTTGCTCCTGTTTTTATTATGTATATTGTGTTCTCATTTTGTATTTTAATGTTGTGAACCGCCCTGTGATCTTCAGATGAAAGGTGGTATACAATTATTATTATTATTATTATTATTATTATTATTATTATTATTATTCCATTTTATTCTGACGAGTTCCGTTTGTTGAAAGGCAGTGAATATTCTCGAGGAGAGGAAGTCTTTATTAGCCCTTACTTGAAATATTTTGATGGTTTTTAAGCACATTTCAAAGGTGATTGACCGAGAGAGCAATTCATCAAGCCCTGTGGTTGCACAACCTCCACTTATTTTAATAAGGCTTGTGAGGGACCAATCCAAACCCCACTGAGATGAAAGGTGGCTGTTCTCAGCAGCACTGGGTGGACTGCACTTTGTGTGTGTGTGTGTGTGTGTGTGTGTGTGTGTGTGTGTGTGTGCATCTGTGCACATGCACGCCTGCGTGCGAGGCGCCTTCTCCCACAACAGCCTGTTAACGTGTTTGGAAATTTACAAGATTTGCTCTTTCATGCCGTATGGGGGTAAACCTGATGCTACAAAAGAACGTTCAAAAGGAGGCAATTATTTCCCCACCCCCAACGACGGGGAAAACCTCTGATCGATTCTTATATGAAGGGGCTTTTTGTTACCCATGCGGGACAAAAAAAGAAAGGAAAAAAAGGCACAATTAAAGGTGAGTTTAAAGCTCACTAGAAATGTACAGAGCATCAGCAAAATCTGAGCAGTGCTCCGCTTTGGAATTGTTTTTCTACTTCTCAGTTCTTTTAAATGGTTTTCTATGGCAGGGACATTTTTCTTAATTAGTCACAGCTAATTAGTGTTCTGGCATAGACAAGTAATCAGAAATGTCAGAGCTGCAAGGCTACATCTCCCTAATCCTTTGATAATAATTTAGCCTCCTGGGAGGGCCTCAAGCTGCGGTAAGTAGTGGCTTGACAATAAGGCGAAATTAGGTGGGCAGCAGACCATTAGGATAGAGAAATAAAAAAAGCACTACCAAGTCCTGCTGAGCACCATCAGGCAACTAACTACATTGCCAGATGAGGTGCCTGTTTAAGCCGGTGTTGTTAATTAGCTGATTCTACCAGACCTGCTGCATATGCCCAGGTGCACCAGGCAAAAAATGTCTCTTCCTGGCTTTGTGCCAAGTGACGGTTGTGTTCCTTCCGAGCTTCTCGAAACCTGATAGCAGAAGTCCACATATTTCTCAAAGATTATTTTGACTTATCAAAGAAATACGCAGCTCAACAAGCTACAATGCATTGTCTCGTGAAGCTCCTCGAGGGAGTTAGTCACGCTTCTCTCCAATTTCCCCAGATTTTCATTCTCATGCAGGCTTTCGATTCAGGAAGAGGACTTTTAAGAGCTCACTAGCCCAGTCTCAACTTGCAGGAGATGTTCTGGCATAGAATCGAGATCAAAAGGAGAGCTTGCTTTAAAAAGAGAGAGAGAAAGAGAGAGAGCGTCAAAGCCCCAAACTTGAAAACGATAATTTAACGTGGCAAAATGGAAGGTGATGTGCTGAAACTCACTTGACAAGGTTGTAATCTGAGAACGAGCTGTTTTGAAAGCTGAAGTTTGTATCTTGAAAGAGTGGGAGAAACTACACACACACACACACACACACACACACACACACACACACACACACACTGAATTATGGCAATGAATACTAAGTGTGAATTATTAGGACAGAGTTAAAACAGACTTCAACAGGACAGAAAAGTGTTATTGAAACCACAGCAGTACCAAAAATATTGATGGCAAAATACAAACAAACATTCAAACATGACATAGATAAGTTATGAGAGTCCAGGCCACAGTGGCAGGATGTTACCATTCAATGTAATAAATCTCCATATGTACATAGCTCAGTCTTGGGTGGGCTCTTAAAATGCACCATAGGCTGCCATGTGGCCAACCAGCAAGTTCCTTGAAGGAAGGGCAGAATGCAGAAGTAATGCACATCGTATTTTCTTACTTAAGACCGAGAACAAATGCTCGCAGATCTCCATTCTGACACCACAAACTTCGGAAAAAGAAACCCTTTCCCACCAAGCAGCCTCTTGCGCATCACAGAGCCTGCGTTAGCCTTCGACAGGGAAATGCTGAAATGTGGTAAATGTTATTAGCATTCAATTCAGATTGTTGTTATACCCCCAAATCACGGAACCATCTGTTTCATTGGATGCAAAAAAATAAACATTAAAATGCACATCAAGGAATGGTTATGACCAAGTCAAGAGTGCCGTTCACATACGACTGCCTTCGACATGAAAGCATTGCTTGTACTACAAAACAAAGGTCAGAGAAAGTCAAAACCAACAAAAATAGCAGATTACATGCATTGGTCGCTCCAGTCCTTCAGAGTCAAGGGATTCTGCCAGCTTAAACTCTAGGTCACAGAGAACGTTCTTACCAACTCCTTCCTTATGTGCAACATGAGGCATGTTCTTAGGCAGAGATTTAGCATTCAATGGCAGTAATATATTGGTAGCAGAGAAACCGCCTCTCAATTTCACCCAGCACCCAGAAGTGAACTGAGTGAAGCTGATTAAAGGAGAAGTAGTAGCAGTAGTAGAGGGACCCAGGTGGCGATGTGGGTTAAACCACAGAGTCTAGGGCTTGCTGATCAGAAGGTCGGCGGTTCGAATCCCCGCGACGGGGTGAGCTCCCGTTGCTCGGTCCCAGCTCCTGCCCACCTAGCAGTTTGAAAGCACATCAAAGTGCAAGTAGATAAATAGGGACCGCTCCGGCGGGAAGGTAAACGGCGTTTCCGTGCACTGCTCTGGTTCGTCAGAAGCAGCTTTGTCATGCTGGCCACATGACCCGGAAGCTGTCTGCGGACAAACGCCGGCTCCCTCGGCCTATAGAGCGAGATGAGCGCCGCAACCCCAGAGTCGGACATGACTGGACCTGATGGTCAGGGGCCCCTTTACCTAGTAGCAGTAGTAGTAGTAGTAGTGAGGAAGGGAAAGGACCATTCTCGGGGGCAGCTTTTAAGTTGCTTAAATGGCGTAGCTACCCCAACCCCCCCTGGCCAACATTTGAACAAGATCTTTTGGGAAGGCCGCACTGGTCCTGCTCCCACAAGCTACTAACATCTTGGCACTCAGATGTGCAGCTTCAAAGTTGGAACAGCAAGGCAAGGGAGTTTAGAGAAGTGTTCTTGTGGCTGGCCCTTGCCTTTTGGAAACTCAACCAAGCCAAGAATATTTTCCAGAAATATGATGATTCTTTTAGGTTTTCAAGTGTGTCGTAAGGCCTGAGGTTCAACAGCTGCAGAGTTCCTTTAATCTATTCTGGGCATATGGTATTTCACATTTTAATTGGGCATACTGTTAACTACTCCAATCCCTAGAGATAGGGTGGGTTACACATGGAAATGGACTATGGAGGAGGGGATCACTGGAGGTACTCAAAAGACGTACACAGCTTAGCGACAAAGTTTCTGACCAAACGTGTTGCAGGGGCTGCATTTAAACTAAGAGCCAATTTGAACGGTTGGATTTTTCTACGTATTCATATGTATGACTGCATGGAGACTAGCTAGCGTGAACATGTGGAGAGCCAGCAGCAATTTCTGTGATTGCAACTACTGGAAAAAATGAAGCCATGATCACACTAAGCTTTTGCAAAACAGCTGTTTAATCAGGACAAAGTTAGTAGTGTAGGTTGACCCTCCAAATGGAAGAAAACTCCATTGGCCACATTTGAAAGCTTGGGCAGAAAGAAAGGGACAACTTGTGCTCAATTATTACACTGTAATTATATATATCCCTCTCTCTCCCCCCTCCCTCTCCCTCTGTATTTCATTGGAATCTATCTCTTATACTTCCAACCCATACATTCTAAGTCCATTTTGTGATAATCGAGATTGGTGAATCCATGCTTTCTATGGTTAGGATGGACAACCGTAGAATACATGCAGTACAGTACATCCACCAACTTGGTTTCAATATCTTTTGATGCAATTTATATTCAAAATAAGCTTCATTTTGCAAGCTGAAAACATGCAAAAAGAAAGAGGCTGAGAAACAAGGCCTACAGCAATTGGGCAAGTTGCTCTTCTTGACTAAGGTGGTTTCAAAACCTATATATTATTACCAGCATCATTTCTGTCCAGCTCGACAGAAGGCAGCCAACAGTCCACAGGTGGATCAACAGTCATTTCCTATTAGACCAGCTATAAGAAGAATGTTCCCATGCATCATTTTCTTCTTGACTTTTGGCTGACTTCCTCTTGGGGCTCTGGGGAGGGTCTCCTTGCAAGCCACGAGGACTTTCCATCTCTCTCACACACACAATTTCTGGTTAGAGTTTATTTCCCGATGCCGTGCGAATACGTGGTCACACACGAGAGTCTATTGTGCGTAAGGGGGATGCCTGTCATGTATAATTTAGCTAAGATTCCTGCATTGTAGGGGGTCGCATTAAGTAACCCTCGGGGTACTTTCCAACTCTACAATTCTATGATTCTATGACTGATGGACTTGGGTCGGATCCAGCATCACTAAGCATCACTCATTATCGCGTGACATTAATTAGCAATGCCTTAACTATTCCAAGAGCCTGAAACTGCACTTTCGTTTTTGTAAATTAAACACACATCTGGTGGGCCCACAGAGATCCCTTTTTAAAAAAATGTAGAGCACCCAAGACTTGCAAGAAATAGCATTCTTCTACTTTACTTGACACCTCCTCTCCTTTTCATAACAGACATTATCTTCCTATTTATTGTACAAATGACAATATGTCAAACTGATATGTAACCCAAAGAAATGTGAAGAAGCATTATTATTTCAGGGAAAGAAGCATATATGTGGATCAGAAAGCATGTTTACCACAGAAATAACATTTTTAATGAGCAACATTCACCTTTGCCACATGACCAGGTTAACACCAGCTAATTTTATTTTTTAAGTCGTTTACTTTAGCATCTCATTTACTAAGCCGAATGCCAATTAAAACTCCATAGGAACAGGTAGAGATGGTGGCGCATTGTTAATATTTCACCCAGGAATGTGAATCTGTGTTTAACCAACTAGGGTGAGCTTTGTGAGAGAGCTCTTACCGCTGTTATTGTGGAGGAGAAAGTGGCAAGATAAAAACTGCTGTCACAGTGTGTGTTGTAGAGACAGCCGAAGCACATCGACACGGCTTTCACAATTGGAGGTGTCGGTTTGCCAATAGCTACAACAAAAGCCCTTTAAAAAAGCACAGGGGACTGAGTTCTCCAGTGCGATGCAACAGATCCATAGCAATTTCTTAGCCCAGTTCCATGGATTTTAGAGAGTACTGTTTTGGAGCCAGGCAACTCAAATGTTTACTTTTTAGGCCACTTTTCAGCCCTAACGTGGGCTGCTGAAGTAGATCATGTAAAACCCCCAAGCAAAAAAACACAACCAAGTAACCAAAGTTATAGTTAAAACTAAAAACTTTAAACTGGAGGCTTGCATCCAATGCAGTGCTAAGTATGCATAAGGATTCTGGCTTGTGCAATGGGATTCCTCCCCCCTTATCCCTGACACAGGACCCCGGCATCTGTCCTGGGCTTTATCCCAGCCACCCAGAGCAGATTTCTGGAGGGTGAGGGGGAAGTCCTCTTGTGCAAGCGGGAATTATTGTGCTGATGGGACGCTGACTTAGCACCACATTGGATACAAGCCAAAACGGACACAGTTAAAACAGCCATAGATTAGAAGTCGCATGGAATAAATATGCTTTCACTGCCCACCTAAAGCCCATCAAGGATGACACTTGCCTCAGCTCCTTTGGGAGGGAAGTCTAGCATAATTTAGTTTGTAGCCAGGGGTGAATAGAGCGTGACTCTCCTCCTTCCCACCCCATTTAAATGCCCATGTAAAGATGAGTTGCCCTTTAATGCCTGGCCCCAATAAAGAAAAGCCTAAAAGCTGTTTTTTCCTCACCATGGCTCATAGGAGTTTGGCTACAAACCAGCTCTTCCCTGTGCAGAGGATGGAGCTGGTGGGTGAGAGGGTTAGTTAAGGGGGAAGAGAAGGAGGGAAGAGAACAGTGTGCTCCTTCCTCCTGTGAGTTCTCTTGCTGCTTAGTAAGTGCAGTTAATAGGCATGGTCTTTGCTGGGCACATTCAGAGATCCAGACCCATACAGGATGATGCCAGCAGCTTGCAAGTCCCAGGTAAGAATCAACACCAGAAGGCTGTGGTCCAGCACAAAGACCGTTACCTGATCTATGTTTTCCTATTCCCTCCCCAATCGCCTCCTAGCTTCCACCATGGCATCTCACTGCTGAACAGGTAAACTCCATCTACTGGAAAGCCCTGTTTGTCTGACTTAAGGTGGAAGTTCTATGTGATTGCAGTGACTCATTCACGCAAGCTAGACTGCTTCAGGAGTGGCCAGGCCCCACATTAGGGACTTGTCCTAATAACTCTGGCATGTGAGTCAATTTAGTCAATGGTCTGTTTGACATGTAATGCTAGACTATAGTTTCGTGCTGCAAGACATGAGACTTGGGCAGGCCCTGAAAAGTTTGATCCTGGCTTGATTGAACAAGATAAAACAAATATCAAAGCAAAAGTCAGAGGAGGGGGTAGGGAAAGAGGTACAGATTCTTTCCCATAAAGTACTAAACAATGGTTTGTCATTATGGGCAACCTAAGCCAGTAGGGTTGCCATGTTTCAAAAAGTAAAAATCCAGACAGAAACGAAATTGGACGTTTTTGAGCAATTTCTGAGGAAAACCAGCAAAAACGACACTGCCGACACGAGCTGCCATATGTCCGGATTTCCCCGGACATTTAGCTGATTTCCACCTGGACGCTGCTTTATTCTGGATATGTCTCTGCAAATTCCAGACGTATGGCAACCCTATTGGCCAGTGACTTAGATAGTATTAAGTGCTACTTTATTACCTAACATATATACTTCATAGAAGCCTATTATTAGGTATAGAGGCTATTTGTAGAAGAAGAAAAAACAGGAACTGAATTTGTACTTGTTTTGGAACAAACCCATTCACTTCGGTGTTAACTCCACAGGCATACTTGCAACTTCTTTTCTGGTCATAGCAGCAATACTCCTTGGTTGCCAACACAAATCAAAGTCACAGTTGTTGATTCCAGCAGAGTTACGGCGTAACAAACGCTGAGGAAGCCCAACAACCAATATTATTACAGTATATCGAAGAGCAGTGCTTTCTGTTTCTCTTGTATTCAGCTTATCCAGTCAAACCATTTCTTCAAAAAAACTTTTCATGAGGTCTTCCTTACTGATTTGAGCAAGTGCATGATTGTGCAGAAATGAGGTCATGAGATGCTAACATTCAAAATAAAAAATAGGCATGGAAAAGAAAGAAATTAGCAGATTGTGTCCCTCAGTTCATCTTCTGTCTCCTGAAAAAGTTGTGCCTGACTCAATTACGGGGTGCTTTAGAATGCCTTTCTGATTTCTGTGTTGTGGGGCTGACTTTACCTTGTCATCACAAGGTGGACAACAATGATGTTTGTGTTTTTCTTTCCCTTTCTTTCTTGCCCACATACATTTCCTGATCTGAAAAGGCCCCATGAGAGGAGTTAACTCCTGGTGTCTTCTCCTGGGCTTCCATTTAAGCATGGGAAGTTGGAGAGGGAGCCGATATCAGTGTCCTTGGTGATTTTCTTTAAGGAAAACCTTTCTTTTTGCTTACCCCCCCCAAAAAAACCCTTTATGCGCCAATTTGTTTGGAAAGGAAAAATAATTCACTCAGAAAAACAATAAGCAGCGTGGTAGACAGCCTCCCCAGCTCCCTGTGATTCTAGGAAAGTCCATCTGAGGGCATCATGGGGTTTTCTGGAAGCTTGGAAACCCTAGGAAAGCTGAAGAAGAACAAAGACCACCAGAGAGACAATTTGTAGAATGAAAGGACAATCATAAACCCCATCCATGTCCGCCCTTGCAAACTACCTACGGTAAAAGAATTTATCCAAATCTCGTCAAAGATGGTAAAAGAATTTATCCTCCCCCTCGTCAACTGAAGGAGAATGGTTTAAAAATGGAAGAAATCCAAGTCTTCCTAATCTGCAGACTTGATTGAGCTCCGCGATGGCAGAGCCCAAAATCTTTGTTAAAGCATTGGGGATGATCCAGTGAATTATTAGATGTGTACTGTACAGAAAAACAAGAGCAGCTTAACTTTCCCAACTACTGGGTGCCATTTTATATGCCTGTGTTTTTTTAAAAAATGTATTTTAGCACAGAATCAGTGCTCAGTACATTGCAGGAGCAAGTGCTATGGATCTGGCCCAATGCCCACTGAAATCTCTATCAAGGTTCCTATCTAATTTTTAAACATTTGGAGAGAGAGAAATCACAGTGCAAGCAGGCAGAAAGCCTAAGAAATGAACCATATGCTTGCAGATCCCGCTGCAACACCAAACTGATGCAGAAGTTGCTAATATGTCTCTGGTACTTTGTAAAAATGCCAGCTGGAAGGATGGGGTTGTTTCCCCCCTCCCTTTTTACCTCTGCAAGGCATCGTAGCTTTCGCAAATAAATAAATAAAAACCGTTCCTTCACACATATTAACACTTAGCTTATTAAAACAGATGATACTTTTCAAAAATAACTTTAGAACCGCTCGGAAGTGTCTGTAAGGAAAGGGACTGAGCACTAAAGTCAAGTTCCTTTCGAGCAGTCAAACTAACAGACGACAAATGGCGACACGACATACCCGCACCGGAGAGTCTTGCGAAGCGAGACCTTCCGCAAACTACCGCAAGCGAAGTGTCACCGCAAAGGCTGTGAATCGCTGTTGTGAAAACATTTGCGGCAACTTGCATAATTAAACGAAACTGCCAGAAAAGCTTTCTAAAATGCCGTGGAGATGGAACATAAATAAAGATCCACTGCTGTGGCAAATGGTAAAGCGAATTCAGACCCGGTGCAGGAACTGACCATAGTAAACTGCAGAAGGAAGGTAGACTTCTCCAACAATCTTAGGAGAGGCTGCTAGAGCATAGCTGCCAAGTTCTCCCTTTTTTAAGGGAAATTCCCTTATGCTGAATAGGCTTCCTCGTGAGAAAAGGGAAAACTTGGCAGCTATGTGCTAGAGGAGTCTGGGCTTGCCCAGACTGATGTGCTCAGTGCTCTAAATACACACAAAATGGGATCACAGTTATGATATTTCTAGCTTCTGAGAGCAAGTGACTTATGAGTTCCTTGTCGTATGTTGCTGTCCTGGAAGATATTTAATAGGGCTAGTTCTGGGGTTGCTTCTATTGCCTGTTTTGTCATTTTGGAGATTTCCTGGAGTGAACATAGACCACTGGTACCAAAATGTATGGGAAACCGCCCCATTGTCAGGGACCATGCTGAGGAGGGCTGCACTGAGGAAGAATGGTGGGAGCCATCCCCTCCCCCTGATCCTGAATCTTCTCAGGAGCAGGAAGACAGTATAGATTTGGAACAGTGGTTTGCAGAGGGACATAGTTCAGAAGGCAGAAGCTGGGGAATACTGGATGGGGAACAGCTAGCAGAAGAAATACTAGAAGAGAGAGAGTTAACAGATTCACAGTCTCTGGACAGCATTCACCCCTTCTCCAAAAACACGAAGAGCTCAGAATGTGTTAGAACAGAAAGCACAGAGGGTACAAGCTCAGATTACAAAATGTAGGAGTGATGTAGATTAATTGGGATGGAATGGGGGAGTAATCCTTAACTGGGAGCACCACCATTTCTAGGTAGACATGTTCTTTGATCTTTCACTGTGATGATTAAAGAATCTAACTGGTAAGGCATTCCTTTCATTTGATCCTTTTATTTACTGCCATGGGGGAGGAAGCCAATTCCCCAAAGCCTGACACCTATAGAGAAGTTAACCAACAAACCAACAAACTTTGACTAGCACACGAACAAGCCTTCATACTTATCACATACACAGCACTATGAGACAATCTATCCCCCCCCCAACAGCACACAAATAAATCTGGCTAACCTGACCCAACAACCCAACAACCTAGCTCCCCGCCCCCCCCCCTGCAAAAAGCCATACTGCAATCAACTGAATGCAACCAACCAAGCTCTGGACCCCCAATCTCTTGCAATATCAATATAAATAAATATATATATAAACAAAGGACCAACCCACATGATGCTGACACAAACCCCAACACTATACACAACAGAGCAAAATAACATCTTCCCCCTCTTTCCCCTCAGCTGAAAGATGTCTATGACCAAAGTGTCTCTCACTAAATGTAAATGAACTGTGAAAAAGACTCCATCACTTCAAAGTAGAGATGATAGGTGATACCTTTCCCTGTTTACCTGTTTTGCAACCCCCAAAAACTTTAATAAAACTATTTTTTTAAAAAAAATATCGGGATCACAGCTCTCAGTGGGGAGAGTCGAGGGGCTGAAGTTTGCAACACCTCGAGGAAATAGATCACAGAAGAACGGCCTGTACAAACCAGTGCAAGCATATATGTGTAGATGGTTCAAGAGGTTGCTCATTTATTTATGCTTTTTTAAAAAAATTGCATACTGGCCTTCATCCGAAGATCACAGGGCAGTTTACAGAGCTCTACACTGAAAGTGTGTCTGTGGCCACTTTGCATTAGGAGGACGACAATGCAAAGACAGAGCAGGAGGGATGGACAGCAAGGCAGGGAATGTTGAAAGTGAAAGGTGGACTCACATTTCATAGCTGCCAAGTCTCCCGTATTCCCCGGGAAACCCCCGTTTTTCCAGCCGTTCCCAGCTGGAAACAGATTCCCCCCCCCAAATTTACTTACCGGCCGGGGGAGGCTCCTTCTGCGTATGTCTGGAGTCTCTGGACATGCGCAGAAGTGATTTCTGGCACGGTGGCCATTTTGGAACTGGGCGGAGCATGCTCAGAAGCGACTTTCAATGCTGCTCCGGCCAGTTCCAGAATGGCGGCAGCACTACTTCCGGTCTGCTGATCCCTTATTTTTCTGGCAGGAACTTGGCAGGTATGACATTTAGGAGTTTCATCTTCGTGTGAGCACTCGTGACATCCAGGAGGGACACCCATCCATGGAAATCCAAAGTGCAAGTCTGAAGTATGAGTGTCTCAACTGTTATCTAGTTGCGGCCAAACTCTCAGACTACAGCAAAGGGGGATAGGTGAGCACAGGAAGAATCTGTTGGCTCTGCTGAGTCACCAGCAGCAACTTCTTCTTCTTCTTCTTCTTCTTCTTCTTCTTCTTCTTCTTCTTCTTCTTCTTCTTCTTCTTCTTCTTCTTCTTCTTCTTCTTCTTCACAAAATGTTGCCATTCCAGCCGGCCATTGCAAGAACTAAGAACTAGCCCGCGAGTTAGTTTCCCACATCCTCGTCCCATATCCTTACGTGCTGTGGTTTTTAGATTGTGAGTCTGAGGGCAGGGACCGTCTTAATTCTATTTGCAAGCCAATCTGGGGGCAGTTTTTCAGCTGTAGGTGGGGGGGGGGCAAGAGGCTCTGAATAAACATACACAATGGGCTTGTGCAAAGCACACGGTTTAGGAGAGATTGGAAGGAGATGACCAAACTGAGAACAATTCATGTACATACCATCTAAAAGATATTTCATCTAAAGCCCCACATACTGGATATCTGGCCACGTACTATTGGAAGGGAACTATTGACAGCTGATAGAGAGAAAAGCAGAATGGATTTGCCCTGCTTGGACCAGCATAGGATATAGCAATCAGTTATGTGAACCACTGTGATAATTTCATCTATTTAAGATCAGAGGGCAGAGAGGATTCACCAAAACATCCCATCATCACCATCACCACCACCACCACCATCAGGAAAAGCAATATTTCAGAGTTCCCAAGACCCTCTATTTTGTGGCAGCTCTCTCTCTCTCTCTTTTAAGATAGGGTGAAGTTACAATGACAGCATAGCCCTAGTATCTTTATATTAAATTTTTGTCAACCAGTATACCTCTTGGGTATAGAATAGTTAAGGCTGCTTTATTAACGCGTCAATAACCAACAAAAACAAGCATCTTGCTCTGCAGTTGCAGCCCGAAAGAGCAGCTCGTAATATTCAAGACAGACCACTTAAGATTCAGACAGCTACTTACATCAAACAGCTTTTCTATGTACATTTCTTCATTGACCTTATCACGAAGTATGTCTTGGTTCTGACGAACAAACGTTATGTAAGTGTCTGCTAGATCCATCCCCGGTTTCTGTGAGAGGGGGAGAGAAAGAAAGATTGGGGGTGGGGGCAGGAGGAAAGACCACAGAGGTATAACTTGCATTGTGTGATAAATCTTATTCTTCAGATAAAAACACATTTATACAAATAATAATGAGAATAAAAACATGCACATATGCACATTGTTTTGTCTCATCCAAAATCCGTATCAGATTTGACAGAAATTTACAGCAGGTCTGGAATTCAAATTTGGTGAACATGGAGTCCGGTTCTTCTAACAGAAGCAGACTCTGGTCTGTTTTCAAAGAGCTTCCCTCCCCACCCCCACCTCCCAATGAATACAATAATGCATGTTCCAAGTGTCACTGATATATATTTTCTTTCCAGATGTGTATTTTGCAGGTGCTGACACACAGAGGCAATCATACGGAAAGAAAAAGAAAAACATAGCAGTGCACGGTAGTGGGAGGAAAATGCCATAATTTGATTGTGAATGAAAAGGATTCTATAAATACCATGAGACGTTTCATGCGCAATACTATGAAAAATATATATATTAAAGTCCATTATATTTACTCATCCATACATACACAGTTGTGGTCTGCAGTCTGGATGTATAGTAGCATAGCATGGATATGAAAACAAAAGATGGATACATTACAAGTCAAGAAAACACACGGTACTTTTTACTGTTCTCCCTCCTTCCCTGCCCCACCCCAGGTTGGTCTTGGAATCAACAAAGTTTGAGACTGAGGAATTCACATACTGTAACATACGGTAGTTTGGAGGAGAAACTTTAGGCGAATTCAACAGGCTTTCATTATTTCTTCACTTGCCTGACCTGAAAAGTTTCAAAGTGTTGGCAGGATGAAGACCCTAGGGCAGAGGTTTTCAACCTTTTTGAGTCCATGGATTCCTTGACCAACTACATTCTTTCTTCAGCACCCCTGTGGTGCTCAGGAGCCCAGTTAGGTCATCCCTCGCCTACAGAACTGGCAGCCTCTTATAATGGCAATGGTGCCCACCTGAGAGGTGCCGGAACTGAGTTCCGGTGAGCTCTGGCTGAAAAAACCATTGTTGTTGTTGTTGGTATCCCACCCTTCCTTCTGAAAGGGTCCACGGCGTCAAACACATTCACAGCAAGCTATTTTTAAAGAAGTATTCTAAACACAGTTACAGTTAAACACCTCTAAAACAGTTAAAACGGTCAAAAAATGTTCTCTCATTCAATAATCTCAAGATTGCCAAGAAAGGTGTCCAGTCATCAAATGCCTGGATTAACAGGAACGTTTTCAAATTCCTTCTGAAAACCAGTAACCATGATTGAGACAAGGTGGGTGTATCACACCTTAAATGGTTAAAAGGTCGGTGAAGGCGGTGAAGGTCCTCTGTGAGTGCCTGGAGGCGGTTGGAGGATGGATGGCGGCTAACAGATTGAGGTTGAATCCTGGCAAGACAGTACTGTTTTGGGGGGACAGGGAGCAGGTGGGTATGGAGGACTCCCTGGTCCTGAATGGGGTAACTGCCCCTGAAGGACCAAGTGCGCAGCCTGGGAGTCATTTTGAACTCACAGCTGTCCATGGAAGTGCAGGTTAATTCTGTGTCCAGGGCAGCTGTCTACCAGCTCCATCTGGTACGCAGGCTGAGACCCTACCTGCCCATGGACTGTCTCGCCAGAGTGGTGCATGCTCTGGTTATCTCCCGCTTGGACTACTGCAATGCACTCTTTGTGGGGATACCTTTGAAGGTGACCCAGAAACTGCAACCAATCCAGAATGTGGCAGCTAGACTGGTGACTGGCAGTGGCCGCCAAGACCACATAGCATAGGTCTTGAAAGGCCTACATTGGCTCCCAGTATGTTTCCAAGCACAATTCAAAGTGTCGGTGCTGACCTTTAAAGCCCTAAATGGCCTCAGACCAGTATACCTGAAGGAGCATCTCCACCTCCATCGTTCAGCCTGGACACTGAGGTCTAGCTCTGAGGGCCTTCTGGTGGTTCCCTCACGGCAAGAAGTGAGGTTACAGGGAACCAGGCAGAGGGTCTTCTCTGTAGTGGCGCCCGCCCTATGGAATGTCCTCCCATCCAGATGTCAAGGAAATAAACAACTATCTGACATTTAGAAGACATCTGAAGGCAGCCCTGTTTAGGGAAGTTTTTAATGTTTGATGCTTTGTCATGTATTTAATACGTTGTTGTTGTTGTTGTTGTTGTTGTTGTTGTTGTTGTTGGATTGTGGGTCTTTGCAGTTGTTCCTCTTTCCAATTACACTTTTAACTATGTTAATGCTTAAGTCAACATTGTTCTTAACTATTAACTCTGATTAACAGGGTATGCTGGGAAGCTTTAGTGCAAATACTGGTTAGCTTTAGCCATGGTTTAATGCTCTGATGTAACCATAGTTAACTCCAGTCGGGGGGAAGCCAGGAAGAGGAGAGGGGAGGGTATCTCATAGCTTACTCTCTTAACCATGACTAAAGGAATCAGGAGCACTCTGTGTTCAACACTTTTAATGAGGTCCCTATTTCATAGCTGCCAAGTTATCCCTTTTTTAAAGGGATTTTCCCTTATGCTGAATAGGCTTCCTCGCGAGAAAAGGGAAAACTTGGCAGCTATGCCCTATTTCAGCACATCGGGGAAAAAACCCCCAAATTATGTCACAACCTCTCTTGAGAGGAGGACAATGGCACTTTTTGTGCTTTGTATAGAACGTGGCATATCTAATAAGTATCATTTTTGCATTAAAATACCTCATTTTTTTAAATCTTGATTTGCCTAAGAAGCTCAAGAACTTTGGCCAATAAAAGCTCAACAACTTTTCTGTCCAGCCCAGGTTTTCACTGTTTGAAATATGGCAACCCTAATTTAAACTGAAGGTGTAGCAGTATTTCAACATTATGTACGTTACAGCAATGTTTTCGGGGGATTTCACAAGGAGGAAAAACGAAACCAAATTGTGATCAGCATCAGAAATGAAAAGAGTTTGGGAGCTAGTATTATGTTGAGGAGCAATTCTTCCCAACAAATTTCTGTTTAATATCTTTAGTGAAACATACATATTTGGTTTCAAGTTAGTTGTTGTTGTTTTTTCTTTTTTAAAAAAGAGATAGTCTGAAAGCAGTCGATTCTTTGGGGGGGGGGAATTCCCATTAGCAATCTTTCTCCCTTTTTCTTGGAAATGTTTACCTAATTTGTGACATATGGGAATTTCACACCTAGTGAATATATTTTCATGTAGCTTGTAGCATGAGACTCTAATCATTAGAAGAATATACACAAGAATGATAACTGCAACAGCTGGTGACATTTACCAATTAGAATTACAGTTCTTTAAAACACTATCTTTCTCCCCCCTTCCAGTGTACACAGGGTAATTATCTCTGATAAATTGCTGGAAAAAAAAATCTAATTTTCCTTTTAAATAGTTTTACTCACTGTCTATACATGCCTCGATAAACACGAATGATTCTCCAAAGAACTACAGTGGTTAAGTTCTCCTTTATAAAGCTAATGAAGCTGGATTAAACAGCTAATTAAGAGCCATTAAAACTCCGTTTTATGAATATTTACTTAAGGAGTGCATTTTAAACAAAAAGATCTACGGCACTTTCAAATATTTAAGATACACTATCTAAGTCACTGGAAACTTTTTAAAGGCACTATTTGAAAAGTGCTTCTCAAACAGAGCCATTTGACTTGCAAGTCTAAGATCTGACAAGCTGCTTTGTTAACCGGCGTAGGATTATTTATTTCAGAATTAAGGAGACAAAATATATTTCTGCAGCCATGTCAACATAAAGGGATTTATAGTTATCGAGCAAAACTGGAAAGGGGAAACAGAGAATAGAATTGTGAGTGTGCCTGTCTGCAAGCTAGTGGGTTGTCCACTTATGGACTGGAGTTCTCACAAAGGGAGTGCAAATACAGAGTGCAAAGGTCACTATTGCAGTAGTTTTCAACCAGTATGCCGTGGCACCCTGGGGTGCCTCGAATGAAGGTCAGGGGTGCCACTGTTCCTCTTTCCTTCCTGCCCTTCCTCTGATGCCCTGTTGCGTCTCTGCCTCCCAAAGAGAGAGGAGAGGCGGCTGAGGGAACGCTCCACAAAGAAGGGTGTTTGAAAAGAGGTGAGAGGCTCTGCCAGCTCTGCAGACAAGGGGTGACATAACTGGGCTCCTGAGCCCCACAGGGGTGCCGCAGAAAGAATGTAGCTGGTCAAGGGAGCCGTGGACTCAAAAAGGTTGAAAACCTCTGTGCTATTGGCATACTTTGCTCACTCTGTGGTGCTGCAACACCTTACACTGCTCTGCAAGACCAGGAATTTTGTGACCAATGACATGTTGTGACCTCACTTCCTGTTGAACATTTTGTGACCTCACTTCCTGTTGAACATTTTGTGACCTCACTTCCAGTTGAACATCAAGTGCTTGGTGGAGACTTAATAAATTTCATGCAGGCATTTTTGGCAAGCATTTTCTTCATTTTACAGTTAATTTCAACTTACTTTATCTTTTTTTTAATGATAACCTGATCACACAGTTCTTAAAAGCTTAAGTTAAGCAATAAGTGGAAATGCAGACCCAGAACAGACCCACTGGAATGAATGGATCTAACTTAGTCACGTTCATAACTTTCAGCGGGTCAACCCTTGAATAAAAGTTAGCTCAGTACCACCCGCAATTGTTGAAATTAAATACATAAAACATCATGCTGGGTGACAGCGCTGCTACATCGGCAGCAGCCATCGCCCCAAAATACCGCGCCACAACCCAAGGAAAACACATAGCTGGACAGAAGCTGCTGATAAGGGGAAGGTTGTCACTCACCTGCCAGCATTATAAGCCTGTACTGTTATTTCGTAGGAACCATTGGCAATGGGATTTTAAACAAGAGGAAGTAGAAGCAGCCGTCTCAGGCAACGGAAGCAGTGCTGCCACTAGAGAAGTACTGCCGGTGCCGCAGAGTCGCCGCCCCTTTGGCTTCCCAGGGAAGGGCGGCCTGGCATAGAGGCATGTTCCCGTTTTGCCCCAGGCAGTGAAATGGGATGCAGCACCCCTGAGAAGCAGGAAGAGCTGGTCCAAGCGGCCAAAACTCTGTCAGCTCAAGCCATGCTAGGGCCTACAACCTTGCACATACCACCAAGGTAGACTATATGAATGATTATTTTTTATTGAATTTATATACTGCCCCATACCCGTAGGTTGAATGGCATAATAACTGCTAGTACCAGTTGGTAGGGCAGGGCCAGGTGGCATAGATTTCCTTTAAAATAATAATAATAATAATAATAATAATAATAATAATAATAATAATATTTTTATTGGGGGATTATAATCATTACATTACATTCAAATTTCATTCCCCCCTCCCCTGCTGACTTCCCTCAGCTTCCATCCCTGGTTTATTACATCTCATATTACATTCTGCTGTTTATATATACAGTGGTACCTCTACTTACAAATAACTCTACTTATGAATGTTTCTACTTACGAATGGAGCTCCGTCCGCCATCTTGGATGCAGTTTAGATAGGATTTTTTCTACTTACAAATTTTTAGATAGGGTTGCTTCGACTTATGAATTTTTTCTCCCGATGCATTCCTTTGGGATTCGACTTTCAGTTTTTTTCGACTTACGAATGTGCGTTCAGAACGCATTAAATTCGTAAGTAGAGGTACCACTGTACTTCTATATTGTCATACAATTGGGTTTCTTGTTTTTTTTATAAATAAAATTGCAAATGTTTATTTAAATCCTGCCAATGACTCTATATTTTTCGTTGTTCCTGCAAATATGATGTAAAAGGTTCCCATTCTTTTTCAAAGTCACTATTGTCTTTTTCCACACAATTTATCTGTTAACTTTGCCAACTCTGCATAGTTCATCAGCTTCTCTTGCCATTGCTCCTTTGATGGTATTTCTCCAGTCTTCCAGTTCTGTGCTATCAGAATTCTTGCTGCTGTCATCACATACATAAATAAGGAGGCATGGATTTCCAATGCTGGGGTCTCTGCCAGTTACTGAGAGGGAGAGAGGCAAGGCAACGGGGAGGTTGGCACAGTGTGAAAGCAGTGGCACAAGAAGCGAATTGACTCTCCCACTGCACCGGCAACCCTGCTGACCTCCCCAGTGCCTCACCTCTGTTGGTAACTGGCAGTGATCCTGAAGCTGGGAGGCCAGGTGAGCTCTACACCATCTTATCCCTGCCAGCCACATCTGGCAATGAGACGGAGAATCCAGCTTAAAGTCATTCTTTTATAGAGCAATTTGCTACTGACACTCGGCATATCGCGAAAAGTTTGAAGATGCGGGAAGCATCACAGACTCTGCTCTGTGATTCTTTAGGATTAGATGGCAGTGAGGAAGGGACAGCGGGAAGTAAATTTGGTTCAGCAAATGTCTGAGAAATGGCTGGGGAAAACGACACGGTGGATCAGCTGCCCGGTTTCAAGGGAGAAAAGCTATGTTGGGTCTGCCTGGTATTTTTTGGTAGCATATAGACATCTTTTTTATCACAGCAAGCTGGAAATCTGGAAACACAAAGGCCTTAAGGCAGAATCCCAGGAAATGAAGCATGGTAACAGGGTTAGTGTGTCACTGTAACACATGTAACCAAATACCACGGGCAAGAGAAAAAAGGGAAAGAGTATAAAACAAGTGAGTAAACTACAGCAGATTCTTTTCCTGGGGGTTAATCACTTGTTAACCTGGTAGGATGAAGATGATTTAGAGAGAGAGAGAGAGAGAGGGAAAATTCCTTGCTAATTATATGCTACTGCCAATGATCTTCCTGTGGCTTCACCTAATCCTGCAGGTGCAGGTCATGTCTCTTCATTCACTGGTAGGAGGGTCCAGTGCCTGGTAAAAACCTCTGTTCCCCACGGGGGTCCTCCCCCTCCCAGCCACAGATTCAAATACAGAAGAGCAAGCCAAACCTTTCGACTGAGCGTTAACAATGTACCAGAAGGAGGGAGAAACACAGAACTGTCATGATGCCTTCTTAACAAAACAAAACATTTTTTCTTCTTCGTCATCGTCTTTTTTTTTAAAAAAAAAGATTCAAAGTGTAAGAATTATTGCCAACCTAAAAAAAAAAATCTACCTTCTAATTCATTAAGTGGAGCAAGTGCCCATAATGAAAGAAACACAAGGCAGCTAAAGAAAGCCAAGCCGTTGCAGGTGAAAGGGCTGGGGATATTATTGACGTCTTAACAACCTGTCAGAATCTTAACCAACAGCAATAGGGATAAAAGTAATAATTGCAAGCACGGCTTGCCTACACTTGGGTTAGTCAGATAACTTAATGGCTTGCCACAACCTCACTGAAAATCCAATTAGGTATGCAAATACTGGGATGTTTATCCTCACTTGTAGAACTCAAAGGAAAATGTTATGCACATAAAGGATACATGTAACTAACATGATCATCTTTTTGCAGGGCAGGAATTAGGGCTGAGCGATATATCAATATATCATGCAAAATCCATGGTTCGAAATCCGTATCGTGATATTGGTTTCATAATTTTTGACCTGGCAATATATTGTGAACTATGGTGTGTGTGTGTGTGTGTGTTATGCAAAAATCACAATCTGGGGAAAACTGTGAAGCCAGTCAATGCCTCTGCATAGCTCCATCCTTATTTCAGACATTGTGATATTTCAGCATATCATGATGTCGCCCAGCTCTAGTGTACTCCCAGATTTTGCACGAGGTCAGCTTTAAGCATTGAAAGAAAGCAGGTAAGCTTAGAATTTTCTCAGAGGAGAAAAATTACTGATAATTGAAAGGGAAAGGTGGTTTAGAACAGGATAGCATCCTGTCTTGCTTTTTTCAGTTTGAAAGAAATTAGGTTTAGGCTTGAATAACCTGACAAATCTGAGCAACAATGGCTGGAGCATCGTGAGGTGTGCAAGAAAGATATTCATGGACAAAGCATATAATTTTCAAAGCATCCACCCAAATGAGCTAAGCCTTTGGAGAAATACTTCCAAATGACAAGACGTCCCCCGTGAAATAGTTCCTAGGTTACAATCCTCACTCCTCCGCAGCTGAAAAAGTGCACTGAGAGTAACCTTCCTTAGCTTTGCTTTGAGAGTTAGCTGCTCCTTAAGGGAAATGAAACCCCCTCTAGGGGCAAGATGTATCTGTTTAAATACTTTGTTGTAAAGCTATAATGAACCGCTAAAGGAAAGCATAATGATAACACATGAAAAAGTACACATTGTGGAAAGCGACAAAATTTACAAAACTAGTACTGGGGAGGAGAGGCTACTTACAGGAACGTCCACATATTTTGCAGCTGCTTTCACCTTCAGAGAAATAAAAAGCAAGAAACGAAACCTGTAACTAACCACTATTAGCTCAGAGCGGACTTTAGAAAGCAGTTGTTAAAGAGCTGGAATACTTACAGTGAATGAAAGGATTGACGAGAAGAAAGTGCCTTCATCATACCTTGATAATTTAGACAGCACACCTTCCAGCACTGAAATGAACTACATTAAGAGGCAGCGTGTAAATATTGATAATGCCGTTGTAAAACTCCTAAGACTGAGGAGGGGAAGGATTATGCAAGCCAAACACAGCACATGGGCAATTCCTACATAAAAGAGTGCTCAATCTATCCAGCAATAATGATGATGATGATAATAATAATAATAATAATAATAATAATTTTTATTTATGCCCTGCCCTCCCCAGCCAAGACCAGGCTCAGGGCGGCTAACACCAGATATAAAACAATTGATTAAAATACAGCTTAAAAACAAGATTAAATAAAACATTAAAATGCAGCCTCATTTCAATAGAAACTCAAATCAAAAACTGGGGAAGAAAATGTCAAATCTAGAATGTACAAATTTATGTTGTGGAAGGATACAAATTGATAGACTACTACTTCCCCACCACGCCTACTGTAACCGGAACATTCAATTTAAATAACAAAGTGTTGGGATTTAAAGATTCGATCATATTTTTTCTCATCTCAGTGACCTTCTGGCTCCTTATTGCTTCTGGGCTTTGCGGCACGATGAGAAGGCAATTGTAACATTTCACTTGAAAGGAGTGCCCAGTTAGAATTCACCCAGATGCTTTTAAGCAGAAAAACAGCTGGGGAGGAAAAGGTTAAGCAGATCCTAAACCATCCCCGCCAGTTCAAAACGGTGACATCCCTCAGTACTTTTCATTTAAAAATCAAGGAAGTTGGGAGCCTGGTTATGTGCAAGGCCAAGTTTGGCCCTCCATTATGAATCATGAGAAAGCTTCCTAGAAATAAGCGTCTTATGTCATTTCTTGCTTGGAATTACTCAAACACTAGCCAAGGAGCTGAAAAGCCACTTCCGTTGGCCATTAATTTGAACCTGCACCCTAAAAAGCTAAGAACTCCAATTCCCAATCATTCGTACTTTGGAAGTCACATCACAAGAAGCATGAAGCAGAATGAGAACCTTATCACCTTATACAAGATCAGAGATTAATTTAAAAATAAACCAAAACCATGCACACCGATGTATGCTGTAGCTGTATTAGCTGTTACATTACTGCAACTTGTACTTCCAGGTGAATAGGCATATGACAAACCTATCAAATGTTTTAAAGAGCAATTGCTTGCCATCCAGATGACTCTCATTCCTAGAACAACGGAGCAGCACTTTGTGAGTGAGAGGACAGGTCAAAATTCCCCTTGGCATGCTGTTAATGGCCACTCTAACAGTGTCACAACAGTGTCACATTCCTTATTCCTTGTAAGGATCTGAGACGCTCACCCAGGCTCCTAATGGCTTGAAGGAGTTACAGTAGTAAACTGCACTCGTCAGATCTTTAACCTGTTCTGTTTCCAACATATCTATTTGTAAGACCATTAGTCTTACATCATCATCTAGACATGTCTCATTACACCAAGAAGGGATCTTCACTGTGTTTCGAATCTAAGGAAGGGCCCCACTTTAATTGGTGGCACCCGTTTTCTGCCTCCCTATTACCACAACACTGAATAGCTTCTATTTAAGTTTATTAGTTTTATTTCATAAATTTTATACACCGCTGAATCCCATCAAAGCAGCTTATCTGCTCAATTCGCTGCAGTCATCTCAATCAGGGTGTCAAATGATAGTTAATATGGTCCTCCAATGACCCCACTCCTGGAAGGTGGTCAGTTTTAGAGCTAGACCTGGAAAATACAGGTTCAGATAACTGCAGGATCAACCTGCATTTGGCACAGGGAAACAGGGGTTGTAGCCGCTAAAAACTTAAGGCGTGATGAGAAGGCATGTCCAAACATTTTGGGATATTTGGTGAACACAAAGCAGGAAGCCAATTAATTGCATTGGGCAAGTCTGTTTTTTTAGCCTGATTCAGGTGTGAAGAAAAAGTAAGCTTCTGAGCGCCTATGTGACAAATATTTGGAATCACAATGTGGTCAATATAATACTCAAAATCCAAATCTGACTAAAGTCTAAGGTTAATTTTGATGCTATCTGCCCATGCTAGTGTCTAAAGGCCTCTGTGACTTATAGGGCACAACGATGGACCATTTAAACGAAGCTTGTGGACCACAGTTTGGGACCCCCTGGCCTTTGTCCATGAAATTACTTGTGGATAGCACTTTTTTGTGCGTAAGAATCTCCAGTTTGGGGCTTGTAGCTTCAAATATTGGAATCCCTCCACATCCATAGTGTTACTAGACCATGGAGAGATACTAGAGACGAACTGGGAAAACCAGATGCAATTGTACCACTGGTTATTACTTTTTGGGCCGAGCTGAGGCTGATAATCCTGCCATTCCCCTGGTACTGTACCTCACAGCTCACCCTGTTCATGAAATAGCATTTTCTTCTCTGTAAAGTTTTATGTTACTTTATTTGAAACATTCTAAGACCAAGGTAATTATTTCAAGATTTCCCTTTATAGAAGGAGAAATGCCAAGAAGCAACATTGAAAATAAGGGCGGCTAAAAAGAAGAGTTAAACAAAAGCCCTTTCAGGGTCTTTTTATGTAAGATCAATGTCAAAATTAAAATGGGCTTTAAAAGCCTTTGAAAAATCTGGAGAACACACTTGCTTCACGTGCATCACGAAACAAGCAAGAAAACAACGATGTACCTAATTAAAGCTAATCTTAATATAGTACAAATGTGGTCATGGCCGATGCCAGTAATTAATGAAGGGACTGTAGCATGAAGCACAAAAGAATATACCCGATTAATAGATGCTGCATAGGAATCCTTGATCAAATAGGGATCTAATTTAAATCTGTAAACATCGTGATGAACTGTCCTGATGTTAGTCACTAAGCCTATTTTTCTCTAAAAATGCAACGGGAGAAATATCAGACGTCTCATTTTAGAAAGCAGGCATTGCAGAAAGAAAGACACACTGCCGTTCAGCTACGAAGTGTGAATACATTTACCTTTGAAACAAGAAGTGAAATTACTTCCTTCACGGTTTCTTCAATCAAGTCATCTATTTTTGAATGGTATTGTTGCTGCGTTTTAGGAGACAAAAGCAGCATTAGTGTGTTATTGTGTACACAACACTTTTGCCATAAGTCATACATAGAACAAAGAGTCTAAATCGGACAGATCAGGTTTGCTCAAAATTATCATTTTGAACCCCCAATGAACAAAACCTTGAAAATGATCCACCCCGTCAGTACTTTCTTACACTCTGTGTTGAAATTTTTCCCATGTGCGCTGTTGAGTTAAGCAGCTAATAGGGCTATTATTTAGATGCACTGAGGTCTTATTCTTATTCAGGCAAAGGAATGCGAAAGATACTTTTTGTCTCTCTGTAATTAAGGTGGTTGTGAGTCTTCCCCCTTCCTCGACTCAAAGGTTTGGTTTAGCTGCAGAAGCAAGATGATTCTCCCCCCCCCTCAAAAAAATAAAGCACTTTATATCTAGCCATTCTCATTCACAAGTTATGACCTCTAGAAATAAAATGAAGGGCCAATTGTTAAATCTTAAAAAAGAGCCCTTTTATCCATGGAGTGAACTGCAGTTTATACAACTCCTGCATAATCTGTTCAAACATGGGCGAAAAAATAAAATTCCATCAGGAAACCTGAAGAGATGGTAATAAATTACCAGGCCACAAAAGGCATAACAACAAAATCAGCTGTCATTCTCCATCGTCTTGCTTCTGCCTTTTCTTCCACTAATGAAAATGCCGTCTCTTTTAAAGAAGCGCACTTTAAATTAAACCTGAAAGACTTTCGTACCCTGTTTCGCGCGATAAATAGAGCAGGCTTCCATCCTGGAGTTAGCAGGAGAAAGGGCTCCTTTTCTATTCTCAAAGTACATCCATTAAAAAAGAAGTAATTCTCCTTTCAGAACATTTGTTCCAGGGAGAATAATGCCCCACCAACCACTTCACAAAAAAATATGACTTGTAAAGACTAACCCTATCTTGATAGTTCAAGGCTACCTGAAACAGCAAGAGCATAATGCTCAGAGTAAAAGCACCAAAATCAATATAAACATTAGGCTAACTTGGCAGGAGCCCATTGAATAGTTTTCTAAAATTTAGCTTTTTGAAGGCTATTTGCCTCCCTTCCCCCCCCTCCCAAAGTTTCCACACAGATGTACTTAATAACTCCCAGGAGAGCTGCCCTTTTGTCAAGCAACTGCCCACTGTGCTCAGATTAATGAAGCAAACATTTTGTATACAAGTAAATGGATGCAGATACACATGTAATGTCGGGAAGTGCCAATTGCCGCTTTTTATAAAAGAGGCTGTAATGTAGTCCACAGTTGCACATTCTCAAGTCCCACGGAAATCAAAGGCACAGCCATAGGGATAACCATGAGCAAGCTTGTAATCACAGCAAATTAGTCTTCTGCAGCCAGAGAGAATCACATGCAAGGAAGAAGAAAAGAGATTGCGATTCAATTCGCGAGCACGAGAATTTCTCGGGCTTCGGGTAACTGTCTTAAGATGAAAAATGATTGAATGAGGCTATTTTTTGGGGGGGGTGTCATAATTTAGCGCCGATACCTAGTGCTCACGATCATGCTTGCTGTATCTTATCCAGGGATTATTTTGCATGTTAAAGGCCTCCCCTCCTCATGCTTAGCCCATTTGCAGGTGAGTTACGGAATGCCACTACCTGGTGTGTTTTTCGAAGTCCTCTCGGGTGTTTGGGTCTCCTTTGATTATAAAGGAATTAAAAGAGAGCTTTGGTGAACCCAGTTTCGGTCTGAGAGGGAATTGACAAAAGATGCCCAACACTCATATGTACGATGGTAGGAAGCTCAGTTATGTGATGCTGAATGAGATTGAGTGTGGGGGAGAAAGCCTTAGGAGTCAGTAACAAGTCACCAAAAGAATCAAGGAAGCTAAAAGATTGGCGGGCTTTTGCTTGAAGGGAGCAAAGGAGAAGGGACTGATGGGCTTTCCTTCAACCACCTTAAGCGCAAGGCATGGTTGAGACAAGCTTGGGGATATTTCCTCTGTTTCTTTTTGCTGCATTTTAAAACTGTGATTACAAACATTGGGGTGGTACCGATGTTTTAAATAAGTATGGCTTTTGCTTTCTGCAAAAAATAATCATTATTATGGGAACACCTCCCCAAACGGACCTGCTTTTGTGCCCCACAATTTCAGTAAGGCATTGAATAGGCGACACACCTTTGCCTGTAGAAATTGAGATACTAAACTATTTGGGATTTTAAATGCTCATTTTTCTACTGGTATTTTAAAATGTATCTTTTATATGTTATGTAGACTGCTTAAGAGTTTTTGATGAGCAAGTGGTACATAAAGCCTGTTAAATGAATGGATGGAAGGATGGATGGACGGAGTGCTGATATGCATGGCAACTCTTTTTTCTTTTTCTTTTGCACTAGCTTTTGGTTTGCACGTGCATCAATGCACACATACACCCCTGGTGCCAACCCTCAAGTTCTAAGGGGGAAATGATGCTTTGACTTCTTTGAACGTAACCATTTTTTTACAACTGTTACGGTTTTGATCTAGGGCAGGAGTGGCGAACCTTCCTCGACCTAGGCCCACACTGAAAGTTGGCCATGCCTCCACGGGACGCATGCCTGAGGTGGGTGTGGCCAACACACACATGTGCATGTGCACACCTACTGACTCACTCCCCATACATACGGCACCCACAAGCACACCCACACAATACCCTCACTCTGTGATTTGGGGTGGGAGGGCAGGAAAGGCCTTCTCTTGATCTTCAGCAAGCCCCACTGGGATCAGCTGCACTAAGGAGTCCCCCATCGAGCCCTCCCAAGTTCAGCTGAAGGAGGTAAGCACTTTTTGCGAGCCCTGCTCTGTCTGTTCACAGGTGCAATTTAAATCAAGGTGGCAGAATAAGGGATCTGGCCTGCTGGTCATATCTGGTTCCCTTGTTCCCTTGCATTCGGGTGACTGGATACATAAGGGGACAAGGCCTTCAACATTTGTGTGGAAATGGGCTTTCCCCATTCTTGCACCATAAGCTGCCAAATTCCCTCTCGCGCACAACTACCTGTCATTCTTATTTCTCTGTAGAGTCATAGAATCATAGAACTGTAGACCCCCAAGGGTCCTCTCGTCCAACTCCCTGCAATGCAGGAATCTCAGCTAAGGCATCTATGACAGATGGCCATCCAACCTCTGCTTAAAAACCTCCAATGAAGGACAGTCCACAACCTGCCAAGGGAGACCCTTCCACTGCCCAACAGCTCTTACTGACAGAAGTTCTTCCTGATGTTTAGTCAGAATCTCCTTTCTTGAATCTTGAAGATATATCTGGCAAGTATGGAACACATACAGACTCTCTTGCTTGGGGACCTACATTTTGGACCAGTGTTGTTACCACTCATGCCATACTGTTCGCAACAAGCAATGGACACGGAAACACTTTTGAAGACAGAAAGAAATTCTAAAACAAAATCAACTTACCCACTGATTAGCAAACTGGGCCATGTGACAGAAAGCCCCCCAAAAACCAGAGAGTGGGGAAAAATGGGGAAAATAATCATTACAAAATAGTATGAGAAATAAATAGACTTAAGGAAATGATATGGATCAACAGAGAATACGAAAATATTGTAATGCTATAAAACAACTAATGCACATAAATATGGTTGACATTTGTATACTGCAAAGCAAAACACTGCAGTAATGTGTGATGATGACCTTTCAATTTAGGGGTCCACAAATTTGGGCTAGCCATGTTGGCCCAGCCAATGGGTCTAGGAACCAGCAAGTTTGGTTTTGTCACTTCCTGCTTCACAGAAGCCAAGGAGAGTCTTTGCTTTTGTACCGACTGCCTGGGATGGGAGGTGACAGGGGGAAAGGCAGGTGGGTCTTTCTGTGTTCACGGAAACCCCTCCCCTCCAATCCACAACACCGAAGCTTTTGCAGTCTGGTACCATTTTGAAAGAGGCACTCTCTGCCTCCATATGTTGTCCGTAGAGTCACCCCTATGACAGAGGGTCCTGAAAATGTTTCCTTTTTTGTGTGTGGTTAAAGTTAAATTTCTGGTCATCATCGTTTTATTTGTATGGTCACTGCTAAGGACTGCATTTGTGGACCCCTTCTTCAATCTCTCCCTACTTTGACAGCAAATATTAAGAAAACCATCCCCAAAATGGAGGCACATTCTAAAATCACGCACTGCAGAGTTAATGTAGTTTAACATTCTGACTACAACTGTCCTCCATCTCAGGTTGTCTTGGCCAGAAAGCCTTTATCTGACAATGGAAGGCATAGAAGGACAATAGTAGGACAGGGGACGAGCAAGGACATACTTGGAGAAATTGCTCCAGTGGCTTCTTACATCATTCTTTTTTGACTATGTTTCTCCTCCCTGCTCTTCCTCCTCAAAACCTGCAATAGCCACCCTGGAGCTGAAATCTGGCAAAAAGCCTTCTGTGTTCTTCCTGATCTTGTGAAACAGACATTCCAAGATGCTCACTTACCTCCTGCCCGCCATCCAGGACACATAATTTAGCAGTCTGCTTCTTGGCATCAACCAGCACGTTGAACATCGTGCACACAGGAGAGGGAATGCGCAAGTCCGTAGATTTATTTGTCTTTTGCAGTTTGAGTTCAAAGGCAATTCTTGTTCTATTAATTACAATGTGGGGATCGCAACAGAAAGGACTGTCAAAATTCTAAATAACTGAAGTGCAAAAACGAATCCAGGCTAAATGTATTAACATAAAATTAATTTCAAATTTGGAAAAACCAAAGTAGAAATGTTTAGGCAGCTGCACGTAAAACTGGGGAGTTATCATTTTCACATATCTTATTAAAACTTTCCAGCAAGGTGCTCTGATAGCCCCCTCAAGGTTAGATATTGCTTTGACTGAATAACAGCATGACAAAACATAACACAGATAAAACACATATTGCAGCGAATGCTTTCTGACAGATAAGCTTTCCGCACAATTTTCAAACTGGCAAAAACAGAATATAGACTGTCATGTAACATATTCAGGTACTTCTGACAATTTTTTTTAAAAAATTAAAATGATATGTTGTTAAGAGTTCCAGCTTTTTATGGTGGGGGGAAGGGGGAGTGTGTAATAATTGCTTTCTTCGATTTTGCACTTTCACTTATAAAAGCACTCGCAACACGGATGGAATTGAGAAGTTAACTTGAGTGGTGAAGTCAAGAGCAGATGGATCTTAGAACTGCTTGCACTATAAAGAACTAAGGGTCAGCGCACATATCACACAGCTAGCCTTGCCAGAAAGGGGTGTTTAAATCACTCCATGGAGTGGCAAGCGGTCAATCAGGTGGTCCTAAGCATACCGAAATTAAAAGAGGGGTCTGTGACAGCATTGTGAAAGAGGTCAGATCCGAAGAGTGAACCATTGCGTCTATTGCCCACCATGCTTTACGGAGTAATTTAAAGCCACCCTCACCTGTTGGGTAAATCCAGGGGCATAGTGTGGGGGGTGCCGGGGTGGGAGTGGGGTTCTGGCCCAGGGCCAGAATTTTTGAGCGAGCGCAAGCCAGGCACTCCCATGCAGCTTCCCCCAGTGCGGCCTGGCTTGGTGCTCCTCTCTGCCTGCCAAGGGCCATGTCAGCCAGCCAGGTTCTCCACTACACAGGCAGGCAGGTGGCTCCACTTTGCCCCTGTGGGGGTGGGGGTCAGTCCGGTGGTGTCAGCAGCAAGAGCTAGGCTGATGTGGCCCAGCCTGGAACATGCCACTCTCCTGGCATGCATGCCTGCACCCACCCCAGTGTCAGGGGCTGGACTGAGGAGGAATGGTGGGAGCCGCCGCCCCCATCCTGAACCTTCCCTGGGAAATACTGGGTGGGGAACAGCTAGAAGAGGAAACACCAGGAGAGAGACAGCTGGCAAATTCAGTGTCCTTGGACAGTATTCCTGACCCCCCCCTTCACCTAAGACTAGACAGGCTTTGAAAGTGATAGAACAGAAAGTACAGCAGCAACAAGCTTAGATTACCCGACATAGGAGTGATGTAGATTAATGGGGACGGAGGGGGTGAACCTTTACTGGGAGCAACGCCATTTCTAGAGGGATATGCATTCCTTTGTCTCTCGCTGTAATTAGAAACTAACTGGTAAGAACACTCCTTTTGTTTGATCTGCTTATTTATTGCCACCGAAAGAGGGATCAGATTCCCCGAAGCCTGACACCCAGGCAACCAACAACCAATGCCATGCCGCTGGATTAATCCTGCCACTTTCACACTAGGCTGCTCAACTCAAACATCCACAGGAGTCCCAGAAATGGTAGCATTTGTACGGCAATTTACGAAAATGCCCACGTACCTTTTGACGCATGCTTCTATCATATCACTGGCCATGAGTTTCAGCCTCTGTTCTAAGTGGTGGGCAAATTCTGGCTCTGGCCAATGAAGGTCGAAGACGAACATCTGCAGTGCATCAAGTTTCCAGAAGAGATCTTCCGACGTTGCTGACCCATTGCTACAACAACAACAAATCATTCAAGGCATTGTTTGAATCACAGCACTAGAGAAAACAGGGCCCCCCCTTTAGGCGCTGGAACTGGATGTTTTTTTACAAGAACATAAAAGCAGCTCTGGCAACATTATCATTTTGTTACGTCTATTGGACCGCCCAGTATTCCAACAGTTTTATCTGATGTGGCACAAATGGCGCATTGGTAGCAACAGCTAGAAACGGTGTCTTGCCAAGCAACAGCTTGGCAGGAGGGCGCCATCTTGTAATGGGGTGGGAGAGCTGAAAGTAATGCCAATATATTTCGCATCTGGCAACCAATGCACCCCTTGGGTTTCAAAGTATCAAAGTTCAGTTCTGAAGAAGTGTATCTGAAGAAGTGTGCATGCACACGAAAGCTTGTACCTATGACAAACTTGGTCTCTAAGGTGCTACTGGAAGGATTATTTTATTTTGTTTTGACTGTGTCAGACCAACATGGCTACCTACGTGTAAAGTTCAGTTCTGTTCATCTTTGGGGGTTGGAGACAGAACCCAATAATTCACAGGTCACATTAATTCAATAATATAAAAAAGATTCGCCTAGCCCCTAAGCCAGTATACACCAGGAGGCTTATGTTCATATTTCTAGAGTTAATGCTAATTACATAACTTCTGGTAAATGAATCACCATAGCCACTAGAGGGCCCTGAAAATTTGTGTCCCGGGCTTTTTAGACTCGTCTACCCATGTACTATCTAAAAACCAAAGGGGTGCATTGGTCGCAAGGTGTGATTCCTTCCCCTCAGCTCTCCTACCCCATTATTATGACTTAATGTACTTTCAGTGGTTTGGCTGCTTTGTCGCTACACAACTTAGAACCATGCACAGATTGCATCTCTAAATTCTTTTATTATTATTATTTATTATTATTTTGACAATGTAATAATCATAAATAAGGATAAAAATATGCACCCCACCACCGAGATAATTCCATTGTAACTATCCAGTCTCCCAAAATTTCAGCACCTCCTGTGATGGTTTTTTACCCCTTTCCATTTTAACAGTACAAATTCTACAAACACCCTTCATATCTCCTCAAAATCATTTATCCTGCTTATTCCCCATCTTACCTTAATGGCACATGTTAATTTATCATTAACAACTATATCCTACACCTCTTTATATCACTCTTCCTCTTTATGTTCTGCTTGCCCCTTCCACTTTCTGGCTATAATAATTTGTGCAGCTGTCAATAAATTTGTGAGCAAGCCTGTGAACCACCCACCCCATTGTAAATTGATAATAATGCTACCTCTGGACTTTTGGTCAGCTTTAACCCAGTGATTTCTGTTATCTCCTGAAGCACCCTTTGCAAAAAAAAATGTACATATTTACACTGCCTCTCCTAATTCTGTGCCCTATCTTCGAGCAGAGAAATTGAGACGGGAAAACCATTTAACTGAACCTTTTTCTAGGAAGACTGGGAGAAATTCTCCAGCAGTTTCTCAAGAGTGAAACTCATCATGGAACCAAGTCTGACTGACATAGTCAGGAAGCCAGATGAGAGTGGTGGCAGTGTTTCTGCCTTCCCTATGTCTTGAGAAGGGAGTGGCAGCAATGGTGGCAAGAAGGGCAGTTTCTGCCAGCAGCACATTGACCATGGTCACCTCCCTGCCCTTTGCAACCTGCAGTCAAGGTGGTGTCAGTATCAGTTCACTATTCACCTTTGCATCTGGACTTTAGAGAATTAACATGAAAAGGCCCAAAGAGCTATACCTGTATCTGGGATGGATTCAGGTTCAAGGAGACCCCTGGATGAACCCAAACTTGTGCAGGTTGTACATGTGCCTGGGGTGCCTGTTTCTGGGCAAAGAAGAGGCTATGCAAGCTTTGAGGGTCATGTGAGGTAAAGGTAAAGGGACCCCTGACCGTTAAGTCCAGTCGCGGATGACTCTGGGGATTCATCTCGCTTTACAGGCCGAGGGAGCCGGTGTTTGTCCATGGACAGTTTTTTCTGGGTCATGTGGCCAGCATGACTAAGCCGCTTCTGGCGCAACAGAACACCGAAACCAGAGCAGCACACGGAAACGCCATTTACCTTCCCGCTGCAGCAGTACCTATTTATCTACTTGCACTTTTTGGCGTGCTTTTGAACTGCTAGGTTGGCAGGAGCTGGGGCAGAGCAATAGGGGCTCACCCCGTTGTGGGGATTCGAACCATCGACCTTCTGATCGGCAAGCTCTAGGCTCTGTGGTTTAGACCACAGTGCCACCCGCTTCCTTGAGGGTCATACCAGATTGAAAAATGTCTGCAAGGAAAAATCTGACACTTGTGATAAAAGTCCTGCATGGTATAATGTCTGTTTACACCCATTTATCTGAATTTGGCCTGTACATTACACACACTCTAAGATAAGACAAACCAAATTTATGGAAGGATAAAGGTTGAATAAGCCAAAATTGTCAGCTTAATATTTGTCTGTGCTCTGTGATGATCAAATGTAACTCCATCTGTAAAAGCAGAATTAAGCCAACCAATTGTTATTGTGTGATGTCCAGTATTTCTTTAAAAAAATATATATCAGTTTCCCAACAGGCCTAATAAAAAAATATTGAAGAAATTATTTTCTCTCAAATGCTGTTAAAATAATCCTACGCATACCCATTTCCTGTTAGCCATTTAAACTGGCTTTCACCAATTACAGTAAAAGCTACAATAGCCGCTGGTTCATGAAATGTCAAAAACACCCAGTAATCAATGCCTCTTATAGTTTTTATGACACAAAGTTACAATAACTTTATTTGTTCTTTCATTTGGAATTTGTGCAACAATATTCACAGAACGATTTTTTTTGTGGGGGGGGGGGGAGATGATGGACACAGGAAGGAAAGCTGCAGCAACAAAGAAACAATGTGTTCCTAGCAATGCAGCTAAGCAGAAATTTTGTCACTGGATATGTTTGGCTGCGCAAATAAAACCCTCCCAGGGATAAGAGGCTTTGACACTGACAATACTACAATAGTCTGTGGAAATGGTGCATAATTTATCTGTGTTGATCACGATGAAATATCTGCACTAGGACTTGTCTCTCCCTTTGGCACAAAGTTCTTGTAATTCAAACGTATGATAAATTGCCACTTCCCAAAAAGATTTTAATCTTTTGGCAACTGCTTTATATAAAGCGATGGTGGATACACTATTCTTACTCACCCTGGCACAGAATGAAACTGTTTGCATTTCAAAGTACTGCAACATTCATGTCACTGCGATCTGTGAAGGATCTCAACTACTGTACTCAACAGTGGTGCAGAGAAGGGTGGTGTACTCTGTGGTGGCACCTATTTTATGAGATTATCTCCACTTGGAGATCAGGTGGGCATCAACAGCGGAGTGTTTCTGCCAGCAACTGAAAAACATACCTCTTCACCCAAGCTTCTCCTGGCTAACTCCTAGTATCTCTGGGTACTGCCTAAATGATGCAGAAGTTTTATAGTTGTTTTACTGGTACAGCTTTTATTGCTGTCCTGTTTGTTTCATTGTCCTGGCATTTCTTTGAAATAATGGGTGGAGGGCAGATCACTTTAATAAAGAAATAAGATAAATCACAACTGTGTATAACTAGGGAGAGAATTACACTTCTCTCCCTGGCTGTAGGAATAGTCATCTTTCTAATGCTTATGAAAAAGGGTGCTGCTCCTATCACACTGCGGACACCGCAATTTTAGCTCACACTCCCAAATGGTGACCTGTTGAGTTTTCCTCTGACATGTATCCTGTAGGAATGTTAGCTAGCTAGCCCTTACAGGACCTGCTCACGTTCCTGAAAATTCAAAAACAAGCCTCACAGCCAAGCATAATTCAGTGTGCTTTTCATGTCTAGCCAAGCGGTCCTCTGTGTTGGCCTCTCGAGGGACCAATCAAGCAGAAGACTGAATGCTACGCGAAGCGTTTTGCTCTCTTAATACCTCCTCCACCTTAATCCACAATGCCCCAAATGTGCCATTAAAGAGACGGACCAGCAAAAACAAGTGAAAACAAAGTAATTATGTTCTTGGGGCTGTGCAATGATAGATAAGAACACACACTCCCTGTTCCTAACCATACAAAGGGGGGGGGGGAGTATCCATTTTGTGTGAATGGAAAGGCCAGCAGACAAACTATACCGTATGCAAACAGCCCATACTTCTATTACAAATAAAGCACATTAAATAAAACACATAAAATTTGATTCTAGAGGAATCAGAGATACTACTTTTAATAAGTACAAGTATATTTGGCAAACTATATTTAGTTCACCATAGCTGAGTACAGCTAGATGAATAGTGCAACCCTGGGCGTGTTTACTCAGAAGTAATCCCCTCTGAGTTCAATGGGACTTACTCCTAGGTGTATATGTATATATGTGTGGTTCTAGATTCAGGTAGGTAGCCATGTTGGTCTGACACAGTCAAAATAAATCAAAAAATCATCCAGTAGCACATTAGAGGCCAACTAAGTTTGTTTTGGGTATAAGCTTTCGTGTGGTATCTGAAGAAGCGTGCATGCACACAAAAGCTTATACCCAGAACAAACTTAGTTGGTCTCTAAGGTGCTACTGGACAATTCTTTAATTTTTTAATTTATATATGTGTGTGTATACAATAGGAGCCAACTCCTAGGGGCTGAGGTCTCTTTGCCCCCGCCAATTAAATATCTGAGCCCCCCCCCAAGTTTGGTAGACATTACCATTCATATGGTGTGTGTGCACCATGTCATGTGATCAATTATGTGGGTTGGGGCTTACCTGCCGCCCAATATTTTATTCAAGTTGGCACCCCTATGTGTGTGCATGTGTACGAATGACTGTAACCTAAAATGTACAGTTAATTGTGCTGACTATACCTCTATAAAAGGTTCACAATTTAATGTTTAGAATAGGAAGACCCTGCAAGGGTTAAAACATATAAGCAGTAAACCTGAAGACCAATAGAGATCAACCGATGCTCTGAGCAAGCAGTAACTTTTCAATTCTCCAAGATTTTTTTTAAAGAATCCATTTTATTATTAGAGCCAAGTGGTAAAACACCCTTGCTGCATGCCAAAGATCCCGTGCAACTCTGGATCAGGGATGAGTGGGAACAAGTGTAAGAAAAACCTTTTACTGGCCAGAGATGACAGTTCTGGGCTAGACAGGCCAATGTTCTGACTCCTCCATATGAGCCAATTTCTGTTGTTCATATTTTTGAGCTTCACAGACAAGCCACAGTTTGTCTTCGTCTCAATAAGCCACAGTTGCCCATTCTTTGATTTAGCTCCCTGTCAATGAGGAACAACACTCTCTGCGTAATCCCAGCGCCAGTGTCAAGCGCTGGCATTGTCAAGCACTTTGCTGCAGCCCACGTCCCAGTAGAGGCCTGTTGCTAATCCCCGGGGCCACTTGGCTCTGCTGCTCCTTCTCTTTGCTGTTGCTGACAATTCACCTGAGCTCTCTGAACATGCACTCTACTGCGCGCCCGGTCATCCTCAAGAAAAGTTTCACACCACTTGCATTCTAGAACCCATCTGGACAGCTTCGGTGTGGAGCACTCCTGTTTAGTGCTATTTTGGTTACGCATTTATTATTTATACCCTGCCCATCTGGCTGAGTTTCCCCAGCCACTCTGGGCGGCTCCCAATCAAATATTAAAAGCACAATACAGCATTAAACATTAAAAACTTCCCTAAACAGACTAATAATCACCTCTGGACATCGAAATAGAGATAATAATAGAGGCAAGGCAGCAAAGAGCAATGGAACCAGAAATGGGCCATTGCTTGTAAATATGCTATCAACTTTTTTTTTTAGTACTAGGTCTGAAAGATGGATCATACTGATGTAAAAACCTTTTCATCCAAGCATTCTTAAAAATAACCATTTGTTTGCTGAATGCATGTCATGGAGAGCCTTCCACCCAAATCCTCCCCCAAATCCTCTCTGCTATACAGCAATGCTTAATTGAGAAGTTCTTCATTTAAACCACAAAAGCTCCTCTGAATCTGTTTTGAGGAAAAAAAACACAGGGACGTAATCTCAGACAGCCACTAGCTAATTAAGTGAGATTTGAACTCTATTAATTTTGGCAGTGTCCTATTATGAGGGAATCCAGAAAAGCCAGAGGAAAAAGAACGCAAACCAATCGCTTTTGCTGCTATTTTCAAAAATCTTTTAGCACATGCAGTGGATTAGTAATAACATGCCAAAACACGAAGAGCTATTGACGTTAAAAAAAAAAAAGCAACAACCCCACCATACTGAAGTACAATAATTTAAAGTGTTTCCACACTGCTTATTAACTAAATAGCAGCAATTATGTAATTAAGGGTGATGACTGCTAAATGTACCACAACAAACCTTTGCCTAGTTAATTTTAAGCTACTTCCTACTGAGATTTTACACACCAAAAAGCACAACCCAATGACATTCCATGCTTGGCTTTCAACCAAAAAGCTGCAATTTCCAACCAAATGATCACAAAACACCATGCAGTCCAAATACAGCTGTACATGACATCGGTAAGGCCGTGCAGAGCTGACACACACACACACACACACACACACACACACACACACACAGACACACTCAACGTTTAAAGATCGGTCGAGAATACACACGTGGAATCATATAAAGAAGCCATCCAGGTTGGTGTTGAAAAACTAGGTATCTGTGGAAGATTAAGAGGCAAACTTGGAACTTTTGGAAGAGCTACATTGGGAAGACTGTTGGTGATGGTCCTGCAGAGGAATAGACAATGTAGGAGCACAATAAAAAATAGATTGTAAAAAGGAAAGCTCGAGGAGTAGGTGCAAACCAAATGGGGACCAAATTTGGCCTAGGGCCTTCTGGAAACACTTACTTGACAGGCTGCCATGTTTCTTGTTCAAGACCTCTGTGAAGGGACTGGGCAATTGAGGACTCCATGAGATCAATGTAGCGGATGACCAAGGGAACAAAAATCTCCTGCAAGTGCTTGTGAAACTTTCCATTGCACAAAAGTGCTTGAAAAACAAACAGACAAAAAAAAAAAAGGTTGCAATTATTTCCCTAGCTTTGGTTACGACAGGATTTAAAAATGACACTTTAAATGCTGGCATTCCGCTAGAGGTTACTTAAACATCTATATATATGAATGTAAACTGGCCATGCCCGTTAGTATCCATATTTCACCAAATCCGTTTGACCGATTGCGTTCAAATTTTGACACAATGCCACATGCGGATATGAGAGCAAGCCCATACTGTTTTCAAAGACAGATGTCCCACCTGTGCCTGGTAAAAGCCCCCAAACCCCATGTTTCAAAACACACCACTCAGACAAAAATGCATTCTGGGAAAAGAACCAGGTTGCAAACCAGCGCCCTCTAGCAGTGGCTACACTGGTACTACACCTATAGAACCTTCCCTCTCAACAGCACCTCAGCTCCCGTTTACATACTAGGCCGAAGCCTTTACAGACTACGCCGAATGGAGGTACTGACTTGCCTGGGTGGGGGTTGGGGGAGGAGGGGACGGGATAGGTCAGGACACGGTGGGACCAGTCACAGGGATGAGCTGGGGGGTGGGGGGAAGAGGGGGCGTGATACATCATGGGTCAGGACAGGGTGGGGGGAATCACAGGGATAAGGCGGGTGGGGGGGAAGAGGGGGCGGGATACGTAATGGATTAGCACAGGGTGGGGGCAGTCACAGGGATTAGCCACAGCAACACGTGGCAGGGCCAGCTAGTCTTAATTATAAATATTTGTGTTGTGAGGGTACCCTAACAGCAACCTAATGTCACGTTTTATGGTGTTTACTGCCATAGTTATTGATATTCTTCAATAAAAATGTGCGCAGCAAGTCATAAATACTGATTTATTAGTGCTTTTAAAATTAACTAGATGTTGTTGTTATCATCATCTACAATTATTAGTATACTGCAGGTCTCAGGGAAGTTGACAACATAAAAACACAATACAAAGATACAAAACAAAAACAACCTAGGAATCTTCATGTCCCCAACACATTTTAAAAGGGCATTGAATGTCAATCAGCCAAAGGCCTGGTTAAAGAGGAATATCTTCGCCTGGCACCTAAAGGTGTATAATGAAGGCGCCAGGCGAACTTCCCCGGGGAGAGCATTCCACAAACAGGGAGCCATTGCAGAAAGCGCTTTATATCATATAATATAAAGTGGATTGTGGTAGGGCTGTTAGGAAATTAAGCTTAGGGTTTGGTTTGTGTAAGGCCACAGCTTATGCTGAGTAATGGGGGTGTGGTATGCAAATTCCTTGGAACTGATTGGTTGTTGGGGCCCCTCTTAGAGCTCCGTCCACCATTTTCTAGTCACATTTTTGCCTGGCGTTTGAACCCCTCCCACCCGCCCTTTCTTTCTTGCAGGTTAGCACGACATTGCTATTGCCTTCGGGGCCGCCTGTATTCAGGGGTCAGTAGGAATTTTTCCAATTGGCTGATTGGCTTTGCCTCTTGGTTTTCGCCTACTGCGCTAGCAAATTGTCACAACTTGTTAGGTTGGCGGTTAGGCTTTTGGTTGGTTAATCGGTTGGTAGAGGGGGTGGCACACAGATGCCTACCCTCACCTCCGTTTGCTCCATATAGAAGTATTCCGTTAAAGGAATCTCGGGGCTTACACTCTTGTCCTTACCATCCCGCCATTGGCGGGAATGGTGGGCCCAATTTTAAGAGCAAGAGCCTAGAGGAACATTCTTGGTGAAGGTGAGGAGGGAATGACTGGGCGCAGCCACCTCCTCACTCCCAGGTATGTTTACTTGACTTCCATTCGGAAGTTGGAGCAGGAACTGTCCAAGCGGACAGTGGTGAGTCCTGTCCTATGGTGACAGCTGATGTGAGTCCTGCCACGAGGGGCAGATGAGGTGAGTCCTGTCCTAAGGGGACAGCTGATTGAGTCCTGTCCTAGATGGACAGATGGGGATAGTCCTTCTTTAGGAAGGATGAGTGAATAACCAAAAGCCTAAGCCAACACTCGGATTAAAATTGTGTATTTAATAAAGTTGTGGCCCTAAATTATTTGCCAAAAACCAAACCAAAATTCTGTTGTCAGTTGTGAATTATTTAAGGTAATTTATGGGAAGCCTCGACACACAAAAGGCCCATTCTCGTGATGCCACCCTCTGGACCTCTTGTGGAGGAGGCACATGAAGGAGCACCCCGGAAGATGATCTCAGGCTCCAGGTAGGTTCATATGGAGAGAGGAGGTCCTTAGGGTATAGCGGCCCCGAGTCATTTAAAGCATTGTAGGACAAAACCAGCACTTTGAATTGAGCCCATAAACTAACTGGTAGCCAGTGCAGTCGAACCATCAGCATAATATGCTTGAACGGTCTTGCCTGGGTGAGCAACCCGACTGCTGGATTCTGCACTAGCTGAGGTTTCCGAACCGTCTTCAGAGGCAGTCCTACGTATAACGTGTTGCAGCAATCTAACCTCAAGGTTACCAGAGCCTAAATAACAGTATTTAGGGTATCCCCGGGGGCCTAGCAGTGGAGAAAAAGGTTTGTCCCACCCACACAAGTATTTCCACTTATGCAGTGAGCTTCCCTCCCTTCTCCTTTCCCCGATCTGCTCCGAAGAGTTGAGCGACACCCCCACCTGAACAAATTTGGGAGGTATTCAGGGCGAGGAAAGGGAAGGGAAGTTCTGTTGCACAAGCGGAAGTCCTTAAGCAAACTGGGTGACTTAGGGATATAACCCTATTTACACAGGATTCGATCCAGAAAGACCCTGTTTGCGCATGCTTCTGATCCACCTGCCTGGAGGCAGGAGGTCTGGCACAAGCTAACACCATTTACAATTCATATGTTTAAAAAAAATGAACTTAAGCACTTCCTAATGTGCCAACTGACTTGTTGAGGCCATGATCCTGTGCAGTCTTATTTGAATGCACGCCCCACTGAACTCAATGGAACCTCTAGTGAGTGTGCATAGGATTGCGCCGCAAGTGCATTTTCCGATGTGGAGTTGCAAGTTGTTGTTGTCAGGCCTGTCTTAACCACATTGAGCGCCGTGGCGCAAAGGTCCCTCCACCGCCCACCCCAACTCACTGCGGACGCAGAGGAGGGACATGGCATGGGGGGGCGGGTGCTGAGGGTGGGCTACGGGCACCACAGTGGGTGGGCCGGGCTGCCTGGTTGTCCTCCGGGGCGCCAGCGCCGGCTCCTCCTGCGCGGAGGCCTCTGCTGGGGGGGCGGGCGGTGCCATGCAGCGCCTGGCCTCTTGTCCTCCTCATGCCCCCGACCCGACCCGCCAGGCTGAGGCCAGGACTCGAATCCGCGGCGGGTGGGAGGCAAGGAGCAGGGCGAGTGGGAGGGCGGCCGGGCTGTCTGGCGGGCGCAGTGCGGTGCCCCCTAGCGGCCCAGCACCCTGGCGTATTGCACCACCCAACCTTGCCTTAGGGCCGCCCCTGGTTGTTGTTGTTGTTGAATTAATATACCACCCTATACCCAGAAGTCTCATGGCGGTTCACAAAAAAATGATCACAGTATATAAAACAAAAATAAAAGCAATAACCCAATAATATCCCTTCCAAGAGCCACATTTTAAAAGGGTATGGGATGATGATCTGGTTAAAAAGGAATGTTTTTGCCTGGCACCTAAAAGTGTATAATGAAGATGCCAGGCAAGCTTCCCTGGGGACAGTATTCCACAGATGGGGAGCCACTGCAGAGAAGGCCCGTTCTCATGTTGTCACCCTCCGGACCTCTCGAAGGAAAGGCCTCAGAAGATAATCTCAGAGTCTGGGTAGGTTGCTCTCACCCGCCAACTTGACTAGGACAAAGCATGCATCATTTGTATATTGGGCTGCAGGCGAACCCTGAGTGACTCATTCCTGGTAGGGACTTATATCCTCCTGTGTTTCCTTTGTATTAACAGCGTTTGTTATTGAATAACATCTCGGAAAGAAACACGGTTAAAAAAAAGCAAAGCCAAGCTTCAGCCACCATAAACATATTTTTGCACTTAGGTTCATTAAAGCCATCAGGAAAAAAAAACAATCTCCCAAAGCACCCGCATTAGACCCAGTACACCTGCTCTCTAGACACCACGGGCTGTTGTTCTTATAACATGTCTTTTAAATGCCAGCAACTATCCACGGTTTCTTCCCCACTACTCTGCTGTGCTCTACACCTTTCCCTCTGCACCCTCTCATTCCCAACCTCACCTTGATCTCTCCCCACTATTCTCAGCTCCGCAGCTTCTATGGACCTTGATCCGAGACCTGAAGGGAACATAGCTCAGGCTGCATAATGTACATGCACCCTTGCTCCCCCTCCATTAGCTCTTGTGGGGTTTTTTTTGTAGCTCGTTGCGCTATGCTATGGCTCTTTATGAACATATTGGTACGAATCTGCATCAGCATGAGGATGCATTTCTGTGGGCTTATTTATGTTCTAATTTTGGGGAACCCTAAAGCCCCGCAAAAAGGTCAAGCTGAGAAGGCAGCCTGTCTGTACGGCCACTCGGAAGAAAGACCTGCCAATACACATTTTTCCCTGTAGCATGTTAGAAAACAACAACCCACACTTTCATCTCACAGTTTTATGTTTTGAAAAGGAAGCTTCAGCACTGTGTGCTGTTTTTTTAAAAAATAAATAAATTATTATTATTATTTGTACCCCGCCCATCAGGCTGGGTTTCCCCAGCATCTCTGGGCAGCTCCCAACAGAATATTAAAGGTAAAGGTAAAGGGACCCCTGACCATTAGGTCCAGTCATGACCGACTCTGGGGTTGTGCGCTCATCTCGCCTTATTGGCCGAGGGAGCCGGCGTATAGCTTCCAGGTCATGTTAAAACACGATAAAACTTCTAACATTAAAAACTTCCCTAAACAGGGCTGCTTTCAGATGTCTTCTAAAAGTCAGATGGTTGTTTATCTCTTTGACATCTGATGGGAGGGCGTTTCACAGGGCGGGCGCCACTACCAAGAAGGCCTTCTGCCTGGTTCCCTGTAGCCTCACTTCTTGACTCTCGGAACCGTTTGAATACCAAGGCGTGGCTTTCAATTGGGTGCAGGAGCTTCCTGCACTCAACCGGAAGCCATGGAAGCTGCAGAAGCCACGTCGGACGTTTGGCTTCCAAAAAACACTCGCAAACCGGAACACTCACTTCCAGGTTTGCTACGTTTGAGAGCCAATTTGTTCAGGAGCCAAGCCGTTTGACAACCAAGGTACGACTGTACTTCATTACTCAGCAATCCTTATAACCACCCAGAAGTTAGTAAAGAGAGGTTGCCCCCTCTGTTCATGGCTCACCAGAGATTTGAACCAAATATTTCCTGCCTCATTCCATCACAGCAGCTACTAAAGTGGTCCCTAAAGATTAAATCACCAGCCAGTGTCACAAATAGCAAGATGCTACCATTTTTTTGGTATGGTATGAAGAAGCTGCCCACCATAAGCTTATCAAACAGAAGTGGAATGAATTATCAAATGGATTTATGGGCCTATTTATATAGATTTGCATAGGAATAGCAACATTAACACTCACCAGGATTTCCATCTAAATGTATGCAGATTTCTTACAGATGATGATATGCCGACGTGGATTTAACACTAAGTAGACAGATGTGCATCTGAGTGTGAGGTTTAGCATCACTCCATATGGTCCAGTGGGAAGGATGAATATATGGCAACATATTATGCAAATTCCACCTCCACTCATTAAACATGGTAACATTGAAGATAAGCATTTTAATGCTTGACCGTCATTCAAACTTGAGTTTCTACTTAGTGGTAGACCTTAAGTACTTGACCTTTAGTCCAATATGGCTTTTTACTGACATCAAAGGCATACCTTCCAAATTATTTCATCTAATTTCAGTGTGTATCTTATAAAACCATCTCAATCCTTCAAGTTGAGCAAAAGAAAATTACAGCCCGACAAACTTTCATCGATATATTGGCCTCGAGGAGTCGGACACGACTAAACAACAACAACAACCCGTTAGGTAAATGTACACACAGTCTTCTGAAGCTATCTTAGAAACGATGGCATTTTAGGTACTAGGGACAAAGTCAGTATATAGAGAAGAATCACGTGGTATAGAAGATGGAAGCAATTCAACGTTTTCTTTCTGCATTATTTGAAAGAGAGGGCCACCTATCAAATGGTTGCAATTCCACGGGAAATGAATTAGCTTCTCACCCGAGGAATTTCTAATATGGCACTGTGGTTATATACATGTGATAACAACACTGCACCTGTCTCATTAAATAATCTAAAGGTTAAAATGATACTTAAAATGATGGCAGGGTACTCATATCGGGTGTATCTGGAAACCATCTGCAGTTTCACAGATTTTGAGTTGACGGAAAGCTCTTGAGATAGTAGAACATGCAGGTGTCAACCCTTCACGTTTCAAAGGCTGAAGATTAACTTTATCTACAATACGGGGACCTAACAGTTCTGCATTTCAAAAGAAACCCGAAAAATCATCTCTGATCCTGGCCTCACCGAGAGAATAACCCAGTGGGATTTCCACCTCTTCATTTCCTAATGAGCTTTTTGATAATGAGAGGTAACTTTAACAGTCACTACGGGCTCTATTATGGCTAATTTGACTCCACTTCACTCTCCTTGTTAATTACTAACACTAGCCTTTTTATCCTCACAAGAACACACTCGAGGTTTTTTTGGGGTGTGTGTGTGTGTGTGTCATTTTTAAAGATTTATGCGGGGCTTTTTAAAAAAGAGTTGGATGTCTTCAGCAACAGATTTATACCTAGCAGTTCAGCCACAAATATTTATTAGTCATTACATGAAGACTCATTGTGACACCAGTCCCACAACCATAGAGTTTTCTGTCCGATGGTTTTACTAGGCTAACTCTGTGAAAAGTCTGCATGCATTTCTAGAGACAGAAGGGTTACTAGGAACTAGAGTGTTTGCTGATGGAAAAAAATGAATTATTTTCTATAATCTCCCCCTTACGTATCTTATTTACAACTCACGAAAGCTTTCAGGTGACATAAATGGGATTCCCAAATGGTTCTCCTTGCCAGAAAGGATCATGTTATCTATCTCTCAAGTTAGAACAAGGGTGGAAAATGACACACAACTGTTAACAACCGCTTCCCAGATCTGTTTTTTCTTGTTAACTCACCCCTCCCCAACATATCAGGGCTATTAGGTCTTTTAAAATGCCAGTGCCTTGAGTTCTCTCAGTAGCGCTTCATAACGTTGTTCATAATTACTTCATAATGAAAACGCATTTTCTGTCATTTAAATGAATTGTCTTCCTCCCTTGAAAGCTCCCCCCCAATAATTATTTGAAGTAATTACATATTTAATTGACTGATGGGGGGGGGGAAGAATGTAAATTCAAGTCTTCCAGTTATCCTTTTTGGAGAGTCTGTGAAATGATCAGTATTGGTTGGTCAGTGGTCCATGAAAAATCATGCGGAATTATTTTATCACTTATTAAATACAACCATTCACAATAAAGGAGAGGAACCCTAAACGGTTGCCTTCCATCTTGAACCATGTTCTGAAATGTAAAAAACACCCCACAAATCTACATTTTGTTTCAAAGAAACCAACGTTTATCTCCCCTTGATTCTCCATAAAATACATTATCTCGGCGTACCCTGTTTTTAGACACCATTCCAAAATAAAACGAACCCTTTCCCATTTTCTTGCAACACAGATGTTGGCTGCAGGAAGCAAATTCTAAGTCAGCTGCGAAAATCAGTCTTTATCACTATATCCTTCAGACAACCAGCAAATAAAACAACACCATTATAGGATACTGTAATTTGATGAAGGAAAAATAATCTGCCAGCCCCAGATCTTCAATTCTAGCTGTGGATATTTTTGAGTGCAGTACTTTTGGTCTGGATTAGAGAGCATTTAAAGGGTGTTTAGAGGGCGCTCCCCACTTCATGTGATTTCACTTATGCACACCCCGCTGGGTAAGGGGTATAAGCCTGTATAAGTATAGATTTTGAAATGAATCGTTGTGAAGTGCAACTTGGAAATATGCATGAGAGAGACATAGGCTTCATTTTTATGCCAAGGAGATCTGCCTGCTAAAATTTCTCCCGTGGAATACAGTGGTACCTCAGTTTTCGAACGTAATCCGTTCTGGAAGACCGTTCGCGTTCCGAAACGTCCGAAACCTGAAAACTCAACATGGAAAACTCCATACAATAGGGAAACTCAAAACGGAAGCCACACCACATGTTCTGACTTCCGAAAAGTGTTGGAAAAACGAAGAATTTACTTCCAGGTTTATGGCGTTTGAGTTCCGAAATGTTAGTCAACAGAGACATTCGAAAACAGAGGTGCCACTCTATTCAATTCTGAATTTCTAGGGCAAGGAGAGATTTTTAGCCTTTCTGCAGCTCACATGCATCTGTTCTGCAGCACATCGCAGAACCAGAGCATGATTCTCTAAAAGGGGATGTCCCAGGAATAATGATACTCCGTTCGGCAAGAAAACTGTTAGAAGCACTCTGCACAGATATCTTATTACCTTTGCTAATTTAATATAATGGCCTGATTTCTATTTTAGTATACACATAATTGGCTGAGAGCTGTCTTGCAGCCCACACCTATGCATGTTAACTCTGAAGGAAGTCCATTGAGTACACCAGGGCTTACTCCCATGTACCAGCACACAGGGTCACAACTTTCACAAATGTGAAAAGGCTAGGGTTAAATGAAATGAATACGTTTACGTAGATTTACATGATCTAGGCCTCCTCTGAACACTCGAAAGGCAAAATAATTCATAACTGCAATTGATGTTATTATAGAACTAAACAGTTTTTTTAAAAAGCTTACGGTCATTTCGTAGGAAGTTGTTAAGCAACTGGAAAAGAGGGAAAGTATCCCAGGAGTCTTGCGGCTGTGCATCCAGCGCAGAATCCATGTCAACCGTAAAAAGAGACCAGAATTTCTCCCCATGTTCAGCCAGCAAATCTGGCCACCAAGCAAATGCCTGCATCACAATTGAGACACAATTTTAATTAAAAGGGAGTAGGAGAATAAATCAAATTTCCATCACATGGACACAAAATACGATGAAACACACAAGCGTGCATTTTCACAAAGCAATGGTTGTGTACACACTGCTTCGAAAAAAATCCACATTTAAGGAAAGTCATATTCCGCATTGTATATTACTTATGTGAAGGAAGAGAGCATACCATATTTTCCCATGCATTAGACGAGGTTTTCTGACTCAAAAATCATGTCAAAAAACTCCCCCCCCCCCATGCCGTGCGCTCTAGGGAGCATGTCCCATAGCGGCATGGCATTTTCTTTAAATTTAGTCCCCAGAAATAGGGGTCGCCATATACATGGGGGCGTCTAATACACAGAAAAATATGGTGTATTTCATTGAGGGCAGAAATGTTTCATTGGTTAAAAACATTATGAGTAAAACAGCTTATGAAACTGATGGACTATGCTGAAATTGCGAAATTAACTGCCCAACTAAGAGGACATAATGATAAAGGAGGAATGGAGAGCATTGATGGATTATTTATCAAAGCAGGCATTGGCAAACTCAGCCCTCCAGATGTTTTGGGACTACAACTCAAGGGATGATGGGAGTTGTCCCTCCTGGGCTGTGGCCAGAAAGTGGTAGTGGGGGATGCGTGTTCAGACCCCTGGGCCCTCACTTGTGGGGTGCCTCAGGGTTCCATCCTCTCCCCATGCTTTTAAACATCTACATGAAGCCACTGGGAGAGATCATAAGGTGGTTTGGGCTGGGTGTCCATCAATATGCAGATGATACCCAGCTCTACCTCTCTTTTAAATCAGAACTAGTGAAGGCAGTGAAGATCCTGTGTGAGTGCATGGAGGTGGTACGAAGATGGATGGCGGCTAATGGATTGAGGCTGAATCCTGACAAGACAGAAGTACTGTTTTTTGGGGAGAGGGGGTGGGCTGATGTGGGGGGGACTCCCTGGTCCTGAATGGGGTAACTGTGCCCCTGAAGGACCAGGTGCACAGCCTGGGAGTGATTTTGGACTCACCGCTGTCCATGGAAGTGCAGGTCTCAATTCTGTGTCCAGGGCAGCTGTCTACCAGCTCCATCTGGTACGCAGGCTTAGACTCTACCTGCCTGCAGACTGTCTCGCCAGAGTAGTGCATGCTCTATTTATCTCCTGCTTGGACTACTGCAATGCACTCTACGTGGGGCTCCCATTGAAGGTGACCCGGAAACTACAACTAATCCAGAACGCGGCAGCTAGACTGGTGACTGGCAGTGGCCGCCGAGACCACATAACACCGGTCTTGAAAGACCTACATTGGCTCTCAGTACTTTTCTGAGCACAATTCAAAGTGTTGGTGCTGAACGGCCTCAGTCCAGTATACCTGAAGGAGCGTCTCCACCCCTATTGTTCAACTGAGGTCCAGCTCCGAGGGCCTTCTGGCGGTTCCCACACTGCAAGAAGCAAAGCTACAGGGAAGCAGGCAGAGGGCCTTCTTGGTAGTGGCGCCCGCCCTGTGGAATGTCCTTCCATCAGATATCAAAGAGATAAACAACTACCTGACATTTAGAAGACATCTGAAGGCAGCCCTTTTTAGGGAAGTTTTTAATGTGTGACATTTTAATGTATTTTTAATCTTTGTTGGAAGCCGCCCAGAGTGGCTGGGGAAACCCAGTCAGATGGGCGGGGTACAAATAATAAATTATTATTATTCTTATTATTGTAGTCCCAAAACATCTGCAGGGCTGAGTTTGCCTATGCCTGTTCTAGAGAGTCACTCCCCATCAGTGGAGACAATACTGAGCTAGATAGAATCATGGAACTGTAGTGTTGAGGGTCAATGTAGTCCAGGCATCCCCAAACTTCGGCCCTCCAGATGTTTTGGACTACAATTCCCATCTTCCCTGGCCACTGGTCCTGTTAGCTAGGGATCATGGGAGTTGTAGGCCAAAACATCTGGAGGGCCACCGTTTGGGGATGCCTGATGTAGTCCAACCTCCTGTAATGCAGGAATATTTTGCCCAACATGGGGCTTGAACCCACGACCCTGAGAGTAAGAGTCTCCTGCTCTACCGACTGAGCTATTGTGATTCATTGATGGTCTGACATTGATGGTACATGGCAGATTTTTATGTTCCTATGTACCATTTGCATACTTCACCGGTATCAGCTACGGAGATATATAATTACAAAATAGTGATATACAACATTGTAGCATATATTTTTTGAAACAACAATGTTGTAGATGACTGATAAGGAATTCCTTAACGGTAGTTATTAGACGTAATCTAGCATCGTGACTACAGTAGATATGAATGATAGTGACAGGTACTTAGACATATCTGGAAATAAATCAGGACTCTTAAGATTAATGAAGCACTGAGATACTGGAAATGTCCACCTAGGTGTCACTCATATCCTTGACTCTTTTATGACTTTGGTAATTTTTGGCATGGGATTAATGGCTGCAGGTAGAAAGGGAATATTGTTGACAGCTGAAAAAAGTATTTTCCAAGATCAGGGTTAGCTCTTACAATGACCAGGTGATTCTCTACCTGTTGCTGAAGAAAATGGTAATTGGTTGCATCAAAAAGTATAAGCGGTGCCTATGTGAAAACCAGAGGTCAGATTCTTCCTTCCTCTAACTAGAAATCTCAGCTAAAAATACTGCAAAAATGAAATCAATTAAGAGGAAGAACATCAAACTATATAAATAACTATCTAATTAATTAGCTCCAAAGCTGAGATTGGGAGAAAAAGCCATTAAAAGATTTCCCTTTATATAATCTTCTCCCCAATCTTGCTTTGCTTTCGTTACTAAATATCTCATTTTGAGCATGTACTAAAAACAACACACAGTCAATTTCTTTCCCATCTCTATACTGTATATCCTTGCAGAGAAACAATATAGTGGGGTGGGGGGTGGGGAGATTCAATTGTATTGGAGAAATTCTCTTGACCCACTGGTGCCTATGAATAAAGTGGTTAAACTAGACAGACAAATATCATAGACACAAGGTTGTTCCATATAACAAGACACTAAAATGAATGCAATTAGTGATTTATCACATGCACTCTGAGAGGAAGAGAGGGGGGAAAGTCATTCTTTGAGATTAAAGGCTGATTTCTTTTTTTCCAGACTATTGTTTAAAATGTGTATTATACTACAGTATATGGCAGCACTTGCTACACAGTTGACAGAACAATACTCAGCAGTGGCCCCAATTTGCTGACTCTCTGCTCAAGACTGAAGTGACACCGAGCATCTATTCCCTTCTCTGAAGCTTCTCTCTGGGGAACCCTCAGTGACATGGGTTGCCTTCGGCCAGGTGAGCGTGTCTTTTCAGATACCCTTATCCTGCTTGGTGGACAATTGCAGCCACGTTGGAAGCCTTCATGGATCTCCTGGCTCTAGATAAGTTTTAGTTCTCTATATGGGATATAGGCTACGGGATACCAATCTACTTGAGTCTAGGCCCTGAGAAGCTCCCAACTTACCATACACATTTTACAGTCTTTGTGTTCACAACCCAGTGATGGATTAATTAGTTTGATTTTATAGACGTGTCTTTTAAAGGACAGGTCTGGGGAAAGATTTTGGTCCTCTAGATCAGGCATCCCCAAACTTCAGCCCTCCAGATGTTTTGGACTACAATTCCCATCTTCCCCGACCACTGGTCCTGTTAGCTAGGGATCATGGGAGTTGTAGGCCAAAACATCTGGAAGGCCGCAGTTTGGGGATGCCTGATGTAGTCCAACCTCCTGTAATGCAGATGGTGAACGCAGATTCCATGATATTTTATATGAAGAGATGCGGTCCGTGAGGTAACATATAGGTGTAAAGCTACTGCAATGCCATTTTAATTGTTCATTTAGAACAGGCATCCCCAAACTTCAGCCCTCCAGATGTTTTGGACTACAATTCCCATCTTCCCCGACCACTGGTCCTGTTAGCTAGGGATCATGGGAGTTGTAGGCCAAAACATCTGGAAGGCCACAGTTTGGGGATGCCTGCTCTAGATGTTGCTGGATTCCAATGTCCATCAGGCCAGTGATCAAAGACGATGGGCGTTACAGTCCAACAACATCTGGAGGGTCAAAGGTTCTCCAGTCCTGCTCAAGGCTGTTTGATGGCTCCATGAGAGTGGTGAAACTTAAAGGCAGAACCGCACTGCAGAAAGAGAAGGTACCAATATGATGGATTTTACAAGGAAGATAAATATAGGGAAAGCAAGCCATCAATGAACAGAGTTGATGCAACGTGTTTGAAAGTGGTTAACAATTCCATGCATGGAACCATGAAAAAAAGTGTCCTGCCTTGGTTGGGATGAGCTACATACCTCTTTTCCCTGAGGGAATCCAAAATTTTGGTAGTGTTGTAGGGGGAAAAAAAGTTAAAATGGTTAAACATGGGTTTGAAGTCAGCAATTACAGGTTCTCGTTTTCTACAATGTCACGAGATCTGTACTGTCTTTAATAGTATCAAGTTATTTTCAGTTATTAATATATGGAGACAGATATAATGAATATTTTTCAAAAAGACAATATTCATCAGAATTATAAAATGTATTGTATGTCTGCATGTAAAATTATTTCCAGAGGGAACTATGTACTAAAATTGCAATTTAAGAACAACAAAAAAGGATGTAACTTCTGACATTTCCTATGACTTAAAAAACTTAAAAAACATTTTACTTTAATGCATATTTTCAGAAGACAAAACCCACATATACATTTTATTAAGTAATTATTTACAGAGTAATGCAGTGGTAATACTAGAGAAGAATAATGCCTCTTGGGAGTGCTTTTCAAATTATTGAAGCAGCTGTTTCTTCAGTATAAAATAAAATATCCATAACAAGTTCACACATGACAGATGTAAGCTAAAATCTAGAATCGACAGTGTGAGATAAAAGCAGATGTTTTGAATGATCATATTTATAGACACCATATCTTAGTTTACCACTTTGTATGATTTCCCAGAAAAAAAAATTTAAAACGTTTTTATTTCAAAAAATATGAACTTCCTTCCAAGTAGCTGCATGCATCTTGGTAAGCTAGTTGATCAAACTTTTAACACGCTTAATAACAACAATATTAATGCAAGTGTATGAAATATATTTGTTCATTTGGTAAAATAAAGGAAACTCTTAATTCTCGAAATATCACTGGTACCGCATGGCTTCAGTGGAAGTTAGGGTGTCTCCAAACAAATAGGACTTGCATGTGAGCAGAATGCATGTTCATTCATTTAACAGAGCTTCCTCATGGACTAAACCCACTTTTTAAAAAAGAAAAAGACAGATTAAATGGGACTGTGTCGTTGGTTAGCTTACAGCAATACTAAACGTGCTTCTGCCTTCTAACTTTTAAATCTAGTGTCATTTATAAGGGCCTCCCTTTTTCTATTCTGCTATTTATTTTAGTCGAGAGATGGGAAATTGGATCATTTGCTCTAGGCACTCTGTGAGATTTCGGAACTGACGACTAGAAGCATCTCTCTCTTTCCCTTCTGCTTTATCTGCTGTTTATATTTATTTATTTTTTAATGTTGAAATCTGAAGCTTATTCAAGAGAAAACCCAAGTCGGGTTTTTATTTCACTTCACTTTTCATAACCTTCAAAACTATTACGTCTCTGCAAATGTGAATTGCCTTTAACATATGTCACAGGCTTTCGCTGTAATGTTTTTTGACAGAATTGCTTCACACCGAGGCCACAGACGGTGGCTATTGAGCATCATTGTACAGCTAATGCCGTTATCCTCACCTCTGAATGGTGCTCTTCGTTCTGCTGCAGGACTTCAATGCAGAGCTCTGCTAAATGAATAACCTCTTCCAGCTTTACAGAAGGAGATGCTTGGTTCAGTGTCTCTGCATTGAAAAGGAACACACAAATGACAGGAGGATCACAGCTAGGAAAATGTGGGAACAGGAAACATTCCAGAGAAGTGAGACAACACAGAATTAGATGACTTAAAAGGCCGACACTTTCCAGCACATCAGCAATGCTTTTAACACAGATAATGGTAATGTTGTTATGGCCAGATTGCATGCATGCATGCAAAAAAAAAAAATTAACCCACCCCCAAAAAACACCACTCTATGAGCCCTTTCTAATTTAATACTTCAGAAGTAACAGGTACATCTGCACTGGGGCATCAGATGCTCAACTTTTGCCACACCCAAGTCTGAATCCACTCCATTGTTAGCTATAGAATAAAAGCAGAGGCTAGTTGCTTGTTTCCCCCTCTATCACACAATGGGCTGGTTTGGGAATGAAACTAGCTTTCCTCTAGGCTTGTGCGTTCCTTGCTTCTCCCTCTGATGTGGTCATCAGAAGTAATAATAATAATAATAATAATAATAATAATAATAATACTGTAATAATAATAATTTATTTATACCCCGCCCATCTGCCTGAGTCTCCCCAGCCACTCTGGGCGGCTCGCAATCAAATATTTAATATCCCACCCTGTGGAATGCCCTCCTACCAGAGGTCAAAGAGAACAACAATTACCAGACCTTTAGAAGGCATCTCAAGGCAGCCCTGTTTAGGGAAGCTTTTAATGTTTGATTTCTGTATTTTAATGTTTTGTTGGAAGGCGCCCAGAGTGGCTGGGGGAACCCGGCCAGATGGGCGGGGTATAAATAATAAATTATTATTATTATTATTATTATTATTATTATTATTATTATTATTATTTAAACAATACATACAGAAGGAGTTTGGAAGCATCTGTATCCGTTTTTGATCAACCACAGCCTGTCATGTCACTCAAACCTGGACAAACCATGGCGAATACTACCTACCACCAACAGAAACAAACCACCTTCAAACCACAGTTTGTGAGACGGGCAAGTTTTCACTAACCACAGTTACGATTAACTTTAGTTTAGTGCTCAGGTGACATGCTAAGCTGCACCTAGTCGAAGATGAAAGCCACAAATTACCTCCTCACAACAACACTGGAGACACAGAGGGGACACCTAGTGTTATGTTCAAATTGAGCTGCCTACATTGGCATTCACGGTGGGTGAAAAATTGTGCTCTACAGGAAGAATTTGTGCTTTTCAGGCAATTAAATTCCAAGTATGCATACTCTGAAAACACCAGGTTTAGACTGCTCCAGAAATTTGCCAGGAACAATGGTATTGCATGACACTTTCAAGTTCCTGGTCACCTCACAACCTAAAAATGATTTGAAGAAGAAGGCTCTTCCACCAAAGCAGTAAAGCACGGGAGAGAAAGAATGTCAAGACACACATTAGAATAAATGTACCTCGGAAAAAGGCAAATTCCAAAAGAGGAGAAAGCACACAGGTAAGGATACCCTTAAAAGCTATCATAAATATTAGCTTAGACTAGATCAATGTTTTTCAAACTTAGATCTCCAGCAGTTTTCGGACTACAACTCCCATGATCCCTAGCTAGCAGGACCAGTGGTCAGGGATGATGGGAATTGTAGTCCAAAAGCAGCCGGTGACCCAAGTTTTGGACACACAGGACTAGACTATCCCTGGAATAGGCTTCTGAGTGGGCAGAAACTATGGATGACACTTACTCAGACTCAATGAAATTAATGCCCACGACTAATTTAGGTTCATTGATTTCAACCGGTCTACTCTGAGTAAATCTTGGTTGAATACCACCCAGTATAATTAGATGCTGAACACTTAACAGAATGAAATTAAAATATACAGCGTTGTGGCAATCCCCCGATCTATTCCGAATTCTAAAATATAATGCACCTTATTCGTATATTGAAAACTTTCCTGTAACACAAGCGTGGGAAACCCTTTCTACCTGAGGAGCAGATACTTTTCTAGGAAACCTGAGGGCCACAGGCCAGGGGTGGATGGGGCCACAGGCGAGTGTGATTGGAACAATGAACAAGCATTTTGCCACTGTGCAGAAGGCTACTTTTCAAATGGGTAGAAAGAGCCCTCAGAAGAAAACCACAGGAAGTCAAATATTACTCTACTATAGACTCTATAGACTATAGATCTAGGAGAAGGGCCCAGTGATTTATGGGATTCTGTGCCACTCATGAGCAGGGCCGGATTTAGGTTTGATGAGGCCCTAAGCTTTATATGTCTAGCTGTCCTTTGTTTTTTGTGTTGAATATATGCTATATGGTAATTTATTAGAAACCTAATAGGTATCTAAAGCCACTTGCACATAACAAAATGTGTATTTTATCAAAGTAATGGTTGAACTGAAATACAATTAAGAAGAAGTATATTAATAGTTGGACACGGCCAAACAACTAAACAACATATTAATAGTGAATTTTTTTGGGGGGGGGGACCCCAAGAGAGTGGGGCCCTAAGCTATAGCTTGTTTAGCTTATACGTAAATCCGGCACTGACGATAGATCTGCAAGCTAAAGTCTAGTGTAAGTGTACTAAATTTGTCTGTGAAATTCAGTCTCCTCTTCCCTTTCAGACCCTCTCCTACCTAGGGAACTTGGTGTAAAATCTCTGTCGTCAAGCTCTGCACCACCATGTAAGAGCCACCATAATGGACCAGGCCAAAGGCCTATCTAGTCCAGCATCCTGTTCTCACAGTGGCCAGTCAGATGCATTTGGGGAGCTGACTAAGAGGTCATGAGCACAGGAACACTCTCCCGCTTCTGATTCCCAACCTCTGGCTTTCCACTTTAGCTGTTCCCCCTCCTCCAGTCCAGATGCCCTCACAAAAACCCTCCTGTCTCTAGCTCCTAGGAGAGGTCTTCTCCTGAACAAACTCTCCATTTGCACCTCACGCTATAACTGCACTGTTTGCAGACTTTGGATGCAAAGACAGTTTGCAGACTGTCGCATACAGTGGTACCTTGGTTCTCAAACGCAATCCGTTCCGGAAGACCACTCGACTTCCGAAACATTTGAAAACCGAGGTGCCACTGTATATCATTTTTATTCAGTTTTCTGTTTTACAGTTTAAGATACCCATTTTACACCCTTAAGATATCACTGACTTCCCTTCTTCTCTTTCCATGGTTCATTTTGCATATCATAAATCCCTGCATATTTTACAAAAAAAACTATACTATTGAGTATTCCATTATTATATCCATCAAAACTTATTTACACTGTTGAATTTATCTTAATGCTGCCAGCATTTCCAGCTGTACACGATTATTTCCCATATATTCAATAAATGTTTTCCAATCTTCTTGTTCTCTTATGTGAGTTGTGGGCCTTTGGATTAACATTCTAAACCAGATATGAAGGAGCTCTGGCCCTCCAGAGAGAGGGGGAGGGTCCGGGTGCATGGATCAGAGGTCAACACGATGAAATGGCCAGGTTCATATTGTTGAATTGACTCAGCAAATTCTCGCTTGTATGAATGCAGCAAGGTTTCAGGATTTGCACATTAGCACAGACAAGCCTTTTGCTCGTGTATTTGATTATTGTGCTGTTGAATGAAAACCAGCATCCAATAAAAAGATATATGCCACCGGCCAACTCACCGATTCTGCCCTTTGTTCTTTCAGTGAAATGAACATGCACTAAGAGCTTTAAATTACCACAGAAGGCCTCTCACCACATACACAAATGGCTCTACTCTGCCTTCAGTTCAATAGTCCCTCTAGTGCTCTTGTTTTCCTTCAGACAAGTCCTTGTGAGCTTGGAGGGCATTTACATGCAGCCATTCTTTTTAGAAAACTTGTCTGTAAAAGACCTCATTAAAGAGGTGCAAGCTTTTGAGCCATTTGTCTGGACAGAAGTCTCTCATTGTCCTTTTTCTTGGCCATAGCCTGCCCTTCTTCCTTCACTTTGTCAGCCTTTTTCTTCCTTTTCTTTTCTCCATCCCCCTCCCCCAGCAATTTTGCACCACTGCACTCGTTCACAGTTAGATATCTGGCTAATTTCATCAGCAAACAGAAGCTAAAATCTGGTAATGTCATGATCCCAGATATATCCCAGTCCACTTTTTTCCAGCGTAGATATGGTAGATATGCAACTATAAACATTCCAATGAGCAAACAAAGGATGAAGGATGAAAAAGAGAATATGTATGGAAAACGTGCAAAAATTAACTCTGGGGCAGCGAGGGACGAAAGCTAACCAAATTATGTCATGTCTACTTTTGTATTTATGGATTTGAATTCTGCATTAACAAGCCAGATCGCTTAGTCAGTAAACCCAGATATGCACACATTAAATGTACTCATTTGCCTATATTCGTCTGGTCTCAAAGTAAGGAGATTTGGGTAAAATTTTCATTTTGTTTTCTAACTATGTGCACATGTGTTAAGGATCTGGGACTAATTCATCTACAATATTTACCCAGATTTTTTTTTTTTGAAAAGGGTCTCAAGGAAGAAAGGAGAGTGTCACACTCCTGAGTCGATTCAAAGTATTTAATGGATTGCTTACAATGCCAAAAAAGGGCAGATGACGAAAGCCTTTATTATTTTCTCAGGGGAGTTTTATAAACCAGCTCTGGTCAGATAAGGCTAGAGAAATGAAAAACAGGGAGAATTTGGAGGTACTTAGTATGGACCCACGAGAGCTGGTGACGTGTAACTGAGTCAGTCCCGGGAACTGACATCACTGCCACAGATAGTCCCATTGTGATTATATATATATATACAGTGGTACCTCTACTTACGAATTTAATGCATTCCGAACGCATATTTGTAAGTAAAAAAAAAATGTAAGTCGAATCCCATAGGAATGCATTGGGAGAAAAAATTCGTAAGTCGAAGCAACCCTATCTAAAAATTCGTAAGTAGAAAAAATCCTATCTAAACCGCATCCAAGATGGCGGACGGAGCTCCATTCGTAAGTAGAGCTATTCGTAAGTAGAGGTAACACTGTATATAAACAAACTTCAAGGTAAAAATTGCTCCCATGTTTTATGGTTGCTCCAGCAATCAGGAGAGCTATAAACAGGTTTTAAAGCCTAATATGGTTGGGATTTTGCAGAATCTGCAAGGAATTCTGTAACAGTCATCAGCTTCTGCTTTGCCAGCCATATTGCACCACCCAAGTTTTGATCACATCCACAGAGATGCTAAGATTCTCTATTCACACAACTCTTTATTAGGCACCCACAGAATAGTTTTTTCTTCCCCTGGAGCTGCCCTCTACTCCCCAGGAAATAGGTGGAAACCACAAGGGTGCCATTCAGGTAGAAGGAATGCAGATCTAGCTCCTACTCTGCGATTAAATGCAACGAGTGTTTAAGCTTGTAATTTAATTTGCACTGGGATCAAGATGCTTTGAAAAGAACAAAAAAAAAAACCTTGTTAGAGAAACCGTGCCTCTCCCAGGGAGGAGGAGAAATGGGAGCACAACCCCGTCAGCAGCTCCCTTTTCACCACTCCTACAAATATCACTCAAAGCTATCACATCACCACCTTAGCCGTCTTTGAAAATGGAAAGTGACCTTAACCTCGGGGACATCACCAAGGCAACCCTTCTCTGTGCCGATTCGGCAGTAGCACCAAGAGTCCACGCACACAAAAAGGGGGGAAATCCATTGTGCCTGGCACTGTGTGTACACATCACAGAGGCAAGACGCCAATCAGTATGCTAGATGTGCACATTTGTGCACACACGTGTGTGGGTATGTGTGTATATATATATATATATATATATATATATATATATATATATAATCACACACACACACACTGCAAACTCATAGGTGTGTAAACTTCAGAGAACATTGCTGCTCCAGTTTTGCTCTGGCTACATGGGCAAGGAAAGGTCCCCTTCAAAGTTCAGAGGACTGAACTTCTAATCAACCCATTCGCTGAAATTCTAGCCGCTACTAAGAAAACACACTGAAGCAACATCACAAAAGTGGCAAGATCAGACATAGTGCCCCGCCAATAGGGACGCATTCTGAGGTGAAGTTCCTACTGCCGAAAAATATTTTTGAAGATTGTATAAATGTTTCAGCTTCACGTGTGGAAGACTACGTATCACACATAACAAATCGGCCACAATATCAAAATAGGCCGTTGAATGATAATAATACAATACGCAGTGTTTTATTTTCTAAATGAACAATTAAAATGTCACTGCAGTAGCTTTGCTGTTACTCAAAGGTCCAACGGTGGCATTCCCCCCCCCCCGCATTGATGGGATCTCACTTTAGTGCAGTGTTTCTCAACCTTTTTTGGGCCAAGGCACACTTGTTCCATGAAAAAAATCACGAGGCACACCACCATTAAAAAAGTTAAAAAATTTAACTCTGTGCCGCCCTATATTGACTATATAATTATGACTGTAAGAAACACTTGCCAATTGCTGTGTTGGTTGCAATCTCCTGTAATAAGGCTTCACAAGCCGCTGATTTCTCTGCCAGCACAATCCTTTGCTCAGCAAATTTCAGGTTGAGCTCATCCAGCCAGCTTCTTTAAGTTTGTCTAAAACCACCCTCCCGTGGTGGTGGCTGTTGAGAGCTGCGCTCGCCCCGCGTCATGACCCAGCCGGCTTCCTTTCCGGCGTGTCAGTGTTGCTTATTGGCGGCCGCCAGGCATGTGACAATGCAAATCGCCCTTCTCGCCGCTGCACGTCGCGGCACACCAGCCAGCGTCTCGCGGCACACTAGTGTGCCGCGGAACAGTGGTTGAGAAACGCTGCTTTAGTGGATAGAAATGGTTTGGAGGGTGGAAATTAAACTTACTGCCATTTGCCCTGCTCTTTCCTTAATCTCATTATCTAGTGTTGAGGAAAGATAAGCACTGGAATAAGTAAATAAAATAATACTGTCTATGAGCTAACACTAGATGGAACACATAGTCTGGTGAAAAAAAACCCACCAATTGAGACTGGTTATAAGTGCTGTTAAGATGCTGTCTGCTGAAGGAAAATGAGCTTCAAAGAAGTCAACCACAGACCAGGGTGAGGTGGGCGCTGGAACTTGATGATGCGTATTTCTGGAAAATTACACATTTCACTTTATAATTCTCCAGTGCTTCAAATTTCTGAATTTTCATGACAAATCTGAAGAGGCAGTGAGGCGAAAAGGCAGTGGACTTCCTCAAGTTCACCAATGAGTGTCATGCTTAAGTAGGGTTGCCCATATCCCAACTCAATTTTAAACTACTTCCTTCTGCAGGCTTCCACTAAGACCCGAGGTACACAGTCCGAAACAGCCCAAGTCCTGCACCATTTCCAGCTGAAGACAAGGGAGATCAGATGCTTAGGTGCTCCCTTGTAGAAACAAACTGTCTACCCATGGAAAAACAGGGAGGGCATTTCTAAACTTAGCGGACTGTCTGAAAAGCTAGTCTGTAAATAGTTGGGTCCACAATGTGTGGACTCCTCATACAAAGAATCACCTGACGTTCCTTGCCCAGATTGCAAGAGTTCTCCAAAGGAGAAAGTACTGGAATTGCTATATGGGTTTTGAAGCTTCCTAAGCTATTACTGTTCTGAAAAGAGTAATTTTAATCTATTCGTAATATTAACCAAGTGGCTCAGTGGCAGAGGCACATGCTTTGCATTCAAAAAGTCACTGGCTTAGTCCCAGACATCTGCAGGCAGGGCTGGGAAAGACTGTCAGGTACACTGGAGAGATGCCACCAGGACAGTCAGTGGAGGCAAGAGATCAGGGATGAGGAACCTTCAGCCTGCAGACCAAAGAGAAAGCGAGAGGTGGAAGCTTGCAAGGCAACTCCCTCCCCTTATCAAGATCCTTGTCTCTTTGTGACTCTTCCACCTTTGAAATTCTCTGGAGATGGTGCATTCCCCCCTGCTCCATTTGTCGACCTCTACTTCAACATACACTTGATGAGAATGGGGCATTACACTACTGAAACCAGTTTTGGAATGGCTTTTTGGGGGGAGGGGGACTTTCCCCAAAAGAAAAGATCCCAAATGACCAACCCAATACTGGAATACAGTGGTACCTTGGTTCTTGAATTTAATTCGTAATGGGAGTCCGTTCGACTCCCGGAATGGTTCAAAAGCCAAGGCACGGTTTCTGATTGGCTGCAGGAGCTACGGAAGCCGCGTCGGACGTTCGGCTTCCAAAGAATGTTTGCAAACCGAATACTCGCTTCCGGGTTTGCGATGTTCAGGAGACGATTTGTTCGACAACTAAGGCGTTTGACAACCAAGGTATCACTGTACCTCGTATTTGCTACCCCTAGATATTTCTCCGCAGAAATAACACTGCTGGTGACCAAATTGGTGGTTGTTTCAGCTTCCATAGAACTGTTGGAAAAACTAGGAGATTTTGGCCCTGCACAGTTCCCCAGTGTAGACTGATGATATTATTATTATTATTATTATTATTATTATTATTATTATTATTATTATTTACCCTTCATCAGAAGATCTCAGGGTGACTCACAGAATAAAACACAAAATAAATCACAAGTAAATAATTAAACCAAAACAACAAAACAATACTCCCCCCCCCTTCCCATAGACATGGGTGGCGCCGTGGGTTAAATCACAGAGCCTAAGGCTTGCCGATCAGAAGGTTGGCGATTCGAATCCACATGACGGGGTGAGCTCCCGTTGCTCGGTCCCTGCTCCTGCCAACCTAGCAGTTCGAAAGCATGAAGTGCAAGTAGATAAATAGGTACTGCTCCGGCGGGAAGGTAAACGGCGTTTCCGTGTGCTGCTCTGGTTTGCCAGAAGCGGCTTAGTCATGCTGGCCACATGACCCAGAAGCTGTATGCCGGCTCCCTCGGTCAATAAAGTGAGATGAGCGCCGCAACCCCAGAGTCGTCCACGACTGGACCTAATGGTCAGGGGTCCCTTTACCTTAACCTTTCCCATAGACACATTTAGAAGGCTGTAGGATATTAATCAGCCAAAGGCCTGGTTGAAGAGGAACATTATCACCTGGCGCCCAAAAATAAATTTGAAGACGCAAGGCAACCTCCCTGGGGAGAGCATTCCACAAGCAGGGGGCCACTGCAGAAAAGGCCTGTTCTCATGTAGCCACCCTCTGGATCTCACATGGACGAGGCACACGAAGGAAGGCCACAGATGGTGAACGCAGATTCCATGATATTTTATATGAAGAGATGCGGTCCGTGAGGTAAAATATAGGTGTAAAGCTACTGCAATGCCATTTTAATTGTTCATTTAGAAAATAAGACACTGTGTATTGCATTATTATCATTAAACGGTCTATTTTGATACTGTGGTCAATTTGCTATGTGCGATACGTAATCTTCAATTTGTTATGTGCAATACATAATAACTTCCCCCTAGAATGTGTCTGCTGGTGGGATAACTTAAACTGTGATAGATATTAGCCCTCTTCAAGTGTAATGCTAACAGTTATGGAGAATATGTGATCTTGGATCTTGCATGCCCTGTGCAAATGTCTAGGGGGAAGAGGAAGCCTTAGCATGAAAAGGCTTACAAGTGATATGGAACTGTAGATCACATGGAAGTCTTAATAATAATAATAATAATAATAACAACAACAACAACAACAACAATAATAATAATAGTAATAATTAGCTCAGGGCGGCTAACAGCAAAAATATCAACACAAGTATAAAAGAAACAATTCAATTAAAATGCAGATTAATACAATGTTAAAATTCAATTTTAAAATTAGAAATCTACAAGTATGATAAAACCATTATAAGATAAAAACTTAGGGGAGGGTAACCCCGGGGTCAGACTGCGTCAGTCCAAAGGCCAAGAAGAACAGCTCTGTCTTGCAGGCCCTACGAAAAGATGACAAATCCCTCAGGGCCCTAGTCTCCTGAGACAGAGCGTTCCACCAGGTCGGGGCTAGTACTGAGAAGGCCCTGGTCCTGGCCGAGGCCAGCCTAACCACCTTGTCACTCGGGATCTCCCACCTTTCCGAAATTTGAACTGGATGTGGAGGGGCTACTTGGCAGAGATCCACAACCTAGTCACAAGTTCTCCTTGACTACAACACATAAGAGAGGGCTCTTGCTCCATTCTGATACAATGCTCCCGGTGACTTAGAGGCCCCATATATACTTAGCTGGCAGTAAATCCCATAGGTCTTACTTCTGAATAAGCATGCACTGATTTTGTTGTTGTTACATTGTACAATTAATAAAGCCATAACGAACACTTAAATACATGCATGCATACATGCACACAATTAACACAGCAGTCACCTGGATCCTTTTCATTTGTAGCTTAAATGAAAGGGCAAGAAAAAAGGGAGGAAGGAGAAGCAGAAAATAGTAGTATTAGTTTACCTTCATTATGTAAGTCAAGCTGTAATGTATAATAAATCAGTTTATTCTAGCAAATAAAAATACGCAACCTCTTTAACATCCTGTTAAAAAGACAACAAATTCATTCCAATAATCAAGTTTTTATATGGGATCAGCAAGAAAATAAGTCATGCCTGTGACTTTATTTTCTATCGTACCCTGTAATGGGCATTACGTTTCTTCATATGGAAAAGCCTGAACAGTGTTTTTTTGTTAACTTCTATGAAATATGCTCCGCTACCAACAAGAAAACCATTTTCTACGATTAATAATTGGATGTTTTTTCACAACCAAAAATAATGACTGGAGTAATGTACTGCAGGTGTAAATCAGAGAAAAAGATAAACCTTTTTAAACATTCCATTGACACCATCAGGCCACTGAACTGATAGTGGGTCAACCAAACTTCTGCAAGCTGTCAGTCAGGTATGGTGTCTATTTTGCTAGGAAATTGGTAGTATTTGATTACTGTGGGTACTCTGAATTAAATATATATATACTGAAATAGTATACCAAGAAAAACTGGATTGTGCAACTTGAATAAATTATACATACAGGGGTGCCTCGCTTAATGAATGCCCTGCTTAATGAAATTTCCGCTTAACGAAAGGATGTTTCGAGCGGAGGTTGCCTCGCTAGACGAATTCGTTTTATGAAAAATTCATCAGCGAATCGCGGTTTCCCATAGGAATGCATTGAAATTCAATCAATGCGTTCCTATGGGCAAAAAAAAAAAAAAATTCAAAAAAAAATTCAATGCATTCCTATGGGATTCGCTAGACGACTTTTTCGTTATAAGAAAAGACCCGTGGAACGAATTAAATTCGTCTAGCGAGGCACCACTGTACTAAACAAATTCACATAGTTTTGCTTGTGTTGAATTGTTGTATTTCCATGGATAGGGAACACATTTTGGCAGGGCTGCAAAACACCCCTACCCTGACTGAAAACTGCATCATCAATGCAGATAAAGAAATCACTTTCTACAGCTACCCTTTCCCATTATCTACAAATTAGAAACTATTTCCAAATAACTACTTATTTCACTTTCCAAATAACTACTTACTTCACTTATTTGTCACTTACTACAAAAAAAATTGTCTCAAAGGGACTTTGTGAACATAAAGAGACCACTGACATCTTATGAAAACCTGACATAACAAAAGGTTTGATGTCAAAAATCTATAGAATACTCCTGGATACAACTAACAGGAATGACTTGGGGATAAAAACATGTGACAGAATTCGGTCTTTCAGTGACAGAAGAAAATTGAAAATATTTTGGAAGAATTCTGCTACTTCATGCTTATGAGAATAGCAAAAACATGTCAAAATATATCCAATATGTATTTGAGATCTAAGAGAGGAAAAACAATACTGGCTTGTTATTGTAAAAGGTATCAAGGATACAATTTAGGTATGTGAGGCAAATTAATTCCCCAGCAATGTTACTGGGAGCAATAAAGGGGCAAATTTGAAAGGAACGTGTCGTGTTAGTTGTGAACATGTTAACAATAGCATGCACTTCACTGGCTAAAGCATGGAAATCAGGCTTGTTGGCTAACTCTTGGCGAGTGAAGGAGAAAAACGCAGGACCCCATGTTTGTACACAAGCTTACGGTTAATAAATATATGAGGAAAAGAAGAAATGCCTTCTTAAAAACTGGGTTCTGCTTGTAAGATTTTGGAACCGAAAAATTAACCCCTATGGGCATGTTCACTTGCAAACAGTGCACTTTGAAAAGGAATCGCAATGCATAGTTCCATATGAGGAAAGGATACAGTATTTGGAGCTGTTTAGGAAAAAAAGGAAACTAGGCAGTGGGACACAGCGCAATATTATGAATGGTGTGGGGGAAGTGGAAAGAGAGACATTTTTCTCCCTCCCTCATTATTCCAGGACCCAGGAACACCTAAGGAAGCTGAATGTGGGAATTTATTAATGCTACCAATCTCGAGTCTCCCCATGTTTCTGGATGAAATAATGTGATATTTTTGTTTTTATTTACTGTATGAAAGAAACCTTTAATTAAAAATAGAGAAAGAGAGAGAGTTAGGTCTCACTTTTGTTTCTGTTTAGGCTTTTGTACTTTACACTGTTGACTCAAATCACTTAAACGCAATAATCTGAGTCAGTTATATGGCCTTTTTTTCTGGGAGTGTCAATAAGGAGTTCCTGTTTCCTTCAGGAACTAATTCTGTTCATGCCTTTCTTCTGCACAACTCAAGGGGGGCACATAATGTATAGGATCCTGCCTCCGCCCCACCAGTCTTCCACTCAGGGACTGACTCAGATATACTTGGCTGAAGCTCATGCCCTGGTCTGTGAGCTTTCATAACTAGTCCTCATGACAAACAAACAAATACATCATACTTTGCAATGTGACTCCTTTTTCACATTTCTGTAAAGTTTCAGAGGATCTAAGGAATGATATATTTATATCACCTGTAAACAATGAGCTCCACGCCAAGATTACTTTGCTTGACTCTCAGCCCAGCTTGGGTGCCTTCTTTTAGAAACTTTCTATTTTTACACCAATTACGCCAAACAAGCTTGTTAAAAACTCTAGATAATTGAACAGCAAGAGCCCCCTGCTGCAAGCATGCATAGGATGCTGGCTGAAGGTGAAAAGGTATCTTTCTCATTTTCAGAAAGATCCACATATATATCCTCCTTCATTTAAACACAACGTGATATCTTAATTAATTATGATAAACTGGTTACTGAGGTGCTTTCATGTTGTTATTCCCATGATATAATATCGGTTGCCATAGTGATGAGATGGCTTTATTTTTTTGGTTAATCACTCAAGAGATTGGCTAACTCATGTTTGTCAGTGGATAGTGAAGAGACGGGAAAGTAAGTTAAAACGAATTGTTAAATACAAGCGGCACCATTCCTCTCCCCTGCTTTTGTGACTACAATTTCAGTCATGCTAAAAATAAACGGTTGCAAAATATACTGAGCATGTGATTAGGGGGAAAAAACCCTATACAATGGCTTCCAACAAATTATGAATTTTAAACAACTCATGTTATTGTTATGCTTAGTAGGAAGACGTTGCAAACTACCTCCTGTTTCCGGTGTGCCAAGAATGGAGACTCTTTTAACATAGCAGGAAAGAGAGAGAGAGAGAGAGAGAGAGAGAGAGAGAGAGAGAGAGAGAGAGAGAGAGAGAGAGAGACGGAGATACAAATCAGATAATGATGGGGAAAATTCATTATCTGCATTCCTCTTCGGTTGGAAGAGGAATCAGGCTCCCATCTGCAGTTTGCCTTGAGGTCTGGCACTCGCTTCCCCATGGAATGTGAGGGCAGGCAAAGACACTGTGTGCGTGGAGGACCCCCCAATCCCGTTCCTGGAAGCACAGGTTATCCTGCTAATTAGACTTTAATTGGAGTAAACTACAGGTGCATGTCAGAGACGATGAGATAAGAAACCGCAAATACTCCCAGCTACAAGGACGGGAAAGGTTTGGATTGAGAGCGGATTTCATTGGGTGAAAGAGATGATGTGGGGAGGGAGCCCACGGCTTGCTTACTTAAGGTTTTTCTCTACAGTCATGATACGGCAAACCCCTGGAATGCAAGTTTTATTTTAAAAAAAACACCATCTGCACAAGTGAGGGTGGAAGAAATTGGAATAGAATGGTACCTTGGTTTTTGAGCGTATCAGAAGCAGAATGTTTTGGTTTTCGAACACTGAAAACCCAGAAGTAATTGCTTCTGTTTTTGAACACTTTTCGGAAGTCAAATGGCTTCTGCTGAGTCATTCCCCACCCCACCCCCAATTTTCTCAATTGAAATTGCAGACTGCCCTTTGCGGCTTGGTTTTCCAATGTTTTGGAAGTTGAACGGTCTTCCAGAATGGATTATGTTCGAAAACTGAGGTACCACTGTATAATGTGGAATTTTACAAAACTGGAACTGCATGTGTGAGAGAAAGGAGCTGAGAGGGAAGGGACAAAGAAATGCTATGCTTTGAAAATATAGAGCAAAATATTCCCTAACTTCCATTATCCACAAAGGAATGTGTATGTGATAAGGATAAGTGGGCATAAATCAGTAGCAGGGAGGAAAGGAGTCTACCAGCTGTGAGAAGATTTTTGGATTAACTATCTGCAGTCTGGATTCAGACCGTTCTTCCTAGGCTGGAAAAATGGCAGAGATGTCTTGTTTATTGGAAGGCAAATCACGGGATGTAGTGATGCAGTGACTTTTGGAAACTGTGAGATAGCAGCAAGACACAGCAGGAAACACCAACAGTTGCAGGAATAAAGGATTCAACACCAATACATGGATGGGAAAACATCATGGGGGAAACGGTCACATGCAAGAAAGAATGAGGATTACAGCTGAAGTCCCTCACTTGAAACTTTACAAATTACCTATTATACCAAAACGAGTTGAAATCACAAGATTGTAGCTGTTATATAGGGGATTATTATATCTGAATGGGATGAAAATTATTAAAAAATTGGAACGCAGAAAAAACATAGAAGAATGAACTCATCAACTTTAGTATGCAAGGGGGCCCAGTTTAATTAAATTGTATAATTAGACATTTGAATAATTGCCTTTAGTAACTGCATTAATTGGATAAAATTGGTATTGTTATAATGAGGCTGTTATTAGAACAATATTGGTACACATACACGCACACACACACACAGACGCACACTTGTTGTAAACTCCCATCCAATTGTTGTAAACTCCCATCCATCATCCTTGACCATTGTCCATACTGACTGGGGCTGATGGGAGTTGGAGTCCAATAACATTTGAAGAGCACTGAGATGGGGTAGGCCGAGATGGAGATGGCCAACAATCTGATTCGGTGTGACACAGCTTCATATGTTCCATACATTTTACTTCATTGCTCTGCAAAATAACCCCATTACAACCCCATCATGTTTACGATTTCTTCTTAAAGATTATAGGTGGTGGGGCAATAAAAAACCACACCACAGCATCTCAGGTAATGTGGAAATATAAAGCAATGTGAAATAGACAATAAAGTACATGTCTACAATTTCAACATTTCTGGAAACGGTCTTGAGGAGCTCAAGCCCCAACTGACATCCAGGGAGGTGATTATCAAGTCAGAAACCTAACATTTTCCAATTTAACCATAGAGATGGTGGGAAATCTGGGAGTGAAAAAATTGTATCATCCTGTGTTCCTTTGCAAGTCTCGTTGCATATAAAGAAGCTGATGCACCAACAATTCTTCATGTTGCAAGCCCTTTTATTTTATGTTATATAAATGTTATCTGGTTTCTATTTATGATTATCATCCAAGACACCCCGCCCCACCCTAGGGGTTAAAACACTACTCACACAAAAGGGAAATTTAGAAAAGGTCCACTCTCTCCTATTTGAAGAAAGGTTTCTCTAGCTTCACATGTAAGTGAGCCCATTGGCTGAGGACTTGAGAAGGATTTTATTATGTGTATTCTTAACGGTTCATTAATAAACAAGGGGCAACCAGGGAACTGGAGCTAGGTAAGGGGCTGTATTCAATGGCTCCGGAATGCCTGATGTCTCTTCCTTATGCAACTAAGTTCAAATGTTAAAACTGGGCAAGAAAGTGCCCTCTAGAATGGGTTGATTTGGGCCAGTTATGCGACACACAAAACTACCCTTAAAATAAAGGACAAAGGAGAACTTCAGCACAAAGCAAAGATCATTCATTCAGGCATGGTCCCAGGAGGTATATTAAAGCCATGAATAGGAAAAAGCTCAGTAGTTCACCAGCTGAGATTTTAATGAGATATTTCCCCTTGCTGTGGTACAGGTTTTGCTCAGGAAAGAGAAAAGGCTGCTCACAAAATATATCCAGTTAATAGGTGCCGATAGCTTTTGCAGCCACTCTGGTAGCTAGCTGATTGCTGTACTAACCTTCTGTTTTGGCATAATCTGTAAGCCGAGTGTAATTGATCAAGGCTGCTTTCTCCAGACATTTCCTAACCACTTTCTTCACTTCTTCCGCTGGTATGGGAGTGGCAATATCTTTCATTAAAACCTGCATCAGAGACAGTGCTTGAGTTAGACACATTACCATAACCCCTCAAGAGAAAAGGTTTCAACATATACTAATGGCTGTTTTAGATTTGTTGGCAATTAGAGGCTGAAAGAAAAGGAAGTCGCTAATCGACTTAGCTATTAATCTCTGCAGATTTGAGTTAAAAAGCAGCCGTTTGGGCTATAACTTAGACTTGCCCATCCACAGACACCATTTCTAAACATAAGGCTAAAACAAGTGTTTACATAGTACTTAACATACATGATATATTGTCATATTTACAGCTGTTCATAAGGTCAAACTATCTTTACATTAAAGATTGGGGGTAGGGGAAAGGATGAGAAAACATAAATTGGCTACAGTACTTGTAGCTTTCACACGGCAGTGTATTGTGGAATAGGATTGCTGCTCCTACTCAGAAGCATCTGCATGATGTTGTCATCATCAAGATGCCAGGCCATACCTTTTATTTCCTTAAATCCGGATTTGCCCTACCACACAAAATCCAATAAGAAAAATACCCCAAGGGAGCCGGCGTTTGTCCACAGACAACTTTCCAGGTCATGTGGCCAGCATGGCGAAACCGCTTCTGGCGCAACAGAACACCATGATGGAAACCAGAGTGCACGGAAACCCCATTTACCTTCCCATCGCAGCGGTACCTATTTATCTACTTGCACTGGCGTGTTTTCAAACTGCTAGGTTGGGAGGAGCTGGGACAGAGCAATGGGAGCTCACCCCATTGTGGGGATTCAAACTGCCAACCTTCTGATCGGCAAGCTCAAGACCCTCAGTGGTTTAGACCACAGCACCATGCACAGTTCCTCTGTTTTAGGCCTGAATTGAGCTCTTCCAGACTTTGAACTCTGTTCATGAGCTTCCTAAGATTTCTTGAAGTGTCTAGCAATGGAAGGTATTTAAAGAAGGATGCAGTAAAGGCAAATTTCCTTAAACAAGAGTTATCATGGCTAGTCACCACTGATACTGAACCAGGTCAACCCATAGACTGATCCAACAGACTTCTACTTACTTTTTTTTAGGGATTACATTTTTATGAGCATGAAGGACTTTACTTACCATATTTTCATGGAGAATTCCTCCATTATTCTCCATATATTGCTGTGAGAGAATTCTAAAGACACAATCCCATGACTGATTTTAAAGAGTCTAAAAATATTTAAAGTAAAATTCTACTCAACTGATTCTGTACTAAATAGGTGTCTGCCACACACATGGGGAAAATTAACATTTGGAAATAACACCAAAGCAAGTCACTTTCTAAAACGTACTGAAATGAAAAACTGAAATGAAACTCGGAACGTACCCTTTCGAGTAATGAAAGCGTAGCTTTTAACGCTCCTTCAGGACGCCCAAAAGGGAAACAATACCTTAAAGATAAACAAAAGATAGATCCTTTATTAGAATCATAGAATTGTACAGTTGGGAGGAACCCCAAGAGTCATCTAGTCCAACCCCCTGCAATGCAGGAATCTCAGATAAAGTTGCACCTCTGTGTGACAAGAACATTTGTAAATATTTCTTTTAAAATTATTTAGAAAAGTATGTGCTGCTTTGGGGGCATAGGTGGGTGGGCACGAGGGACAGACCCCAAAGTTGTACAATTTCCTGCCTTGAGCGGTATAATTGACTCTCTCCTGCCAATCATTTAGGCATGCTCTCAAAACACTTTTATCCAGGGATGCTTTTAATGTGGGTGTGCAAGGTTTAAGGGTCTTCATTTCTATTTGGATGGCTTTGAGATGGAACTGGATCAGAAGTAAAATGTGTACTACCCCAATTATTAGTATTGTTTGAGATCTTATAGGGTTTTAAATCAACAAGAGTAACAGGTTAGCAGCAGTGCAATCCCATACACAATTACTTAGAAATAAGCAGGCTACATTTAGGTTTATGGGACCTGCTTCCAGATAAATGAGTACAGGATTGCAGCCTCAATAAACTTCTACATCCTCAGCTTCTAATAACAAAGGTTTGCATTTTCTTGCCCAAATATTCTTAGATTATCTGCACGATTTTTGCCCTGTCCTTTGTGCTTTCTCTTGTTACCGTATAAATGATGTAAGATATACAGATACGCTACTGATAGTAAAGTTGCATTTCACCTTCCAAATCACTATGACATGCCTAGTGTAAACAATTCCCTTCCCTCTCCACCAAAGACAAATAGCAATGATTGATAGGTGAAATCAGTGTTAAGTGAGAAAGTTATATTTTTTTTTAAAAAAGGAGGGGTCATTTGTGCTATATATTTTTGGTCTGCACCATCCATGCTTGCAGGTCTCTGATCTGTTTGCATGACTGGCATAAATTGGTACAGAATGGGCAAAATTCCCATGCGACTTGCAACATTAGGTAGAGTAAATGCCCAATGCTTCAAAAACCAACTGAAAGGAAGGGTGATATTCCTCTTCAAAGGCCTCAGTTGGTTTATAAAAACTGAACGGCATTCAAATTTAAGATTGTACCAGGATCTAAACCCTAATTCACCATCTCCTTCTTTCCTCATAGCAATAGGCATGTCAAACTTGCAGTATGCAAATGTTTACCTGAAGTGGCTAATCTGGTTTTCCAAAAGAGAAGTAAGCCTTTCCTTAATATCTTCAAACTTTTCTCTCTCTTCAATGGTTACCGTTCCAATTCCATCGGGTCTGAAATGTACAGATTTTTTTTTTTTAAACGCACCATACGTTTAAGGATAGAACAGTGGTAATCGTGTCTTAATTCATTAATGTATCACCTTGAAAACATAGGCACTTATAGTCTACCAGTTATAATTTCACATAACACTTCAGCGTCAAAAGGAGTAAAGGGGACAAAGCCCTGACGGCAATAACATAGCCTTTTAGAAGTCATACACTACCGAGACAGCTCTTTGAGAGGAATGATGCAGCAGAAGTGTGAAATTAAATAAGCTGCTAACTGTGTCACATACATATAATAGAGGATGCAACAATTGAAAATAATTAAAATACATTTTCAAGGCGTGAAGAGGAGTCCAGTTCAGAACTTAAAGAGCAGTGAGCAGTTAAGAGCCACTAACATTGTGGCCCACAGAGACGACAAAACAGGTAGAGCGGAATGAGGTTAGAAGCTGTTCAATTTAAAGCCTAGCTCCTACGGTAATGTCTGGCAAATGCAGGCAGATTTGTAATGTATAAACATTTCGCATCGCTTCATGAAAATGCTACGAAAGAAGGCTTCTCTGAGCACCCTTCCATCACAATATTGACTTTGATCCCAAACTCCACAATTTCCCCAATGTGACGTTGAGCAAACGTGACGCCACTGAGAAAACAATGCTCAACTATCATGCTCTCCTTAGGCAGGAATCCCCAAACTGCGGCCCTCCAGATGTTTTGGCCTACAACTCCCATGATCCCTAGCTAACAGGACCAGTGGTCGGGGAAGATGGGAATTGTAGTCTCAAACATCTGGAGGGCCAAAGTTTGGGGATGCCTGTCCTTAGGGATACTACTTCACTGTTGGTCCCAGTCTCTCGTTCTTTTAAATTAGAGATGGGGAACCTCCAGATGTCTCTGGGACTCCCATCAGCTCCAGCCAGCATGGCCAATGCCATTCTTCAGATGATGTGAGTTGTAGGCCAACAATATATGGAAAGTCGCATTGTCCCCTATCCCTGCCTTTTAAGTTTAAGCAGGGCAGGAGGCAGTAAGGTCTTCCTTCTTTTGTATGGATCCAAGACCCTCCTTGCCCATTTAGAGATGTGGTTAAATGTCTTTACTCAACTACGAAATTTAATCAAATCTGACCACATGAACTTTATTATATTGGACCCATTTTTCAGTCCTTTGCTGTTCAGTTTGGATCTGTCCACAAGAGTACATATGTAAGGCAATTTTCCTTCTCTGGATTATTGGCCTGTGACTCAAATCCAGTTAAGGATTTCCATGTGCAGAACAGAAGATAACTTTAGGTGACTTCCAATTGAAATAATAACAGTGAAAAAATTAAATAATGATGGAAAATGGATAAAATATAAAGATTTAATAGAGGAAAAAGAAGGGGTATTTAAACTTAAAAAATATGAAGATGTTAAGCAACAATTGGCAGGGTGGCTCCAATATTATCAATTAAATTGTAGATTTCAAGAAGATATGAAAAAAGGAGGGTTTATGTCCGAACCATCCCTACTTGAAAAAAGTTTATTACAGAGTGAATGGAAAATCATCTCAAAAGTGTATAACATCATTCTAGAGTGGGAAGCGAAAGATGAAGTTGTTAAGGAGACAATGACGAAGTGGGCAATGGATCTAGGGAAAACAATAGAAATGGATAAATGGGAAAAACTCTGGAGTGTAACATGGAGATTTACGGCATCAGAAGCAATTAGAGAAAATTTAATAAAAATGTTCTATAAGTGGTATCTGACGCCTGTCAAAATTTATAAAATGTATAAAGTTAAAGACAATCACTGCTGGAGGTGTGAAGGGGAAGTAGGTACGTTCCTACATGTCTGGTGGCATTGTTCAAAGATAAAACCTTTCTGGAATGGAGTATTAGAAGAATTAAAGAAAATATTTAAATATAACATAAAAAAGACTCCAGAATCTTTCCTATTAGGAATGGTTGAAGAAGAAGTGGCTAAAAAGGATGAAAAGATATTCTTCTATTCAGTAGCGGCGACGAGAATTTTAATTGCAAAATTATGGAAAAGTAAGGAAGTACCCACCATTAGGACTGGCAGGAAAAATTAATCGGTTATATTGATTTGGCTAAATTAATGAATTCGATTAGGGGCGGTTCCAATAAAAAATTTAATGACAATTGGGGAAAATTTGGAGTATATTTAAAAGAACTTGGGTTTGAAACCAACATTTTGTAGTATTCCCAGGAGGAAAGTTAATGGAAGCAGTAGGAAGATAAATAATTTTACAGTCAGGATGGAAGAGAAGGGGAAGTCAAGTTACAAAAGAAGATGTGAAGACAGAATGGAAGATGTACAAGACAAGCTGATGATATATTTGAGAAGATGGAATAAGTTTTGTTTGAAAGTATATGATTATTTATTTATGTATTGATTTTGTTTGTATTTTAGATGGTTGTTTTGTTTTATATTGATTTTAAATTTAATAAAGAGTATTAAAAAAAACTTTAGGTGACTTTCAGATGAAATCATTCTGATTTATCTGCCACACAAAGTTTGCAGGGAGATTTGGCAACGTCGGCTGATTTCAAGCATCCATCTCCATTTGTTTGCAAGGAGGTTATAAAATGTCGTGTGAAGTAGTTGCTGTCCCGTCCTTTCCAGGGCCTTTTCCCCATCACTTTCCTTAGTGCAAAATTTTTAAGTGATTTTATTTTGAGCGGGTTTGTTGTACCAAATCAACTTTAATTCAGCAACCTGAGCTTACAGGCATTTGGTGGAATAGCACCATGGCCTTCATAATTCCCCATCGTGTCCTCTTCTCTTTGTTTGGGTTGTACCCTTTCTTTCTTTTTCCACATTCCTTAATGCCTGCTCATCTATGACAGCATAAGTACACATGTGTATAAAAACTGTTAGGTCACTGAATTCAAAAAAAGAGCCCAGGCCACGTGATCTACTTTGTCTTACAGAGAGCTGAAATAAAACCAGTCAGCTTGCCAAACACCTCAATTGGCAACTTTCAGAGTTAATAGCTTGGTGCAATGTGCGCCAGATTTTATGCCTTATCCCCAGAGTATACCCAACCTGGAAAGTCCAGAATGCAACACGAGCATCAAAAGTAACACACACCACCTGCAGTTCTTTGGATTCATCCTTTCGTAGCGGAATGCTATTCTTGGCTATTGTTGGGGTGTGTGTCTCAATGTATGTCTCAGAATGAGGTCTGGCAGGATTCATCGAAGTACACAGAATGTTGGCAAAAGGCTTGCAGAAATCCGAACATCTAGCCATTCCTCCAGCCACATAGAATACACAACTGAATATGGTGTAAGGCAGGCATGTCAAACCTGCGGCCCTCCAGATGTTTTGGACTACAATTCCCATCTTCCCCAACCACTGGTCCTGCTAGCTAGGGATCATGGGAGTTGTAGGCCAAAACATCTGGAGGGCCGCAGGTTTGACATGCCTGGTGTAAGGTATAAAATGCTTGTCTCCTTTATTCACGGATTACAGTAGCCCAGAGCACATGGCAACATGTCGTGTGCCTATTTAGAAATGTCAGTTCAAATGCCAAAAAGCAGGAACAAAAGATCCTTTCCTAAATTTCTGGTCACTTGCATCATCTATCTATCTATCTATCTATCTATCTATCTATCTATCTATCTATCTATCTATCTATCTATCTTGCATTGTGGCAAGATCATAATAAGCATAAATATTATCTACAGGGCTGATGAGACTCTCTGCCAGTGGTAGAAACTCCCTAAATTTGCTGTACAATGCCAAGGGCTAGGAGCACACCTCCTGTTGTACCTCAATCCCATCTCTGATTGCTGAGCATCTCCACCCCCATCATTCAACCTGGTCACTGAGGTCCAGCTCCGAGGGCCTTCTGGCGGTTCCCTCACTGCGAGAAGTGAGGTTACACGGAACCAGGTAGAGGGCCTTCTTGGTAGTGGCGCCCGCCCTGTGGAACGCCCTCCCAACTATCTGACTTTTAGAATACATCTGAAGACAGCACTGTTTAGGGAAGTTTTTTTATGTTTGATATTTTATCATGTTTTTAATATTCTGTTTGGAGCCCCCAGATGGGTGGGGTATAAATAATAAATTTATTATTATTATTATTATTATTATTATTATTATTATTATTATTATTACATGCAAACACTACTACCAGGGAAAAGCCTTGGCAGAAGAGAGCAGCATATGGAACAAATCATGGCCAGGAAAGAGCAATATTAGATTAGGTGTGTGCAATGTTCTTTCTCTGCCCGAGTTCTTTCTACCTCCCCCCCCCGACCCCATTCCTCATGGGACTTTGCAAGCATGGGTGCAATATTATATATGAAAAAGGTACTGTGTAACCTTCCCTCCCATGTTATGTAGATAGGAACAGATTGAGGGCTCTGCCCTTAAATATTTGTATATCTCTACCATCTACTATCTATCTCTATCTATCTATCTATCTATCTATCTATCTATCTATCTATCTATCTATCTATCTACAGAAGCCAGCATAGGGGCCCTAATCCATGTTGGAACTCTAGCACAGAAGGACAGGGGATTTAACTCTTTGCTCCCTGCAGTGGGTTAGAACCAGACTGGGCCCCTCACAACTCCTCTGTCAACCCACTTGGTCCTTCCCCTGGATCCAGTTCTTCCTTCCCTGGACAACTTCCACCATCCTTGGATAACTTCTACCTAGGGTTGCCAGACTCAATAGAGGACAGGAGTTCTGTGCCTTTAATTGCCCTGCTCTCTTTTGAGTCTGGAAACCTTAAAGAGAAACCAGCAGACCCTTTGTTTAATATCCAAGCAAAGGGTCTTCTGGTTTCTCTTTAAGGTTTCCAGACTCAAAAGAGAGCAGGGCAATTAAAGGCACAGAAGTCCTGTCCTCTATTGAGTCTGGCAACCCTACTTCCACCATCCCTGGACAACTTCCACCATGCTGGCTGGGGCTAAAGTGAAATCTAAACCAAGGTTAATCCTCTCCAGCACAGACTCTTACTGGTATGCTTTTGAGCTGCCCGGTTGGTAAAAGCTGGGACAGAGCAACAGGAGCTCACCCTGCCCTGGGGATTTGAACTGCCGACTTTCCACTCAGCAAGCCCAAGAGGCTCAGTGGTTTAGACCAAGCACCATCCATGTCCCTGTAAAGTGAGATCTCAACCAAGGTTAGTCCTTTCCAGCACACACCCTTACTTAAGATACAACCAGGGATTCTCCTGCAGCATAGATCAGTGAAAAAAGAGAATTATATAGCAGATATGGTCCGTGTTATCAGGAAAGGTTTAAGCAAGTATTAGCTGGACATTTTAGCTCTCAAGAATGTGATCGCTTGGTCATGACATGATTTGCTGCACCAATAGGCACACAGCCGGCTCCTCTCTTCTCTTGAATAAATTCTACTTGTGACCTGTCAGGTGAGGAAGCCCAACGTGCTTTTCATCTTTAAAGATAAATTTCAAGGACAGCAATTTCATCAGACACCGCCAAGATGTGTACATCACTCTTTTCTTTCATAAATGCAATGTGAAAGAATAAGGAACTTCGCTCCTCCCTCACAGTGAATGCCACGACACTGTTACCTCGGCGTTCTGACAGATGGAACGTGCTCAGATACAGGTGAAATCCTCTGTCTGATTTGACTGTCAGGAGAAATTGCTTTCTGCAGCGAGAAAAGAAATACTTCTGTCATGTTAAACTTCGCTGCAGCGTGTCACACGTGCGACAGGAGAGCGCCAGGGGTCCTGATAGTGACAAGTGAGAAAGGTGAGCCAGGATAATGTCACCATCTGTTAACCTGCCATAAGAGGAGAATCGCTACATGCACATGGGAGACCTCACAGCCCGTCATGTCTCTACCTGACTTTGCTGTCGTACAAAACTCTGCTGACAACACCTAGGATTTTCAAAGAGCTTGTTAGATCCATTTTCACTGACTATGCAGTGACCTGTACCTCAGAATAGTAAAAGTGAAGAATACCCCCCCCCCCTAATGTATCTGGTTTGAAACAAAGACAACCCCATCAGGAGCAAGGCAATTTGTCTTCCCTTGTCTAAGCTTGTAGGGAATAAAGGTTTAAAATTATTTTTCCACTGAGAGGTGGCAGTTAGGCAGGTTTTGAGACCCTTGCTGTGATATCTTTTCTGCTTCTTAAAGGGTACCGTCCCTAAGGAAGGAAGTGCACTTCTCTGGAATAGCAGCGATTCATGGTGAGATCACAGTCTGACCTGGATACTTCCAGCTGAGAAATGCTGAAAAAAACAAGAGCTTCTCACTACATTCCGCCCCCCCATCTTTTAGGTCCTCAACAAGGGTGTAAATTGCAGAGTTTAAATGCCGCTCCTCACATTTTAAAATGAGGCATAACAAGAAGCGTTAAGAACCAGCAATGAACCTGGGATATTTTCAAATACTACTGCACCAGAAAATGCCATGAAAATGGTCATGATTAGCATTCAGCTTCCCGAGGAACCTTAAATCCTTCATATTTCCCACCTCACCCTTTTCCTCCTTCCACCAGAAAGTGCTTTTCAGCAGGCTTCCTTAGCATAACTGCAGATGAAACGGGAGCTGAAAGTCAGGTGTAAAGTGAGGTTGAATTCTGCCTCCAGATTTTCAGGAAGAAAGCTTTCCCCTTGCCACTGAGGATCACAAGCTGATGTTTCCTTAGATTCCAAAGACTGCACTGAGATAGCAGCTGGGGCCAACCACACAAATTTTGTATCTGCAAAGATATACAGATATCTCCGGGCCTGCCCAAAGGTTTTTCTACCACAGCTCAAACACAAGTGGTGTTGATTTGCCCTACTTTCAAATATCTAAAGCAGGCATCCCCAAACTGCGGCCCTCCAGATGTTTTGGCCTACAACTCCCATGATCCCTAGCTAACAGGGCCAGTGGTCGGGGAAGATGGGAATTGTAGTCCAAAACATTTGGAGGGCCGAAGTTTGGGGATGCCTGATCTAAAGAGTATCTCCAAGCTTTTCTACTGTTTCCTTTCCCTCCCTGCTGGACGACCTCTTCCTAGTATTAATCTAGTTCCCAGAGAAGCACAGGAACTTTGTGTGGGCAGCATATAGACAGTATTTAAGCCAGGAAAGTTGTTTGCCCCATTCCTGTGTTATCATCACCAACACTTAAAATAACAGTACATTGCAACCGAGGTAACAAATAAAAGGGAATGCAAATTGCTAAGTGACTCAATCTTCCCTGCTTCAAAACACCAAATGATAGAAAAGAACAGTCCCAAATACATTCATCTTGCATCCTTTCTTTTTTTTTGCTGCAGTCTCTGATGACCCACAGGACAGAGAATAATTCACTGAAGGGGCAACAAGAAGCAAAGTGAGAACCAGCGCAGACTAGAGTTGCCAAGACACTCAAGATTGGAAAACATCGACGAGAACAAGACATACTCCTTCAGAACTGCCACTGGCACAAACTATTGAGAAATTAGACTATTTTTTTTTTTTTAGAATCTGCATCCATTGGCAAACATTGCAACACTAAAAATAAATACTTCCAGCAGCAAACCTATTAAACAGCAAGGCAGATACGGCACTGGTACAACCCTGCTCTGCCATGGCTATGTGCCTTGACAAGATGCCCAGCTTCTTCTCTGGAAAGGCAATTCTCCATGTTCTGACATTTGTGTTCCCAAAGCCTGTGAAATATCTTACACAGTTCATCTTTTGCAGATTCTGCCCCTCCCCCGGCAAGAAAGGAAATTTTTAAAGAACAATAAAGGGTGAAACTACAACGTTGGTGGTAAGAGGCTTGATTTGGTTCCCGTGAGACGGCATTCGCCTTTATTATCTGTTTGACGGACGTTCAGTGCATCAGCTTCCATCAAAGAGGGAGTGAGACGCCAACCTTGGAAGCGGGCCGGGCTTCTGTCAATTCAACCTGCTTCTCAGCAGGGAGAAAAAGTCACTTTGCACTTCATGTATTTCCCACCAACATCATTTCAGAAAGAGAGGGACAAAATGGGAAGTCGCAGCGTGAGAACTAGATACAAGATGAGATGATGAGGAAGAAAACAATAGCTCCTTTTCTGTATTTTGTACCTTCACTTAACCTCCGCTGCTACTGTTTAGATTGCCACGTCTATAGTCTATTTACATAATTAGCCCACTGCATGCATATTTCAAATATATAAATCTAGGGCTAAGGACAGCAGTGACATTAGCACCTCTAAACAGTGATTTTGTCTTGGGAACACTATGCAAGGAAATACATGAGTTGAGAGGGAGGGGCAGATTTCCCATAACTCATTATAAATCACAGGCCTTATTTTCGCACATTTTAGTCACTGATGGAAGAGAGCTGCAAAGAGCTCATTTTGTGGTCTGTATAAGAAGTGTTGTCTTCATCCTACATGGACATCATTTGGCCAAGTAAGTGATGTCAACGAAGAGCCATATCTGGTTTCCTCCATAACATCACGACATCTATGATGTGAGCCCTCATTGGCTGAGTTCACCTGAGGAAGAATGGAACAGGGTGGGGAATGGCTATCAAATGGAAAATGGAAGGGTGAAACAGCAGCTGTGAACAGTGGCAAATGAATGATCATGAAAAAAAGAAGGGGGGAGCCCATTTTCAGACCCAGTCTACGGCAGTGATGGCAGTAAAATTATGCTTTTCTGTCACAACTACATTAGCAGTGTCATTCAACAGTTATTTTGGGGGAGGTATGGCAGATTCTAGAATGCAAGGGGTTAGAGATCAACCCTTGGTGATATTGTGGGGACAATTTTGCAGAACACTGACAAAATGTTTGAAGAGATGATGCCCACCATCTGGACCTGTGTCCATCCTGGTTGGTAAGAGCTGGCCAGATGTGCTATGGCGATCATGTGATCATAAATGCTTTCTTGCAGGAGGGCTGTGTCTAGGGTTGCCAGACTCAATAGAGGACAGGACTTCAGTGCCTTTAATTGCCCTGCTCCCTTTTGAGTCTGGAAACTTTAAAGAGAAACCAGCAGACCCTTTGCTTGGAAATTAAACAAAGGGTCTGCTGGTTTCTCTTTTAAGGTTTCCAGACTCAAAAGAGAGCAGGGCAATTAAAGGCACAGAAGTCCTGTCCTCTAATGAGTCTGGCAACCCAAGCTGTGTCCCTGTATCCTCAAAGGAAGTGGTTGTGAGACCTTTATGAAAGACCTCATCTTTGTATCCCACTATCCTAGACAATCACTGGCTAGTCTCCAACTTTTCCTTTTTGAATAAGCTCCTACAGCAGATTGTGGCGACTCAACTCTGGGATTTTTTTGGATGAAGTAGAGTTATCTGGCCCCTTCATGGATCAATGCCTTGTCGTGGCGAAGGGGCTTGAATAACTCAGAGAGAAGCTACGAGCTACGCCATGCAGGGCCACCCAAGATGGACAGGTCCTAGTGGAGAGTTTTGACTAAACGTGATCCACCTGGAGAAGGAACTGGCAAGCCGCTCCAGTATCCCTGCCAAGAAAACTCCATGGACAAAGACAACAGGCATATAAAAGAGGACGAGATGGTTGGACAGTGTTCTCGAAGCTACCAACGTGAGTTTGACCAAACTGCGGGAGGCAGTGCAAGACAGGAGTGCCTGGCGTGCTATGGTCCATGGGGTCACGAAGAGTCGGACACGACTAAACAACAACAACAACAACAACAACAACAAGAAGAGTTATCTGGGATCTTTCCAGGCTGGTTTCAGACCTGCTTTTGTGGCTAAAACACAACTGGTAGTCTTTGAGGGTGACTACTGCCGGGGGGGGGGGGGCAGTTCCGCTTGATTCTGCTGGATCTCTCTGTGACATTTGCTATCATCACCCACGGTATCTTCCTGACATGCTTGAATAGTATGGGATTGCGGGGGCACAATTCTACAGTGGGCGAATAGTAAAATAACAAAGGTGAATGCCATCTCACAGTAATCAAATCAGTCAAACAGTCTCAAAAGGTGATCCTCAAAAGATCAAGTACTGATTGGGCTACCAGGACAAAGTGATCACTCAAGACAAACCAGAAACGAGGCAGAACGAAGTCCCAGGAGATACAATTCTAGTTGGAGGATGACACATTTATCCACTCAGTTATCTGAATTTGGGCCTGTTCTCATATCATCTCAAGCAGTTAGGCTTTATCTCTGATATTTATGCCTTGAACCCCTGCCTTGTTTTTTACCGCATATATTATCTTCCTCCTGGAACTTGCGAGGGCTGATTCTGCAGTTTTGGGCACCAGATTGGTTGTCTCCTTTTCATTCAATTCTCATACCCACTTGTCTGGGTTTGTTTTTTGACCCAATTCCCTTCATACACAATATATGCTTGTTGCTTTTGTTTCATCTGGTCTTTCATCTGGTTAGTTTAACTTAAAATATACCCCGGGTTTTCATCTTGACCCCCTCCCACCACATTCTCGTCTCTGTCTGTAACATTGAGATTGCAATCCTTAATGTCAGGGCAATGCGATTTTTTTTTCCAATTACTGCTGTATAGCATCTAGTAGCTTTAGACACTTGTAAAATAAAAGAGGACGGCAATCTGCCTATGCATGTGGAAGCTGTGGTTCAAGACAACTGCAGACAAATGTGGTACAACAATTGCTCCATTTCTATGCACCACTCACGTTGTTGCAAGGCACTCCATTTTAATTTTTAAAAGCTACCTGCCACTGCTAGCAAGAGCAATTTAGTTTGTCTTTTTTTGAAGTGTGGCTGTGGAGTTTAATGTATGATTACAATGCAGCAGAAAAATTAAAACAGGGGGCAGGGAGAAGATACAGGGAGCTTCTTCACAGCATCTTATGCAAAAAGATTGTCCACCACACTGGGAGAAAAACTGGCATTAAAAAACAAACATTAATTACCTGCTGTATGAAGTGGAAACATAACTTGGCACTCCTATGCACTCGGCTTTTGAAAGGCAACATGCCTTATATGGTCTTTGCCAAGCTGGTGATAGGGATGCGATGGCCCTCTTAAGAACAGAACACACTGCTCATCTAGCACAGCCAAACCATTTCACCATTGGGCCTTTTAAGACTCCTTTGTCTCCATGTTGATGTCTTTCTCCTCATCAAGCCTGACTTAGAAAAAGTATGATTGGTAGTCACCTGAAGTGTAGATCTCTGATTGGCATCATGAGGTCACTGGATTGGGCTCTGGCTCCACCCTGGTCGCAAGGGTGAGAGAGATATCCCATTTCCCTCAATTGCCTGTTGTCTGTTGGGGTCGGAAGAAATCTGGTGGAAGTTCGTGGCTCTGGTAGCACTTTAGCCTCTTTTGGGGGGAACGGGGTCATCAGAGTGAGAGATGCCCAAGGCTTGTAACAATGGGCATCCTAGAACAGATGGTCAGAGGTCCGTTCCTCTAGCATGGATCCATCACTCCAACTTCCCTTCTTTAGTTACAACGAAGGAGAAGGAGCCTGTACTCGGGGATGGCTTCTTTAATTTGCTGAATAATTTCTGGCGATAGACCCTGTGGGAGCTGGTCTTGCATGTGTTGGAAGAGAGATCGGTTTCCTAGGGGATTGAGATAGAAGAAGAAGCCTCTGGAAACCCCACAAAGTCATCCTCATCTGAGGTGGTGGGGGTGGAATGAAAAGCCTGTGCCAGGGCTCTGGGTCATCTGAATCCCTTCCCAGGGGAGAGCCAATAGTGGCTGGGTCTGCTGCAGGTCACTGAGGAAGAGAAGGGCCTTGTGGCGACCTAATTGCTGCTGCAGGAGATGCTTTAGAAGCCTCCATGAGTTTCTGCTTCTGTTCTGTTTAGCCTTGTGGGCTCCTGGGAGGTCTATACCACGGAAGGCCGCTGGCTGCTGAGGTGGCTCCATGCTCAGCCCTGCAAAAGGTTTTCAGGGAGCAGGCCGGCTGCATGCCCAGAGATCAGCCTGCAGCAACAGGAAGCATCGATGCGGCTTCCGACACCCACAGGTCTTCTTAGCATGCTCTGTAAGTGCCAAAGGCGGGAACCACGGCTTCCATCAAGACATGCTGTCCTAGAGTGGCTTCTCTGGGAAGGCTTCAGGATTTGGAGAAGGAAAGTCAAAAGGAAAAGGGCAAAACTAGCCTGAGTAAAAGCAGGAGCCAATAATGATGGGACTGCATCATTCAGGCAGGAGCAAAAAACAAAACAAAACAAAAAAACCTGACTGGGAGCCGCCTACTTCTCCAAAGAGTTTTTTCTCCTGCCTCATGAGCAGGGTGGAGCCGGAGTCCAACCCAGTGACCCCATGATGCCAGCAGAAGATCCACAGCTGCAATCCTACATGTGCTTACTTGGGAGGAAGCTTACTTCTGAGAAAACATACACAGGATTACACAGCACGATATATAATCACAGATATCAGCCTAGAACTCTGACCTATCCTGCTTTGTCTGTGAAATTCCTTTTCTCCCCCCTTTGTAATGCTGTAGATGAATTGAGTGGATGTTATTATCTGCGTGTGAGCAAAATTCCGAGTGAGAGCTACTGTTTCTGTCCTTGACTTACCTTTCTTCTCTCTCCCTTTCTTCCCATTTCTTTTTCTCTTATTTCAGTATCTTAATACCAGCTGGAGCCTCTCTTTACAACGCCATTCTATTCTTTTATTTCTAAAACACTCATAATGCCTCACAAACACAGCGGCTTGAATAGGAGGAATACATACAGAGTGGAGGAGGAGGAGGATGATGTGCTCTCTCAGATATTTCAACGTCCTGCATGCACCGATGTCCTTCACTTGTGTTAATAAATAAAAGAAATACTTCTACCTTCCTTTTGAATTATTGAAATAAGTTTGGGCAATTATAGGACACACTGCGCTAAGCATTAGCACCAAAAGGTTCAAAACCAGACAATAAATAAGGCTAGGGAAGTAGTCGCATGGAGTCAGGCTTCCACGCGAAAATTTCTATGAATGTGTCAGGCAGCTCAAGAGTTGGCATGGAAAGTAGGCTTTCATTGTAACCAGTAAAGGCCTTGAGATTTTGTACAAAAAAGAGGGGGGAAGAAAAGAAAAGAAAAGCCCATCCCCATTCACTGAACAAAATAGTATTAATGAAAGAGGCTGAAAGCTAGCCCATCATATTCTTGTAAGAAACTCATCTTTGCAAGGATGTCCTCTCTTGTCCTTGTCAATTTCAGTCCCAACTATAGAAGGCAATCAAGACCAAGACCTTGATGACAGAGCCAGCCTTTTGAACACCACGAGACAGACTCGTTTGCTTTGTGTAAGCTGGCCATCTATCCTTCAGGTTTATTTATATATTGCTTCAAACATGTATTACTAAGGTTCGCACATTTACTTATCTTTGTTTTCCTGAAGATGAGAGTAAAATGCACGCAACTAAAGGAGCAACGGAAGCTGGCAGGTTAATTTTTGCATAGTCTTCTTAAATTCTTCATGTACAAGTGTGATCAGAGGAAGGCTTATGAAAAATAGGTCTTATAAAAACAAGATAGTGGAGTCATTAGAACCCCCCCTCGCTTTTTGCAGGGGGTAAATCTACATGCATGGTGAAAGTGATCACCCCAGAAGCACAGCGAGGAGGGAGAAAATATTTGGTCAAGAAGCTCTGGCTCCTGACTGAATAAGGCCTGAATGGCTGTCTTAAGGGTGGAGATGTTTTTTCTCAGGTGCGGAAATAATGACAAGGCCTTAGTTTCTGAGCGCAATTCGAAGTGCTGGTGCTGACCTTTAAAGCCCTAAACAGCCTCAGCCCAGTATACCTGAAGGAGCATCTCCACCCCCATCGTTCAGCCCGGACACTGAGGTCCAGTGCCAAGCGCCTTCTGGCGGTTCCCTCACTGTGAGAAGTGAGGTTACAGGGAACCAGGCAGAGGGCCTTCTCAGTAGTGGCGCCTGCCCTGTGAAACGTCCTCCCAACAGATGTCAAGGAAATAAACAACTATCTGACTTTTAGAAGACAGCCGAAGGCAGCCCTGTTTAGGGAAGTTTTTAATGTTTGATGTTTTATCCTATTTTTAATATCTTGTTGGAAGCCACCCAGAGTGTTTGGGTCCTATAATGTTGCTTCTTTATTTGGGTGCAATTATTGTTGAGGGATTGATATTTTTTTTAAGAGCTTCCTTAAATCAGGAAGTTGCTGAAAATGCCTGGGAAAATGGAAATGCAAGCCAGGGTGGCAACCAAGTGCTTTTGCCTTCAGTTGGAAAGGAGTTGCATTGACAGGGAGAGCAGGAGACCTTGACAATTAGCAATCATTTCACAAAGAGGCCAGGGCTGTCTATATGAGCACTGCATCAGTGCAGAGGAAACCTATGAAAAACATTTAACAATCAAAACTACTCCATTTGTAAGTCAGGCATATGGACAAGAATGGGAGGACATCAAAGGGAACAGACAATTATGTCGAGCTTATGTCCAATGTGGCAAAAAAGAAGTAGTTGTATAAGAGACAAGAGATCATAAAGTCAAGGACAGAGAAATAGGCTGCCTTAAAAAAACAACAATCTAACATTGAGCCAAATTTGACAAGTTGGTGTACTCATGAATTCTTTATTTTTCCTAAATCTGAGTTGGATCATTAAATGACTACCATGTAACTTGCCATATGAGTAAAATTATCTGTGCCATAAAACCTTAATCCTATCCCAAACTTCCAGTCAAAAGAGTGTACCCATAGACTAGGATTTTCTCTCTCACACTGTTGCAAAAATATAGACTGAAAGCTGGATTATCCACCATGTTTAAAACCTACAATTGTAGAAAAGCTAACTGAATATATTGTCAAAGCAGAACACCTTTATTGCAGCAGTGAGGTAATTATCCTGTTGTTGTTGTTGTTGTTGTTGTTGTTGTTGTTAGCATCTATCTGTCTTGAGGGACAATGGAGTGCACCTCCGGGGGTGAAGCCAAACTGTTGCAATAGCAGCACTGAAATTACCTCTTTGGGGTGCAAGCCTGGGCAGTGTGTGTGGAGGCCCAGGGAGGTCCAGACAAGAAGACCCCTCTTTGGCCTTGATGTGGTCCAAAGGAAATCAGAACAATACATTTGGCACCAGCTTGGCTGTAGGAGTTGCTGGAAGAAGGCCTACAAGGTGCCATCCAATCATCTTAGGGACACCACTCCTTTTCTTCTCCCAAAGATGACCCACAAGGCAGCAGAGTTTTCCTTCTCTTAGACGGGATCTCTTTCCAGGTGCCAAGCCCCACCTGCCCTCTCCGGCATGTGCTGAAACCATCTTCTTGACCATTGGACCCACTATTGATCTTGTCCGCTCAATCCACTGAAGCCTGTCTTCACATGCAGGGGAAGTCCCTAACTCACTGAACTTTGAAGCCCATTGGCTACCCTCACCTGGTTTAGCTGGCAAGTCAAAGCCGTTCCCAGGGTGTTGCACGCTGACAGCTTCTAGGAGCTACTTGTGAGAGCTGAGGGCAGGGTGGGGACCAAAGGTGGGCAAACTACTCCAGAAGAAACAGAACATGTCCCCCCAGAAGTACTTTCTTTCTTTTTCTCTTTTTTTGACAATCACTCATTGCCGAATAAGATTAACTGCCATGAATATAGTTTTAACAGTGCGTCCTTAAGTTGGTTTAGAGGCCCATTCTGGATCCACATGTCCTTCCACAGTGGGGACATAAGTTTCCGGGCAGGAGTTGATCACGGCAAGGATTTGCCAAATGTGCCTTCCTCTTAGCTCATTTCTCCCTTTTGTCCTGTTTGTGCTTCTTCAAAGTCCACGACACCTTTGGTAGAGGCTATTCGCCAATTGAAGTGCTCACAGGCCAGTGTTTCCCAGTTGTTAGTGTTTATTTTTTAATGATTTGCCTTGAGAGTATCTTTAAACTTCTTTTGTTGTCCACCAACATTACGCTTTCCATTCTTAAGTTGGGAATAGAGTAGCTGCTTTGTAAGATGATAATCAGGCATCCAAACAACATGACCAGTGCAACCAAGTGATGTTGAAGAATCATTGCTTCAACACTGATCTTTCCTTCTTCCAGTACAATGACATTTGTTCGCCTGTTTTCCCAAGTGATATGCAATTTTTTTTCGGAGACACCATTGATAGAATCTTTCATAGAGTTGGAGATGGCATTTATAAGTGGTCCATGTATCACAAATGTAAAGTTGGTAGTACAATAGCTTTGTAAACAAGCATTGTGGTTTTCCTGTGAATGTCCTGGTCCTCAAACATTCTATACTTCAATCAGGAGAATGCTGCACTCACAAAGCTCAGGCAATGATGGATTTCGGCATCGACGTTGGCCCTTGGGGAAAGATAACTTCCTAGGTAGGAAAAATGATCAACATTTTCCAATGTTACACTACTGAATTGAGTTTATGGTGCTGCAAAGGGGTCGTTTTGTGCTTGTTGGTGCAGCAGTTTGTTTGTTTTTTGGCTACTGAGTGATAGGTCAAGCTTTCCATAAGCTTCTGCAAAGATATTTAGGATAGTTTGGAGGTCATCCTCTGAGTGTGCACACACTATGTTGTCATCAGCATATTGAAGCTCTATGACGGTAACCTTACTCTTTGCTTTCAGCCTACTCAAATTGAAGAGCTTTCCATCTACCCTTCCTCTAACATTGCACACAATCCTCTTCATTCTACATACTGTGATATTCTTGAAATCTCACATGCACACAATTAAAAAGTCGGTTTACCTGTAAGCCATTAATATGCAAACAGATGTGCTCAAAGTAAGAAAGCAAAGTTACCCAAAGCCATTTGTCCCTTGGGATGAGGATGCACCCATTTATTGAATTATACAGCTAGGGACTGTTTGCCTTGTACCACTGCACCAAATTCAGGGCTTTTGCCATACAAGCCCTAATTATGTTCTCAGAAAAACCGAACGTTCACTTGAATTCACATGTCCATTTATTGCTACTTCGTTCCGAGTGTGACAGAATTCAAACCATTTTAGCAAGGAAAGGAGTAACGGAAGCTAGGACGAGGCCAGAGTCTACCACAGGGAGATCAAGGAGTCCAAAAGCCCCTCTTTCAAAACAACTACAGCTTTAGTTTCAGAATATGAAAATGCTACACACACTATAAAATTTTACTCTACCAGTGAAGGGAAACGTAAATTGTACTACTTCCAAACTTAGCTCAAAGCAGAGTTCAAGATGTATTTTGAGAAGCAAAAACAAAGCCAATATCAGGAGCAATTCATTGGAACCTATGATAGCAGTTTTCCCAGACATGCTATGCATGGCAGACACTGACAGAGATGTTTAGGCCCAGGCATAGGTGAATGATATAAGTTCACACCAGCACCCAGAGGTCATCACTGGGTGCCACAAGAGTTTTTGGACATCTATGGGTCACTAGAAAGCAGGGCCTTCCTAGGTGGCATTACATTTCTCCTAAATAAGTGATGCTTATACAGTATTTATTCAACTGCAATGAATGCATTGTTCCCTACCCCTTCATGTGTTTGCAAAATATGTACTTCCCCTTTTTATGCTACAACGCATATAAAGACATGCAACCAACATCTGCTACATTAGATGAGAAATAGCACTCCAACGCAGATCTTTCAGAATGCCTGCACATTTTCAAGCGAGGTTCGCTTTGATATAAAAATGTTCTACTGCACTTCAGAACACATATAGACCGTTTGCAAGAACTGAACTCTTGATGCTCATTCATTCCTTTGCTACACCGCGTGTGGGTGAAGCTAAGTCTAAATACATCGCTCGCCTCTCCTTGTCACATAAGCCTAATGACTTTCCCAGCAAGTCTGCATATTGAAATACCTGTTGCCATGAACATGAGAAGCACAAAAGGCAAAGCTGTAATGGAGCAAGGTTGGGTCAATGACAGCGCCATTCTCCGAGTGTTCCATCAACTCATTCAGGTAGCACAGGTGGCGGTGGCAGCCTCTCACACCATAACGAGCGCAGTATTCGTCTAACACAAAGACTTGGCCCGGGCTAAACCAACCCTGTAAGAGATGGGGAAAGTGTTGCGTCATTAAATCTGGACTGTTCTTTTATGCATTGTTTGAACAGAAAACTACAGTCTTTCATGCAATATACACCTTATACAGTGGAACTTTGGTTTTCAAACATGATCCAATCCAGAAGACCATTCAAGTTCCGAAATGTTCAAAAACCGAAAACTCAACATGGAAGCCTCAAAACGGAAAAATTAATACAGAAAACTAAACCAGGAAGCCACCTCGGAAGTTCGACTTCCGAGGCCCATTCAAAAACGGAAGCATGTACGGCGTTCCGAGTTCTGAAACATTTGTCAATGAAAAATACAACAGTTCCACTGTATTTTTAATCAATGTGATGTGCCATTAGCTCCGAACTTGACAGGGCCATGAATAATTTTTCGCCAGTTAGGGGAGGAGGAAAGAGAGCTATCGCAAACAGAAACGCATTAAAATGTTCAAAGTTGTTTCCCGCAATATTCCCAATTCTGCCTGAGGAAGGAAGGTTAGAGGTTTCTCATGCAGAGTGTGGCTTTAAGGAAAAAGAACAAATATGAACGGCTTAGAATTATCTTATGAGAGAAAAAGCACACAGCAAAAGGGAAGTTTAACTGCTCATGAGAAGAGTCCAAACTGGTTATTGGGAGATATCACCAAGGTGGTGCCCAGTCGGCTTCCAATATTTTAAGAGGAAAGTCTCCTCCCTTCACAAACCCCTCACACCCTAAATGCCCTAGTGCTGACAACCAGACCTGCCAGTTATTACATCTAGACTGCACATCCTACAATGGTCTCAAAGTGTCCTGACTTCAATCAGTGGTGTTTGGTGAAATTTTTCGTAGGGGAACAGTTAGGGCCAGAGGCACCACCTTGTGAGGCACCATTGCAACTTCAAACCACAGTTTATGAAGCTAGCTTGTTTCTGAAAGTGTTCATTAAGATTAACCACAGTTTAGGTTTGGATACCAGGCTATACTGTGATTAACTGAACTCGGAAGCACCAGCTCGTGGCTAGGACAAGAGAAGGGAGCATGTGATCCCAGTGGGAAGCTATGCTCCCTTCCCATCATCATAATCCATAGTTTAGCATGATGTCTGGATGGATTAAGAAAGGAATCCAGGAGTACGTCAGAAAGTACATCGTACCAGTATATCGTATCTGAAGAAGTGTGCACGCACACGAAAGCTCATACCAAAATAAAAACTTAGTTGGTCTTTAAGGTGCTGCTGGAAGGAATTTTTTTTATTTTGTTTCGACTACGTCAGACCAACACGGCTACCTACCTGTAACTACATCAGAAAGATCGCTGACACGCATGCTAAAATTAGGGGTGATGTTCAGTAAGCCACCAGACCACACAAGACAGACATAGACAGAAACCAAACATGGCAATGTTTGGGTGAGAGGTTTTTAGACATTTTGTCTGAAATAACACAGTTTTGGAGATGAATGTGGCTTTCAAAAGATAACTGTCTTAAGTAAAAACATCAGACTGTCTTGCACTTTATACAATTATTACAACATAAGCCTGGTGGACCAGAACATCGGATGTCCAGGAAAGACTTGATGCCATAATAAACGTGTTAATCATTAAAGGTGTGAAGAGTCTCTGCTGTTTTTACTGAGACTAACATTGATAAAGTTATTACAGTACACAAACTTTTCTCCAGTAAAGGGAACTTTGGCAATGTTCTCTTATTTCTAAAACAAAGTGTGAAAAATAATGAGGACTTCAAAAAAAAAAAAGAACGTGCATACTACCTTTCACTTTGAAAAGAAACACCAAATAAAATAACAACTTCAAAATAAAATATCAATCATGTTAACCAGTAACTGGTATTAATGGTCAGGGAAATGCTGGGGTAAAGTACGTTTTCAGTTGTGGGTGGAAACATCCCATAGTAAGAAACTGCCGGATCATTGCATAAGTTAGGACACACCAGAGAGAAGATGCACATCTACAGACAGCGGCATCCTAATTTTGGTGAGCAATTTTCAGACTGAATATGTTTAATTTGACAGAGTTAAAAGTTAGTTCCTCCTTGGCTAGGTGACACTTTTCTGCCTAAACATTTCAAAAGCTGGATGCACTTGGACATGCTCACCATAGAAATAATATAAGCAAAGCTTGGCCTTCAACAGTCAATAGGTAAGACTAAAGATTTACTTATTCCGAGAAACAGAAATGGAGACATAAGTAGAAGCAACTAAGGAGTGGTTACTCATTTCTTCACAAAATTCCCCAGGAGTTTTTTTCTCTCACACTCAAGCTCTACCCGCACAACAGAAAGGTAGGAGTTTTTAAAGTTATCAAGGTAATATTGTGATAATAACTTTTATTTTATAATTGCTTAGAAGCTCCCTACTGTTTACTGGAGAGTTCAATAAAGGAATTTTAGTATCGCTAATAGTTTAAATCATAGGTTATGTTTAAATCTAATTGTTTCATATTAGCTTGATTTTGTTTTGTGGCGAGTGTCGCTACTTTCATTTAATTTGCTGAAATGCAAAAGTTGGGACGATTAAAAGTAAATTTTCAGCATCTAAAGACTGACAGAAGCAACGGTATCGTTAATTTATTTATCTTTTTCTAAAGTTGATGCATGTGTGGAGAGTGTAAGGGAGCCTTTAATAATAGAACCCACTTTTCCCACAGAAGAAGAAGAAGAAAAGTGTGGGGTTGTGACTGAGTTCAGTTTTTTGGGGGGGAAGCTGTGTACACGGGAAAGGCAAACAACCCAGAACCTGTGGAACGGAATGTAAGAAAATGTTTGTCAAGAAAGCTCTGGCCTATGACTGAAATAGGTCTGACTAAGGATCCCATATCCTACACACCAGATAGAAGTATGCTATTAGAGATTAAAGATCACTGGAGTCTGTTCCATTGAATTTCACTTGGAATTGCTATCTATGTTCCTCTCTTAAGGCCAGCTGAGATCACATACGGTAGTAAACTTTAACTTGAGGGCTGGTGGGCATTTAGGTGGGCTAATGCAGATTCAGCGGTAGTTTAGTTGTAGATAATTTTAGCCTCTCAAGCCCTATTGGTTCACCACAACTTAAGAAACTCATTTTCAGAGGCTAGGAATTACCACCCACAGGCTTTCTTTGGATAAATACAATGATACCTGGAATGACTTTACGCAGAACATATTAGGTTACTGACAATTGCATGCCTATTAGGATACAGTCATGCCTCGGTTTAAGTACGCTTCGGTTTGAGTACTTTCAGTTTAAGTACTCCGCAGATCCGTCTGGAACGGATTAATCCACTTTCCATTACTTTCAATGGGAAAGTTCGCTTCAGGTTAAGTACGCTTCAGGTTAAGTACGGACTTCCAGAACCAATTACACTCATACTTTGGGTTAAGTACGCTTCAGGTTGAGTACTCCGCGGACCCATCTGGAACGGTTTAATCCACTTTCCATTACTTTCAATGGGAAAGTTCGCTTCAGGTTAAGTACGCTTCAGTTTAAGTACTCCGCGGACCTGTCTGGAACAGATTAATCCACTTTCCATTACTTTCAATGGGAAAGTTCACTTCAGGTTAAGTGTGCTTCAGGTTAAGTACAGATTTCCGGAACCAATTGTGTACTTAAACCGAAGTACCACTGTAATAAGAATCTACACGTCTATATATTAATGTATGGTAATGTAACAGTATGTTTGTTTGTTTTTTCATTCTCACTCACCTTTTCTTTCCTCCCTCCCCCTCCCTCTGTCTTTTAATAAATGAAATTCTCTTAATAAAATATTAATAAAAATAGTAACCAGTGAGCAACTTACTAATTTGACAGAGCAGAGAGAGAAGACTGGTTGGAGATTTGAGAGGCATCTACAGACTTCACATTCCCCAGAATGGCCCATAAACTCCATGTCTGTACACTTCCATGACTTTGCTCATTCAGGGAATGGTTTCCAGGTTCACATCTAATGTGTTTTATTTTTATTTTTTATTATTTTAGATATTTCGATTATTTATACTTTTCAAGTTTATACATTTCACTAATTTTACAATCATGTTAACATTTCAAAACTTGACTTCCTTCCCCCTCTTTCTGTGGTTCCTTAAATTTGTTTTTAATATCTTCTGCATACCTTTAAAGCCCTATGCGGCTTGGGACCCTCGTACCTATGGGACCGCCTCTCCTGGTATGCCCCGCGGAGGACCTTAAGGTCCACAAACAACAATATTCTGGAGATCCCAAGCCATAAGGTGGCTAGATTGGCCTCTACTAGGGCCAGGGCCTTTTCAGTATTGGCCCCAACTTGGTGGAACGCTCTCTCACAGGAGACCAGGGCCCTGCGGGATTTGTCATCTTTCCGCAGGGCCTGCAAGACAAAGCTGTTCTGCCTGGCCTTTGGGTTGGACTTAGTCTGACCCCTGTGTTTTCCTCCCTCATGGCTTGGATTTATGGACAACTTAAAATGAGGCTGCATTTTAAATTTTAATATTGTATTTTAATCTGTATTTTAATTAATTGCTTTTTATGTTTTATTGTAATTTTATTGGTGTTAGCCGCCCTGAGCCCGGTTTTGACTGGGGAGGGTGGGGTATTAAAAAAAAAAATTATATCCAAATTAATTTGCTCATTTATTCATCTTCTTATAAAACTGCAATAATCCTGACAATGTTTTAATCTTCTTTATAATCTATCTGTAAATATTCAACAAACCATTTCCAAACTTGCCGGAAGAATGAGAAATCAAGATAACTAATTTTAAATAAATTACCTTGATTTCTCATTCTTCTGGCAAGTTTTGCCATTTCTGCATATTCCATAAGTCTTTGTATCAATTCTTCCTTTGCTGGGACTTCTGCTTCTTTCCATTTTGGGGCAAGTAACATTCTCACACCTAATATGTTTTAAGGGATATCTAAAAATGTTGAACATGAACTCTCCAAATATGGTGTCTATATCAGAAAACATGTACATAATAGTGGCATGTTTGCCGGGGCTCCAGGATAGGCGATGACCAGCATGAGCTTGGGTTCTTTGGTGTGAAATTGCATCTTGGAATCAAGAACTACCAAGAGATAATGAGAATAAAAAAAATCCCCACAGCAGAGTTTACACTTCAGTTAATGGACTAGACCTCGTATCACATTAGTTTATGTGCAACTGAGAGGGCATTTTTCAAGTTACTCCTAGCCTCCACTTTCCCCATAAGTGGGATCATTCTTGTTGTGTAAGTAAAGCAAGCCAGTCAGCCAAGCCAAAGATTGATCAGTAGATAAGGAAGGATAGAACATGAAGGTTGTTTAATTTTTGTGTGATTATGCATCCTTGCGATTGCAGCCTCCACTCCTCAAATACTCTATGCTTTCATTTGAAAGTGGGGGGAAAATGAAATTACAGAATACTCCTAGAGTGGTAAGTAATTTATCCAGGATTTAAGCCTACAAAGCTAACCTTGACTCAGCTGAATACAAGCACAATAAATCTATTTGCCTTTCTCCCCCTGTGGTTTTGATTCTATTCTTTGGGTTTCTTTTTCCTTCCCAGTCCATGAAAGAGGAGAGAATTACAAGATAGATGACATAATGCTTGACATCTGGCGAGCTAGATTTGTACCTTAAAATGCCTGTACAGGTGTTAGCAAATCCTACCACAGAGGGTTCCATATTTATTAAAGCCTTCTGTTTTTATTCAGCCCTCCCTAGAGGAGCTGATAAACCACGGTTCAGAGTCAGTTTGAGTCTATTCTCTTCTCTATTGAGTGGCACAGCAGTAGTCTTCAAGTGTATAATTTTCAAATTTGAAGCCAATCGATTGAAATCCTTTATCCCAACCTCACGCACAGTTATTAAATGAGTCTGGAAGAAAAGACCACTTTGCAACAACTATTTCTCACTTTTTCCTCTCTCCCCCACTTCTTTTATTCCAGCCTTTTTACTCACCAAACAAGAATAGGAATCATTCAATCGGTGATCCAAGGTCTGCCTCTGAAGTACTCTAAAGAGTGCAGCATGGTCAAACTTGCAAGGATTAGCAGAAATAAACTCATCCATGCCTTGTTTCTGAGCACGATCTGCATCTGATCATAGGGAGGAGAATGAATGTATGGATGTAGATTATTCTGCTTTAAAACAGGCTTTAAATTTAATTCAATAACAGCCACATTCAAGTTTCATCTGCTCTTTCATGCCTCACCAAACCCCTCCTGGATAAATACCTATCACAATAAAATCTAAGCAAACGGCAACGGTTTAAACATAGCAATGGATAAACAGGCAGCCGGCAGCCCCCTTTTCATATAGTACGAACGTTACCCCTACATAGACTGAGACAGACTGAACAATCCATTCTGATATTTTTCAGAAAGAATATCTACTCTAACTGTGGATCTTCTGCTTCTAGAAAGCTTGTAAAATATTGGAACAACAGCCTTTCTTTTTGGAGTGCCTGTTTTCACAAGGTACGGTAGTAAGTGCAAGACTGATGAACACAGATCTTGTACATTAAAAAAAAACCAACAACAACCCACTCTATAAAGTTTTGAGGAGGTCTCAGCTTATGGGCATTTACAAAGATGCTCATCAAAGACCAAAGTAGCAAGCAAACATGACTTCAAGGCCATTTCTCAAATGGCAAACTGGAGCAGAAATGAACACACAGGCTTGAAAGAGGTCATTTCCAGCCTTTTCCTTTTTACATGCAGCTTTTAATGAAACAAATATAATGCAGTAATGGGAAAGAGTGCCTTCAACCTTCCAGGATTGAGTAAACAAAACAGGGAGCAATTTTTGTGTGTGTAAATTATATACAACATACCATCTTAAATGGCATTTCAACCAGAGATCCGGACTTATTGTTGTTCACAGATTGCGTCTTTCAACGCCTTTGAACCCCGCGGGTTTGTCAAAAGACAAGCTCTGGTGATTGCATTCATTAATGGTATGTTTTTGTCAAAATCCTGAATGCGAGTTGTCCACCAAGTATGGACGGAAAAAGCCTTACAGTGACCAAAAGGACTAGTTATGCATTAGCACATTAGCTCACTTGGATTCCATATACAACATTGGGGGTGAATAGTTTGCTATCAACTCAAAAATTGACTTAACCCTTACAATAAGGTCTTTGCTCCCTCTTTGTTCGTTTAATTTCAAATATGGGTCTTTTTATGTTCGTTACTAGAAAAGATGCATCCTAAATGTACTTTTGAAAAAAACTGCATAGTACAAACCTAAAATTTCTATAGAAAAGGAGACAAAAGTTTATTGATTAAACCCAATTATAGAGTTGGGTTCATAATAAAACTCCATATTGATCTGTGGGCATGATGCTAACATAATCAGTCACATTTAGAAATTTAGCCCCAGATCATATTGATCCATGTCAAGTCCAACTTTCAGCTGTATTTGCAGATGGAAGAATTATTTAATTCAAGCTGAAGGATCTGCGGCATCACATCCTGAAAAGATGCACAAACTAATTCATATCACTTGGCTCTGCATTGTCAAAGCAAGAGTCACATCCATGTGACAGATTTCACCAAGGTGGATATAGCAAATAAACAGTGTGACAGTACATTGATGATTTAAGGTACGAGATGATCATCTGCAGAAACAATAGTATATTTTTCTAGCGTTTACAAAGCAACACCATGAATGATTAAACACCCTTTAAGCTGCAATCCTGTGCACAGTTAAATCCCATTGAAGTCATAATATGAATGTACAGATAAGTGAAAGGTAGATTACACCCCAAAGGGATCACCACTAGTTCAAGGGCAAACAGAGTTCACTTTATATATAATTTACCAACAATAGATAATAAAAAAACCACAAAAACAAAATGGGAATTGGTCTTAAATTGCATGGTGTTTTATTTCCTGGAATCACGTGGCACTAATGAAACATGTTGAACAGCTCATTACTAAAACTCTCCTCATTTTCAAACAATACTAAGAAGGATTTTATTTTCATTTTTTCTTACAATTCTTACTATTGTTCATTGCATAAAATTAACAAACTATTATCTGATGGCTCAGAAAAGGATGCATTGTTTCTCATGCATAAGCGCTCAGGACAGACATTTCCAAAGCGTTCGTAGCCTTGGTCTTTCAATACCGCTCTTTTCATTATATAGTCTTCTTTCAAAAACAGAAAAATGAAAATTAGTTTAGGTATCTTTTTGGAAATGTATTTATGCAGCACATTGAAGGCATCAACTCCTTGTTCAAATGGTCTCCTGCATATGTAATGGAGTTACATCAACCTAAATTGATTCCACGTTGTTGTGGCAGCCTATAACTAATACGGTAAAATGAGGTTCAGCTGAATAAATATAGCAAGAATAATTATAATAGGAAGCATTTCCTAAGGAGAAGAAAAAGCACCCCATCCACAGTCAGGGGTCGCAATGGGCATTGTTCAACAAAAGCCATAACTTGCATGGTGTCTATATGTTTTTATGATAGATAGCAGGCTATTTGTTTTTAATAACCCACTTTTTATTTCCCTCAGTGGTCTTGGTGATGGAAATGGAGCAGAGGATCACCCACCAAAATAATCCCATCAGCTGCTGACACTCTTAACATTGAAAAACCAGTCAGGGTGAGAGGGGCTGCCTGCTTGACTCTCTCTACCACAGGCATAGGCAAACTCGGCCATCCAGATGTTTTGAGACTACAATTCCCATCATCCCTGACCACTGTTCCTGTTAGCTAGGGATGATGGGAGTTTTAGTCCCAAAACATCTGGCAGACCGAGTTTGCCATCCCTTGTGATAAACCATGAAGTAGCAGCATGGACTGAAATATGAGTAAGCATAGGAGAGAACTTTATGAGATATCAACCACTGACAGGGATCCTGGGGGTCAATAACTGCTAAGTGATACCATTGGTCCTTGCAATACCAGGCGTTTGGCTACTCCCGGGTGTGAATGACTCTTCCCATAATTTTGTCCCAGAAGACCACAGTCAGGATCAAAACCCTTTTATGCTAGCCCTGCAGAATCTTAACAATGTCACTATACAGAGTCCCTTTGGTCCTGATCTTTATGGCTCGCTACATAAGGGAATGGAAGCAGAAGGGGATATTTGTCACGGACTGCCAGGCGCCAGGGAATCCGATTCCTCCACGGTAGGCTGCCAGGAATAGACAGACAAGGAAGCTCTTACCGATGTATTTTATTCAACATTCACAGAGAGAGGCTTAGAAATGCAGCCGCTCGGAGTAATGGCATTGCTGCCCCCCTTCTCTCCTCAATTGCCAACAACAGCACCACCCACCTTACGGTGGCTGTTGAGGGCCATTTGCCTACGAGCCCTTACTTTTAATGCTTGCCGGGTTCTGGGAGAAGGGGGTCTGGAATGCTTTCTAGTGATAACGTGTCAACCAGCTGCTCTGCCTCTGCCTCCTTCTCTCCTATTATTTCCCAACTCTGCTCTTCATCTACCTCTGAGCCGTGACCTCCTCAAGCAACTGTTGTAAATCTATACTGTCTTCCTCTTCTCTGGAAGGTTCAGGAGGGGGAGACGCTCTCCACTATTCCTCTTCTGCCCAGTCCCTGACACGGACACAACAAGGGTCCCATCACAAACATATCTCCTGTCTTTTCCACTGGCTGTATCGTTAAGGATGTGGGTTAATGGGGAAAGAGGCCTATCTTCCAATCCCAAGGTGCATTGCTTTTGCATTTCAAATTTATTGTCACCATTACAATCCCCAAAAGAATGGAGGTCATCTCAGATGGACTCTAGGACAAGGGTGCTGTTGTGGATGGAATGGCAGCTCTTGGTTTCCTCTCTGGTTCTCTCCCTGGCAAAAGGGTTATTTGCAATCATAGAACCGCAGAGTTGGAGGGCGACCCAAGGGTCATCTAGTCCAACTTTTGTTTGAAAACCTCCAAGGAAGGACAGTCCATCAACTTCCGAGGGAGCCTGGTTCCACTGTTGAACAGCTCTTACTACCAGAAACCTCTTCCTGGTGTTGAATCAGAATTTCCTTCCTTGCAACTTGAATTCATTGGTTCGGGTCCTAGCCTCCAGAGCAGGAGAAAACAAACTCCACGTGACAGCCCTTTAGATGTCATTATCTCCTCTCAGTCGCCTCTTTACCAGGCTAAACATACTCCATTCCCTCAACCACTCCTCATAAGGCTTAGTTTCCAGACCCTCGATCAAAAGTTCCAGATCAAAAATATGCATTACAATATAGAACCACTGAAACAACAACAACCCCACAACCCTCACCACAACACTTTTTAAAAAAGGAAATACTGTTTCCATGGAAATCTGCATTTGAGCTCTAAAAGTATCAGCTGTACATTTTCAAAGGTAGCACAACAGTGGTATAATGAGCTGCAATCAGGCATTTCGTGACACAAGCTGTTGGGAAAAATAAAGTTCCAATATTGCTTAATGACAGTAACGAAGTTCTAAAAGTAAACAAAAAACAAAATAAACAAAATAAACTTACTCTGCAACAGATCTGCCTGCATGTTGCTTCCTTTTGGGTTCATCTTCTGGGCTTGACTTGCAGGAATGGGCTTATAGGACTGACCTGTTGCTCTATACATTGCCTGAACCCAGAGGATTCTATCTTGCTCGTCGTCACTGGCAAATATCACCGTGTCGCCTTCTTTGACTGCATTAAAGAACATCTGACCACCCTGGAGACCTGCAAAATCAATCAGTCATAGTCTCCGATTCCAATATGGCTTTCATTCCAATATGATCAAGGTTGGAACATAAAAAGGAACCAGGCCACAGAACGCCACAAATATTTGCTACTTAGGGGCTTTACAGAAAGCTTCTCTTGCCTGCCCCTCTTTCTGTGATCCTTGGCTAGTTATACTTTGCAATGGAAGAATTTTTGTGTTTGTTTTTTTGTTTAGCTATATGAGATCATTTGCAAGAACAGTTGCATAAATAACGAATAAGCATCACATAGCAAAATACCTGCATGAGGCGCTGTATAGTCCACAGTGTATCCTTCAAGCTGCATTAACTCCTGGGGCTCAGATTTCTTCTCTCTGTAGCTGCACATTGCAAATGTGTACTGGCTAACCTGAGTTTAAAAAGAAGTTGGATTGGATACATTTCACTACGTCGTATTATACTGCAACTTGCAGAAGACTGGTAAGATACAGCACCCAACTCCTTGGTGTGTTGCAGAAAAGCTACCCACTGCTTATCTAGTTACAAATCACTTTTCACATAGCTGAGAAGGAATAGACTATTCCAATTGTAGAGTTGGAAGGGACCCAAGGGTCTTTTAGTCCAACCCCCTGCAATGCAGAAACATCAACCAAAGCCTCCATGACAGGTGGTCATCCAACCTCTGCTTAAAAACTTCCAAGTAAGGAGAGTCCACCACCTCCCATGGGAGTCTGTTCCACTGTCAAACAGATCTTTGTGTCAGAAAGGTTTTCCCCCATGACGTTTAGTTGGAATCTCCTTTCTTGCAACTTGAATCCATTGGCTTGACTCCTAGCCCCTGGAGGAGGAGAAAACAAGCTTTCTCCATCCTCCATGCGACTGCCCTTGAAATATTTGAAGATGGCAATCAGGAAGATCGTCGAAGAATTGATGCTTTTGAATTATGGTGCTGGAGGAGACTCCTGAGAGTCCCATGGACTGCAAGAAGATCAAACCTATCCATTCTGAAGGAAATCAGCCCTGAGTGCTCACTGGAAGGACAGATCCTGAAGCTGAGGCTCCAATACTTTGGCCACCTCATGAGAAGAGAAGACTCCCTGGAAAAGACCCTGATTTTGGGAAAGATTGAGGGCACAAGGAGAAGGGGACGACAGAGGATGAGATGGTTGGACAGTGTCCTTGAAGCTACGAACATGAGTCTGACCAAACTGCGGGAGGCAGTGGAAGACATGAGTGCCTGGCATGCTATGGTCCATGGGGTCACGAAGAGTCGGACACGACTAAACAACATCAATCATGAAGATGTCCTATTACTTCCACACGGACAGCCTGAAATGGACTCAATGCATCAGAGCAAAGCTACGTTTAGTCTTTCAATGATTTAGGCACTGGGGATAATAGATAATGCTACTGATCTCTTTGCAATATTAAGACTGTAGTGATATCAAATCCTTAATTGATTTAATTTTATAAATAAAAATGATGGATTTTGAATGAGATGAAGTAATATTTAAAGAAATACTCATTTTTTAAAAATGACAAAAATTGGGGCACTCCGATTTGTGAGATGGTCACCTATGTTGTCCTTCTGTTTCTGTTAACATGTGCCGTATAACTGTTTCTTGTCTTTGGGGAGGTGGAGTTCTCATTTTATCTGGCTGGGGGGGCCTGAACTGAGAGACGATATTTATTTGCCAGGTATGGCAAGCAAGTGACTTATCACCATGAGCTATGAACTGGAGGGGGGTGGGCTGAGGCTGAGAGGAAAAGGGTGTTCCTCCGTGAAAAGCAAATAAAAATAAGTGTGGAAAGAGCTACAGCTACCACCACCTACTATAATAATAAACAGAACTTTGGAAAACGATCTTGTCACAGGAGTGTGCTGGTCAGTAATCACACAGCTCAAAATTGGAGTTAGCTCTTCATTAGCAAAAATGCGATCGCCACAGACTTGGCCGAGTGTCAGGTCTCATGACTACAGAAACTCATTCCTGGTGGTATTACTTTGTGAAAATAAGTTGCCAAGACTGAAAGTCCCCACCTCCTCACAGCAGTCTAAGTCCCCTCTTTGCCAGGGCTTTTCCTGGAGACAGTGCCTTCATGCATCCAACCTCTCCTTTGTCTTTTTCATCCGTCTTCTGGTTCTGGGAGAGGGGAACTTGTCTCAGCAGGAGGGGAAAACATCTATGACTCTTCATCAGCCTCACTCACCTGATTCAGCTTCTGCCTCTGATTCTTGACTTCTCTCAGCCACAGACTCTCCCAGCTCACTAAGCCCTGTTACCCCTTCAGCTTCCAACACTTCCTCATCCTGGTCTTCTCCCTCTGACCACTCATTCTTGTCCCACCACCACTTCCCAGGCCCTGAAACTTCTTCCCTGGGTGGTTCCTCTGCTGGTTCCTCCCACCATTCCTCTGCGTCCAACCAGTCCACAACAAATGTTGAGCAGCAGCTGAGATCACCATTCCATGTACCCCCCACCCATAAACCCTTTCTAGATTGTGCTGCTTTCCACTATATATGAAGCTGCCAAGCAGGAGAGGAGTCCTTTAGGTGGGCATACCAGGAGTTGAACCTGGAACCTTACTGTTACAAAGCATGTGCTCTATTACAGATATGCCAGAGCAAAACATGCCTCCTGAACTTACAGACTGACTTCGTGCATTTTCCCAGCAATCAGGACTAGGAAATTATGGGGCCTCCAGTCTTGTGTATTTGCTGAGAAAACCAGCAGTTGCATCATCTGCCAGGTAGAAGACATAAAATGGAAAGTGACTGCCCCTATCAGGCAAGAGGTTGCTGGGCTAATTCAACAGTCTGGTGCTACCTGATACATGTTGCTTTTCTTAGTTCCCTTAATGGTGTTATTCACTATGCAGCCCACAGTTCATCAGCCTCTTGATGAATGCTGCTGCACAGAGGTGAAATAAAAAATGTTCCGATTTTGTACAACCCCTGAAGTGTCAACAGTGCAAGAGATATGAAAGCAGAAACAAAATGCCCATCACTCTGCATTGTCTCCTAGAGTCCTTCTGCATCTGCCCTATTCATGCAGCAGAATGAAGTGGTGGAACAGACTTGTGCACTTCAGATCAGACTGCAGGTGGAGGAAAGCAGCATGAGCAGCTGAGTGTGTGAGGGGGCATGTGGAGATGCAAGGGCAGATCTTTCATAGGGACAAGATGGTCCTTTCTGGAGACTACCGCAGAATCAGAAAGCAGAAGGAACACAGTTCAAATCAAAACCGAAAGCTAGATCATTGGTGTGTCTGTGTGCTGTGTGCCTGTGTGTAGTTAATCAACTTCAGCCCCAAACTGCTGAAAGTATTTTGGAGGGAAGCATAGGTTGGCTGCCTAGCACCCTAAACAGGATCGTTCCTGTTAGGGGGCTGGGGAAATATTGGAGGGTTTTGTTCTAGAACCCACTTGTAGCAAATGGAATTTGTGTTGCGGGCAGAGGAACCGGCTTGTGAGGGCAATGCGACATCGATGTCCTGTGCGGTCTGTCAGGAGGATCTGGGGGCGGAACAGAATGCTGCAGCTGTGCGGCTTCAATGGTGGGCAACTCCTCCTGGTGCCACCCTCGGTGGGAGGCTGCTTCAACCACCTCGGCCCAGTATACACCTCCACCCCCAACCTTCAGCCCAGACACAGGTCCTGTTCAGTTTCTGTTAATTGGTTCTCATGGGAAACTTACAGATTCTTGCTTCATACAATTAACTCAAGGCAGTGTCAATTTACTCTTGGCAGAAAGCCACGGTCTGCCTGGCCTGGAAACTACTCTCTGATTGGTTAACGACCAGCACTGAACTCAGTTATCTAGGAATGCTAGCACAGTTGTTTCTTGTTGGGTGTTAGGAGTAGGAGTGCTGCGTATGGTTGGGGAGAGAGAGAGAGGGGGGGGATTTATTTTGCTTTGCTTTGTATGCAGAAACTCTGCTGGTTTTCTTTTCTTTTAATAAATCCTGTAAATAGTTATTCTGCGTCTAGCCGACTAGTCATTTTCACCTCAACTAGCTTCTGCGCTGTGCAGGAAAACTCTGCTACGTTTGGGCTAAAGCCACTAGAGCTATGCCTGACACTTCAAAATTCTAAGAGGTCCAGCTCTGAGGGCCTTCTGGTGGTTCCCTCCCTGCGAGAAGTGAGGTTACAGGGAACCAGGCAGAGGGCCTTCTCAGTAGTGGAGCCCACCCTGTGGAACGCCCTCCCATCAGATGCCAAAGAAATAAACAACAATCTGACTTTTAGAAGACATCTGAAGGCATCCCTGTTTAGGGAAGTGTTTAATGTTTGATGTTTTATCATGTTTTTAATATTCTGTGGGGAGCTGCCCAGAGTGGCTGTGGTTGGGGTATAAATAATTTATCATCATCATCTCATTTCCTTCCGTAGCAGGAAGAGGAGCCGGCCACTGGAGCCATGCTGTGCTTGGATCCACACTTTGCTTCTGCACTTTTTGAATGTTGCAGGGTTGGGCCCCTACCTCAAAAATATTTGGGGGTTGGTGCTCCTGCTTGACAATGTAAAGAGAGAGAAAAAGTCCTTGCAAATTATTGTAGTTGTGTTAGGCATTCACAAGAAGTATCACACGGCATGCTGGGAGGGGAGGGGGAGGATAATAATATATTGATTTTAGCAACTAGTAAGTGGAAAGAGACTCATGATCACATCTTGTTTGAGGCAAGGACCAGTATGAGATACTGATTTAGAATGTCCGCTGATTAATAACTTCCACCGGGATAGCTAAACTAAGCATGCATAAATGCTGCAGTCCTTAGGCATAATTCTATTGATCTGTGTCTGTCAGAAACTGCAGGGCAGCTCACATAACTGAGATAACCAAGCGAATATCCGAGGGAAAGGGAGACTTCAAGCGTCCCAACGGCCAAAATGACAGCAAACGAATTCAAACAACAGCTTTCTCGAACACCATGGATCTAAGTTTGAGCGGGTATGAAAAAAGAAACCACCCACACAATATTGAAATGCACCAGCCCCAACGGAAGTTGTGAAGCAATCACTAAGCCTATCAATGAAGGATCAATAATATCACAATGCTCATCCCTTGCCACTGCGTGCTTCACCTATACTGTCAATAGAGCTGCAAGTGGCCTGTATAAGCTTATATCAATGAACAGAGCCCTACAGTCTGCTGAAGTAATTGAACAGCAGTGTCTTTAGACAACCAAGCATTGCATCTTTGTGCCAAGTTTTTCTCATGTACTGAAAACAAAGCCACACTCATAATGGCTCAATATGGAGGTTACTGCCTGTAAATCCTCCGACACGTGCATACTGCTCTTTTTAAAAAATCCTTCCCCACACAAACCTGAGGCTGAGAGCGAGCGGAGAGAATGTTCTGCCTCATGTCTAAGAGGAGGGGCAAAAGCTACCCTTCCCTTCCTTTAACCCCAAAGTTATTGTGGGCACTGGGCAAAGGACTCTGAAAAAGCCCTGCTCCGCATCCTGAGAGCTCTGGGGAAGCCCTGTTGGACTCTGTAGGAGAAGGGAAATTGTGGTCCTCCAGATATTGTTGGAATCCCCATTTTCATCATCCCTGGCCATTCAGCTGTGCTGGGGCAGGTGGGGGTTAAGAGTTCGAGCACATCTCCTCATGCAAAATGCCAGCTAAGTAACCTGTACACTTCTCTGAGAAAGTATCTCCTCTTTACAGAGGGGAGGGGTTGTGAGTGGAAGCCGCTCCCGCGTAGGCAAGGGGGCGTTTCTGCCCCTTACCTTACTTGCCCTCGCTGCCGCGCCATGCCTCCGGTAGCCAGCCAATAGGGCTTGCTCAGGGGCGGGGTTTAGCTGCACTTATTGCAGCCGCGGCAGATCTCAGCCTCCATTTTGCACCAGGTTTTTCCCGCCCACCCTCCCTTTAGGTCAGGCTATGTTTTTGACATTGCTACGGACTTCGGTTGGTCGCCTTGGTTGCCCAAGGGGGCTGGTAGGAGTTTTTTTGTCCATTTGGCAAAACTGGCTCATGCCTCTTGGTTTTTTCGCCTACCTCGTAGCAAATCGTCACAACTTTATTGGCGGTTGGGCATTGGTATATCCATGATGTGTTGGAGGGGCCAAGGTTCGGGCCATCGCCTACCCCTCCATCTTTAGGGTATTCCGTTAAAGCAGGCATCCCCAAACTGTGGCCCTCCAGATGCTTTGGCCTACAACTCCCATGATCCCTAGCTAACAGGACCAGTGGGGTCGGGGAAGATGGGAAATGTAGTCCAAAACATCTGGAGGGCAGAAGTTTGGGGATGCCTGCGTTAAAGGAATCCGGCGGTCGTGGAACCCGTCCAATGCCCTGCTGGTGGCTAGGGCCATGGCACGACCCCCGCTGGCATCAGGGGGAGCTGTCAGTTGTATTTGCAACAACAGGCTCCACCTTCTGGTTGCTAACCTTTGATGACTCCATGCTGAGCAGGGGGAGTCATCTAGTCTGTCCAATCCAATGCCTAAGCCAATACCACTCACATGCTGTAACCAATAAAGTCGTGGCCTTTTCCACCCATCAACTATAATACATTGTGTCCTTGTGTCTTTATTTCCCCAAGCGGGTGGCGGGTTCTCGACTCACAACTATTGGCATTATAGCTGTTTTTGTGTGCAATGAGTCACTGAATGGATTACCTAAACTGGCTCACATGGCCAATAGTCTGAAAACTCCTGCAATGGCCCACAGAAGATGACCCTGGCTGGGCCTGTTGGAGACTTCATTGGGTTCTGCTCTCGGTGTACCATGTCCCTATAACTAATTGTGGAATTGTTCTCTTAGGGCTGATTTGGGAAGATGTGGTAGGCAGGCTCTAATAGGAATCCATGATCCAAACCACAAATGCATCAGGGTAGCAAATGTGGTGCCCTCCAGGTGTTTTGGACTACATCTCCCATCAGCCCTTGCCGGAACAGCCAATGGACAGGGATTATGGGATCTGTAGTCCCAGACGTCTGGAGGGCTTGATGTTGTTTACCGCTTACATATGTGATCACAGGGCCACTTGAAAAAGTGTTGTGAATGCCAAAGGCTTTGGCGAAACCAGGTTTTAAGAAATCAGAAGCAGTTCTATGGGCTAAATTTCACATTTCTCAGCTGCAAAACTAAAATCAAACACACATGCAGCTTCAACACTGGAGCTGTTAAATGCGCTGAAGCTTTATTGCTCCACCAATGTTCTTGGCAATACTACTATCCATATTAAACAGGAAACAAACATTACAAACCTGTACAAGAACGAAGTAGCGCTTTTTCCACCTTTTCCAAACCTTCTGCCCAAGTGCATACAAATACCTGCCAAGTAAAAAATAATAATTATAATTTAAAAGGTTACACTAAAATGACTCTCAATGGCATATTAACAACACCATTTGAGCTCCTTTTGACTTAAGCACTTGATTTTTTGTTTTACCCTCTATTCACCTGCCCTTAAAATTCCTGTATAATTTTCTGGGTGATACGCTTACAATTTTAGTTTCAACTCAAGTATGTCACAGATATTATGTTACTCATCTTTTCAACAATCTTGTAAAGCAAGTCAGTATTCTCTTCCACGGGGTTAAGATTTGCTGAACATTACCTTGTTGAGTTTATTGGTGAGGCAAATTTTAAACTGTGACTTCAATGTGGTCGGCCTTTGGGACGTTGGTTAAAATCCTAGTATGTGAAGCAGCCCTCTGGGTGCCAAACTACAGGCTGTTTGTCTGCATTGCCGACTCTAGTTTTTCTGCAATTCATCTGCTGTTTATTATAACAGTAGTTTTCTATTCTCCACCAAAATTTTATTCACGATGGTGCTTCTTCTAAACACTAGAAGAACACTCGGTGTATTTGTAGCATTTTGTATGTCAAGATGTAGTTAATTACACAAGGGAAAATAGCACTTTAATAAAAAAAAGTCTATGCTGATAAAATGCTTCAAAGACCAAATAATAACAATTCCCTGGGGAGTACAGCAACATCTGGAGGCCACAGGTTAGCTTTGCCCCACCCCAGTCTTAAGAACCTTCCTGTAAATATTAAACGCAAAGCAACCCTGCTTGTTTTTGAAGAAGATCCTGCATTGTCATTTGAAGAGAAGCTTGTGTTGCGTTAAGCTTGATGTAAGATGTACGCCAAGTCTTTCCATCTAAAGAGGCATGGAGAGAGGAGAATATGGTCCAGGTGGATCCACTACTTTCTTATACCCCTAAAAGGCTGTCACCTCTTCGCACTCAGATGCTTCGAAGAATAAATCACCTACAGAAATACAATTTGTGTGCAGTGATTCATTCCCTTCATTCGCGCTTGCACAGAAGAAAGCGTGTCTGTGTGTAGGCCAATATTCCAAACACACGCTCAGGCTGCAGTGTTTACAATGGTATAAGGACATGACCATTCCCGTATATGCAAAGCAGACCCAATGCAAATAGGATTACTACTGAACTACCTTAACGTCTCAGCTGGGTCAGAAAGTCTCATACACTTGCTACTCAAGATGAAAGGCAGGATTTTTCTGGCTTTCAAAAAAAGGAAGTGGCAAAGGAGCTATAGCCTGCCTGGAAGACCATTTGCTCTGAAAACCTGCCCTTTATTCCTTTTATTAGCATTATTGAGATGTTTGCGGTGAAAGGAAAAGCATGCTGAGCAGAAGGCAGAAGAGCTTTTTTCCTTATCACAACTCAAAACACGTTCCTGGGCATGTGCTAGGGAAGAGCTCTGGCAAAGGAGCAGGTGAAATCAGTGATGATCCACTGGGCAAGAGATATTGGTCACAATATTGAAATGGCTGCAACGGAGAAACTATGGAATGTAGATTTGAAATTCACAGCATGTTCTACATTGAAAGAAAAACATATGAAAATGATATATAGATGACATTTATCTCCTAGCAGACTTGCAAAAATGTATAAATCAAAATCAAATCTGTGTTGGAAATGTAAAGAAAAAGAAGGCACTTTCTACCACATGTGGTGGTCCTGTAAGAGAACCAACACTTTCTGGGAAATGATTTGCAATGAACTGAAGAAAATGTTTAAAATAACTTTTAGTAAAAAACCAGAAGCTTTTCTTTTAGGGGTAGTGAACACAGAAATTCCGACGGACCTTAGAAATATGTTTATGTATGCTACAAGCGCAGCCAGAATCGTATTTGCCCAGAGGAGGAAAGAGGATGCTGTCCCAACTAAGGAATATTCATTGTAAGCCATTAAAATTATTAGTAGGATTGGAACGGTGCTTGCAGTTAAAAGGTGGGCTATGGTTTTATCGGAGAATTAATAGAATTGGATTAACAGAGAAGGTGCAGGAGAAAAAGTTAACATAAGGACCCACAAAAGGGAAGTCCAAGGGAACTTATGGAAATTGTTTTATTTGTCAGCTTGATGACTGTTTGTAAATCTGAAAATTTAAATAAATTTATATATAAAAAAGAAAAAGGTGCCCAAACCGCCAGAGTTATCAGGTCTAACAGCTTATTTAAAAAACGGTACAAACTTATAGCAAAGGTCCGATGGCTCCCTCCTTGCCCCTGCTCACCGCATTCGATGGGAAGGACTCCACAGCAAGGAGATGGCTGGTTCACACTCAAGACGCACTCAACCTTTATAGGCTCAGGCAGGCTACATACATCACATGATTAACACAGGTGACTGGCATTGACCCTCACAGGTAGCTGATATACCAAACATTACCTCTCCCCTCTAGCTATACCTGGAGCCTTCGGCTACATCAAAGTGTATGAAACACACTTGATGTCAGGCGTGGATAATCTTCTCCTCCCTCAGTAGTGTCAAAGGCAAGAAGAACAAGACAAAGAATCCATGTCTCCATGCAAGGGAGACGTTGCCTACTCTGAGTCCCTCCTCTTCCGTCCCCAACAACATCCTGAGAGTCTACAGGAAGTCCCGGGAGCCACACTCCTCTGCGTTCTCTGCTCTTGAATGCTAAGTGATCAACGAGTTCTTGGAGAAGGAGGCTCTCCCAGACTCTCCAAGGAGGTCTCTGCTGGCTGCTCCTCCATTTCCAAAAAGGTTGAAAATGCCGGAACCTTTTCCTGCAGAGAAGGTATATATAGACTAAGGAACACACTACTGCATGCAGCATTATGCGCACCGCCTGTATTTTAAAGCAAACAGCACAAAATGTCTGCTCTTTACCCAGGTACATCTGTATACATGTAGAACGCCTTCCGTTCGTTGAATATGGAGATGTTGGGGGCAGCGTCGGAGCTTCATGCTCCACCACCAGGGGCGGAGAGCAGACGCGCTGCCCCCAGGGATGTGGCACGCATTTCGGGAGGCAGGACGCGCCGTGCGCAGGGGTAGGGCGCACGTTTTGGGGGTGGGGCAGGCAGCTGCAATGGCGCCCCTGGGATCGCACCACTCGGGGCGGCCTGCCCCCACCGCCCCTATCTTCCTACGCCCCTGGTTGGGGGTTGTGTGGTGGCGGCAATTGTTGGGTATAATGGAGGGTGTGGGAACTAGTGAAGAAGCTAGATTTTGCAGCTTGCAACCCCCTCCACATGTACTTTCAAGGCCTGCAACATCCCCTGTCTTCTACGATCCATTTAAGCTCTTCAAACTTTGACTACAAGTTCCCCAAAATGTTTGCACGCATTTCTAAATGCACAAATCCTCCGGCAATTCGCACTGATTTACACTGTAATCACATACATGCCTACTCTGAAGTAAGTCCCACTGAATTCAAGTATGTTATAAGATTGCAGGCGTAGTCAGTACGCTTCCCCAAGTCTGGAATTCTTCACCAGGTTTCAGGAAAAGCCTCGCTTCTTTCCATGCTTCCTTATTGGTTGCAACGATGCAAAGGGGGAAATTGAATAACCCCCTACTCACAATGCCTGGAACTGAAGAGGAAAGGCAAAAGCTCAAACAGTCAGGAAATGCCATGCTAAAATCGGAGGTTTATAAAGCAGCGTGGGGCTGTTTGCAAAAGGGCTTTCAAATAGCCCCACACTGCTTTGGCTATGCACCTTGTTCCCAGGTGTATGGAGCCAAAGTGAGCAGGACTGAACCCCAGAGTGGGTGGCTCAGTTCTCAGGAGGATTAACCCCCCCAAGATGTCAGCTGATGGACAGGTACACAATGGACCAACGCAGACCCACGATGCGCCAGGACTGGTTTGGGTATCGAAGTTCCCCATCACTCCTCTAGCTCTTTGGGATGCATGATTTCCAATGCGCCTCCTTTCTACTTCTACTGATATGGGAGCTCCGATATCAAAAAGGCCCGTACTGAAGAGGTTTCCATGGTTGGAGGGAAGAGCCTTTTGGGTAAATAGGTAGCTGTAGTATACAGAGTTAGGCCACTGGTCCACTGAGCTCAATAATCACAGGCTGACAGCAGATCTCCAGGTTTTCAGGAGTATTTTCCACACCATTTGTAGATTCTGGGGGTTGAATCTGGGATTTACTGTATATATGGAACAGTTGCTCTGTCAGTGGGCTATGGTCTTATGGGGTTGGATCCTCCCCTCTGCCTTTGGGCAGGGAAATGCAAAAACACAGGACTACAGCCTAATCTATGTCTAATTAATACATTATATAATGAGCTCTCTTCTCTGCTACTTTTTGAGTGTGCAAAGTCCCCCATGTAGCACCATGGACATTTCAAAGACATTATTAAAATGTATTTTTTTCAAAATAACAAACATTATCATGAGTCCTGGGTTGTTGTCCCCCCCCCCCCATATTCTGAGTGACTATCCCCATACAATTCACCCCTCGGATGTGCTGCACTTCCACAACAAGAAAATCGTGTTTTGTGTTAAATGCAATAATCAAAATCGTTAATACAGCATGTGGAAAATAGTCTTTCCCTGCCACCTGAAGATAAGTCCCAAAGGAACAAAAGGGGGGAATCAAAGGAACAAAATATATATATATCAAAATACACAGCAATGGTAGTCTCTATTATCTGCCAGTATGTCAAATATGTAGAGAGAGAACAAAAGTTTATGCATTAAGACCAAGCTGGGAGTTTTCACAGTTCTACGTGTTGATGAAAATGTCCTCATTGCTAATGGCTAGCTGAATAAATGGTTTATCTATGGAATACTGGAACAATTCATTCACGTGAGATGGCTGGCTTTATGACTTTCGGAGAGATTGTTTTCTCCTTGTTTGGTTGTGTGTGTCCCCCCCCCACTTAAGAAATGGAACAATCCCATATGCATCTTGAATACAACTTCTCTGCTTTCTATAAGGTTTTATTTATCACAATAGGGGAAAATGCAACAAGGGGAAGAAGGAGGAGGGAAAAAAAATCAATACACATAGCTGTTTAGTCCGGCAAAGGGCTTTCTTAAAAAGAAACCTCAGTCAAGGTTGAAAGAGCAATTAATGCAGTCTCAAAATCTGGGCCATTCTGATAGAGTTCAGTTAACATGTGGCAGAAGTAATCATCCACTTGTGAAAATGATTTTCAGTTCATTCTCAAACACCTTTCAGACACTCATGATCCCATTTAACTGACAACAATACAGGCTATCTGTGGGCATCGTTGCATTCAATGTGAGAACCAATCGGGACCAAATGCCCAGAGGCACTTTCAGTCATCACGGCATGTTCAGTGTTGTTGCCTAGCATAAAAGGAATCTTTCCTTGTACCACATTCCTTCTTTTATTTAACCCTACAAGATTAAGCCCCCCTCCCTTTTTTTTTTTTTGCCTTCCATTGAGGATGAGAGAGACAACAGACTCAAGGCGACAATATGGCCTGGGTCATCAGAAGCGTAGCAGCAAACATTTCCAGATTGATTTTAGTACTTTTCTGCGCTCTTGAGAAAGAGGACTAAACACATCTTCACAACAAATAGGTGGAAGGGGGGGGGGGGAGAATCAGCCCAAACAGCTGTTGCAATTATGTTTGCTAAGTACAAATATCTTGAGTGTCAAGAAAGCTAAAAAAATAATGGAGACCATTTCTATTAACTTCCAACGAACGAGATGCTTATATCATGAATAGGAAAATTGGCATTTAAATCCCAGATATTTCTTTGATTCCCCCCCCCTCTCCCACTTTGTTTCTACTCCTTCCTATATATTTTGCCCATTAATACAGGCATAATGAAGGAGAATCAATATACTGGCTGTCGCCACAAATGTAAAGCAACAGAGATCCATCAGTTCAGTTTCTGAACAATACAGGCCAGCTGGAACTTCCATTTTTTCTTCCTAAAGAACGCCTACCTCGCATTTAGTCATGTAAAGTGAAGCATATCCTACATCTCACTAATAAAGACGACTGAAACAAATGTAAGCGTTACGCTGGTAGTCACTGCAAGTCAGGAAAGTTCGCCTGTCAAACACAGAGTGCTTACACAACAAATATATAACCCCCAAACAGTAGGTAGGTAGGTTTTTAATAACCTAAAAACAGCAGGTATATATGTTGTCTGTAGGTTCTCCGCAACCTTACTAAAAAGGGGGTTTCTTTAAAAAAGAAAAGATGAAGCTAGAGGGTCCCCCCCCCCCGTAAGCCAAGAAAAACTGCCCACCAGGCTTCCAAAATGTTTGCTAGACCACTGCCACGCTGGGAGTTACATCTTCAGAAACATTCCACTCTTATTCTTTACTTACTGAAGCTCTACCTTGTTGAAATGAAGTAGGTCAAGGTTTTTTCGGTGCCTGAAAACCACCTGGGAACCCCAGCTAAACTGCCTTGCATTTTATGATGAAATAAATGTGGGCCATAAATGAAAATAAATGAATCTATTAAATTATCTTTGCAGACCACTTTCTGGAAACAAGGGGACTCAATACCTTTAAGTTAAAAAAAAATCCCAAAGAGAAAACAAAATCATATTATTTATGCCACATTTTTCTTAGATAATTAGTGGTCACTTCTCACCTCCTTTATCAAGACGTTTCACTTCCTTCTGAATGCATGCTTACAAAATCAGAAATTGTGCAGGAACCCTTTAATAATTTCTGACAAAAGTCCCAAAGCAGTCACAACCTTATCTTGTTCCAAGCAGCTGTTCTATCAGAGCAATCCTATTCATGTCCTACTCAAAAGTAAGTAAATTCAGTTCAATGGGACTTCAACCCAGGATTGCAGCCTAAATAAAAATTCTAAATCCAATCCAAGAAAAAGAAAGAAAGCGAATAGATTCCTTAAAAAAAACACCTTCATTTAAAACATTATTCTTAATATGTGCTTGCAAAGAAATAGAGATAAATACTTCAGATAAATTAGCCTAAAAGTCGATTTATTTTTAAGGAATGAAGAAAAAGAAACAAAAATGGGGAAGGAACAAAAAAAAACAGACTCTGAAATGGCTCCTTACAAAAGTGGAAACCATGTCAGATGGGTAGGGTATAAATAAAAAATAAAAAAATTGTTGTGGTTGTGGTTGTTCTTAATCTAACTTCTAGGCACACAACTGTTCTATTAGATAATATGCCATGCCTCTTTTTTCATTTACATATTTTTATTCTGACCATCTACTTTCACCAACACCCCCCCAAAAAAAGCAAAATCAGTGCATGCTCTCAAGAAATGTTCAATCAGGAGGTCCACACAGCTATTATTTTGAAAGTTACATGTGACACAGATAATTGACTCCTGGTAACCTTTCGTAATGCAGCCTTTTTGCAGGGACATTCAATAGCGCGGGTAAACTCAACCATTACTATGTGCGCCTTCCTACCAACCTTACTTGGAAGTACAATAGGTTTTGAGCTTAACACTGTAAAATTGCGGGACTAGGGTCAAGCTCCAGTGCCAGGAGAAGAGACGATTGTCACCCAGTACGACAGATCACAGGATCAGTTCCCTTGGATAAAAAGGGAAGCCTGCAGTTCCCCAGTAACTAGGATGCAATTGTGGACACGTTGTACACATGTACTACTGTAAGAAAGCCAAAGCCATCTTTCTCCAGTGATAATTTCTCTTATGCACTATTAGGAAAGGGAAAATATTTCCATTTCACTTTCTCACCTTTCCAATCTTATTAAGTTCTCCAGATTTTCATACCAGTGATGTTTTTTAAAAAGTCATTATGAAAATTCACTGACATTTGACTGCAAATTTCTCCTTAAAAATATACGTTTTGTAGGCATATTTTTTCTAACACAATGCATTTCTGGATCCCATTTTCACCAGCATATGTATTTTCATACACACTGCTTGGGCTGGAGAACTGCGTTTCCAAATTCACGTTGTTTAGGGAAGTCTTTAATGTTCAATGTTTTATCGTGATTCTGTTGGGAGCCGTCCAGAGTGGCTGGGGAAATCCAGCCAGATGGGCGGGGTATAAATAATAAAATTTTATTATAATAATAATAATAATAATAATAATAATAATAATAATACAGTAGTAGTACCTCGGGTTATGAACTTAATTCGTTCCAGAGGTCCGTTCTTAACCCGAAACCGTTCTTAACCTGAGGTACCACTTTAGCTAATGGGGCATCGCCGCCATGCAATTTCTGTTCTCATCCTGAGGTAAAATTCTTAACCCGAGGTACTACTTCTGGGTTAGCGGATTCTGTAACCCGAAGTGTTTGTAACCCAAGGTGTTTGTAACCCAAGGTACCACTGTAATAATAATAATAATAATAATAATAATAATAATAATAATAATAATAACTGAAGTACACATGACTATTTTTATTCATCTGGGTACATTTGAAATCTAGCCTTTCCTTCAAGGAACATGGGGCAGCAGTTCTTATCATTGTCATCACCATCATTTTAATTTATTACCAGCCTTTCACCCTAAGGTTCCACAGTGGGTTACAACTATTTAAAACACAGCATTATCATAGAATCACAGAACAGCAGAGTTTGAAGGGGTCCCCCAAGGGTTATCTAGTCTAACCCCCTGCAATGCAGGAATTGAAACCAGTTCTTAAAACTCACATGGTGTGCCCAAGAGTCCAAACATTGTCTTCACATCAGCTGAGAGAGTATGGCTGCTCCAGCCCAGCTCACTCCCTGAACTTCATGGTGACATCTCTGCACTGTTAGACCAAAATTACAACCACTGCACCTTACTGGTTCTCAACCTGTTCCACGGCTACAGCCATAAAACAATTTAGCATATACCCCATAATTTATGAACCAAGCTATTTGCGGTATCTTGTAATTATTTTTGCAATCACTCATAATCATATTTCTTCTTCTTCTTTTTAAACAAAAGCTGCCAAAGAAATTAATTTAACAAAAATATTTTAAAACACTGCCAGAGGTTTGGAACTCATCAAGGAAACAAGAAAGTTTCAAGTCAACACACTTATTAGTTGTTTAATAGCAAAGCTACACCGGCAGGTTAATGGAAGGCCTTGCAAATTAATTATCACACCCCAATGGAGGAGAAGCGACCTCAGCTTCATAGGTACACAGATCCAACACACAAGTAAGCACATTGTATTTCCAAGAGTACAGGGCAAGCCTGAATGGCACCCACAGCTAACCTCCTTCGACAGCAGTAAAAGGTAAAGGGACCCCTGACCATTAGGTCCAGTTGTGACCGACTCTGGGGTTGCGCACTCATCTCGCATTATTGGCCGAGGGAGCCAGCGTACAGCTTCCAGGTCATGTGGCCAGCATGACTAAGCCGCTTCTGGCGAACCAGAACAGCACACGGAAACGCCGTTTACCTTCCCGCCGGAGCGGTACCTATTTATCTACTTGCACTTTGACGTGCTTTCGAACTGCTAGGTTGGCAGGAGCTGGACCGAGCAATGGGATCTCACCCCATTGCAGGGATTCAAACCACCGCCAGCTGGCTTCAATATTGTCAATTAAAGAGTTTATTTAAGAAGCATAAATAATTAGGATTTGAAAAAAAGAGAAATCAAAACTGCAAGAAATTATAATTGACAACAATATAAAACCTCTATCTAAAATGTACAAATATTTGTTAGAATGGGAATTAAAAGACGAAGATACAAAATGTGTGATGATTAGATGGGCCCAGGATTTGGGAAGGCCAATTCTCAAATCACAATGGGATACATTATGGAAGAAAACAATGAAATTTACGGCCAGTGCTGGTATTAAAGAAAATATGATGAAATTAATGTACAGGTGGCATTTGACCCCAAATAAATTAGCGAAATTCTATAAAAATGAATCCAAGATGTGTTGGAAATGTAATAATGAGGTGGGAGATTATTTCCATTGCTGGTGGGGATGTCAGAAAATCAATAAATTTTGGAGGGAAATATATGAGGAGATGAAAAAAATGTTAAGAATCACCTTCAGAAAGAAACCAGAGTATTTCTTATTAAGTTTGATACCCGAGAATATTCCGGAAAATAAGAAAAGTGTTTTTCTTTACGCATGCGCAGCGGCAAGACTTTTAATTGGCCAAAAATGGAAAAAAGAGGAGGTACCCACGGTTCAAGAATGGCAGTTGAAATTAATAGAACTTATTAATCTAGCAAGAATGACGGCAATAATCAGAAACATATCTAAACAGAAATCTCTAATGGAATGGGAATGTGTAGAAGTGTATTTTAGGAAAAAGGGAATAAAAACTGAGTTAGCGATTTGTTGGGATTAGAGCCACATGGGGATACTTATATCTATATTGATATTTTGTAAAGATGGAGAAAGTTAGAGATAGTAGAATAATAATAAAAGGGTAATGCAAGTAATAGGAGAAAATATAAGGAAAGCGATATATAAAGGGTTTGGAAGCAATTTTAATTGGAGTGCAGGGATGATTTTATTGTAGGATTGTAAAATTGTATTAGTTATCTGTTTGTTTGTCCTTTTTCGTTTGTTTATAAGTTTGTATTCTTTTTTTTGTTTATTGATATGTTGTTCTTTTAAGATGAGAAATAAAGTTTATTTTTTTTAAAAAAAAAACCACCGACCTTCTGATCAGCAAGGGAGAAAGGTTGTTTTCTGCTGCTCCAGAGAAACAGACACGGAGCAATGGATTCAAGGTACAAGAAAGAAGATTCCACTTAAACATTAGGAAGAACTTCCTGACAGTAAGAGCTGTTCGGCAGTGGAATTTGCTGCCAAGGAGTGTGGTGGAGTCTCCTTCTTTGGAGGTCTTTAAGCAGAGGCTTGACAGGCATATGTCAAGAATGCTTTGATGGTGATTCCTGCTTGGCAGGGGGTTGGACTGGATGGCCCTTGTGGTCTCTTCCAACTCTATGATTCTAAGCCCTAGGCTCTGTGGTTTAACCCACAGCGCCACCCAGTACTTATTCATTAAAACCATAAATCCCACTTGAAAACAACCCACCTGTCCCCAAACCCGAACAAGAGGTTCTTAAGACAATATGAATGCCTTGATTTGTTCTGTTCCTCAGACTGCTGCTGCCCCAATTACCATCAGCCCCAGTCAGCAAGGACAATGATCAGGGATGAAACGAACCATGGTCCAAAACATCTGGCGAGCATCAGGTTGGGGAAGTCATTTACGCTGTGGGTAATGCATACCTGTGATGGGACACACACAGCGGCTTGCATTAACCTCGATTGCAGGGTTTCCCAAACTTGGGTCTCGAGGTGTTTTTGGTCTACAATTCCCATCATCCCTAGCTAGGAGGACCAGTAGTCATGGATGATGGGGGGGAAAGCAGCTCGAGACCCAAGTTTGGGAATCCCTGCTAGCTTTAGTAGTACGCAGTTCCCCTCACTGGGCTGCCATTGACATAAAAACACAGTATAAAGGTGATTGATGAATTCAAAACTGTCTAAATCCATACAGAGGCAACCACAGAGTTGTACAGTAATCTTGTCACTGCACTTTCAGCACAGTTAGGAGGCACTTCAGTGGCTGCTTGCATTGGGTATAATCCAATTTAAGTCAACGAGGCTACACAAGTGTTAAGTGGGCTTTAGATGACCTTCTTAGAAACTCTCAGGTGCTGTTTGTCAGACTACCGAGTCAACAAACATCAAGCCGGTGTTACATATTTATATATATCTGTTTGTTTGTGTGTGTGTACACACATACGAGGTACACTCACATTCTGCATTCCACAGCGCAGTTCGTCTAAAGCAGCTAAAGAACGGGACAATAGAAACGGATTGGGTTCCCTGTTTAGGGAAGATTTTAATGACTGATGTTTTAATGTATTTCTAGGGTGGCGCTGTGGGTTAAACCACTGAGCCTAGGGCTTGCCGATCAGAAGGTTGGCGGTTTGAATCCCTGTGATGGGGTGAGCTCCCGTTGCTCAGTCCCAGCTCCTGCCAACCTAGCAGTTTGAAAGCACATCAAAGTGCAAGTAGATATATAGGTACCGCTACAGCGGGAAGGTAAACGGTGTTTCCGTGTGCTGTTCTGGTTCGCCAGAAGTGGCTTTGACATGCTGGCCACATGACCTGGAAGCATAGCTGCCAAGTTTTCCCTTTTCTCGCGAGGAAGCCTATTCAGCATAAGGGAAAATCCCTTTAAAAAAGGGATAACTTGGCAGCTATGCCTGGAAGCTGTATGCCAGCTCCCTTGGCCAATAACGCGAGATGAGCGCTGCAACCCCAGAGTCGGTCACAACTGGACCTAATGGTCAGGGGTCCCTTTACCTTTACCCTTCTGTTGGATGCCACCCAGAGTGGTTAGGGAAACCCAGTCAGATGGGCAGGGTAGAAATAACAGCAACAGCAACAGCAACAGCAACAACAACATTTCACTCAAGCAAAACAGTTTAAGAGAAACTGCTCCTAACTTCTCATATGGCTAAAATATGAATGGATCACTAGTGAGGCTTAAAAAACTTCTGAAATTGCCTATGAGTTCTACTGATCCGGATCCAGAAAACAAAATATACAGTCATACCTCGGTTTAAGTACGCCTTGGTTTGAGTATTTTCAGCTTAAGTACTCCGCGGACCTGTCTGGAACGGATTAATCCACTTTCCATTACTTTCAATGGGAAAGTTCACTTCAGGTTAAGTACGTTTCAGGTTAAGTACGGACTTCTGGAACCAATTACACTCATACTTCGGGTTAAGTACGCTTCAGGTTGAGTACTCTGTGGACCCGTCTGGAATGGATTAATCCACTTTCCATTACTTTCAATGGGAAAGTTCGCTTCAGGTTAAGTACACTGAACCAATTGTGTTTCCGGAACCAATTGTGTTTGTAAACCGAGGTACCACTGTATATAATCTGGGATCCAATTCAAGGTAGCACTAAAGAGATTGCTCAGTATGTGCAAGCTTTTCTGCTTGTCTATCAGAACCACATGCCCTTTTCTCCCCCTGTCTCTTCTCTGGGCAATCAGATCTGGGAGCATGTGCACTGGCTTCTACCTGCAGAAAACATTGGTGGAATCCAGACCCTGCTCTGTGCTGGAATTCAATAATTCCTTTATTGCACATTGTATGGCTCCTGCTGGGATTGCACAGAAACCAAGTATCCATATTGCTTGAGATTGAAATCTGAGCTTCTTATTGTGTTCTCTTTTTTTGCGGGGGAGAGGCAACTATTGTAGAATGTGTAATACTTGGTTGCATCAAGTGTGAAAGCATACTGGAATGTTCCTGGTTTGTTCCTGGATTCTGCAAGCATGGTGGATCCTGGTAAGGCCACGACAGACTTTGCTGTAGCACTCTGAACTTACAGCACTGTACAGTACAAGCAAAATCCCAGCAGCAGCAGCAACAGCAGTCACTAAAAGCTTTAAACCCTGTTATTGAAAGAACTGCCCCCGCCTCCAATTACCCATGGGTGGTCTAAACACTCTCAGGCTGATTTAGAATGTCATTACATTGACTCTGAATAATTTGGCATAGAGTATCCTGGGGCAATTTTTAGGTGGTGTTTAATATATAGGATTATGCAATGACTGCTCCATGAGTTGGGCTGCTCAGCTTTGGAGTGAAGTTAGCAGCTGGTCAGCACACTCCCTTGACCGGCCCCTTGGCTCATCCCTATCAATTTCACACTTCATAAAATAGGCCCCAGGAATCTCTACATGTGGTTCTCTGGAGACCCTCCCCCCCCCCCGAAACTGAGGACCTGAAGTTACACCCTTGATACAAGTGTACTGTCTTAACAGCTTCCTGAAACCAAATTCCATGAGTGACACAGCCACCAAAGGCGTAGGACTGAATCCACAAAAGCATGAGTACCACACTGCTTGTGGCGTTCTGAAAATGTTTGTGCCATTGCTAGTGGAAGAGTGCAGCCCTCTAACAGGCAGGTTCCAACAGAAGTTCATGTGCTTGTGCCAGCAGAAGAACACATTTTAGTTACACAGTGGTACCTTGGTTTCAGGGACCCAGGTGGCGCTGTGGGTTAAACCACAGAGTCTGCTGATCAGAAGGTCAGTGGTTTGAATCCCCGGGGCAAGCTCCCGTTGCTCGGTCCCAGCTCCTGCCCACCTACCGGTAGCAGTTCGAAAGCACATCCAAGTGCAAGTAGATAAATAGGGACCGCTCCGGCGGGAAGGTAAACTGTGTTTCCGTGCACTGCTCTGGTTCGCCAGAAGCAGTTTTGTCATGCTGGCTGCATGACCCGGAAGCTGTCTGCGGACAAACGCCGGCTCCCTCGGCCTATAGAGCGAGATGAGCGCCGCAACCCCAGAGTCGGACACGACTGGACCTGATGGTCAGGGGCGCCTTTACCTTTACCTTGGTTTACGAACAGTCCTGTTTGTGAGCACACACGCTGAACCCTGTCCGTGGAGCCTACCCCCCAAAGAAAGAGACCAGAGACCAAAGTACGGGTTCAAATTGGCCACAGCTTTATTTAACTTCAGAATGTGGGAAACTTGGCATAGGCCTTAGCATGTAACCCTCTCAGCCTGTCTGGGACTGAGGATGTGGAGAGCAATGAGGTGCAGTGGGAGGGGACTGTAAAGCACAAACTTACACAGCGTGCCCTCCCACCTTAACTCCATCGGGAGTTTGACCTATGTGCCGCCGCTCTAGGGCCAGGGACTCCCGCAATCAACCCTTTAATGGGCCCTGCAAATGCCGCCGTGTGGGGGTGCATGAAATGCCTCCCCCCCCCAACTTGAAGATAAACTAAAGGATACTTTGCCAAGGCCTAAATCTGCCACCCGAGGCCACCAAGAAACCCACAGCTGAAGAACAAACGCTTACCCACCCAATTTTTAAGGCCTTGGCTCATTCCCCAGGGGGAGGGGTCAGGTACATGGCCCACATGCCTTGGCATCCAGGGTCAGGGCAATGCCTCCCCACAACCAAATCGTTCACTCCCAGGTGCAGAACCAAAACTTTGGATGGTCTGGTTTGCAAACTTTACCTCAGTCTAAGAACGGAAGCCGAACTGTGGAAGGGCACTGGCGGCGAGGCTCATTAGGGAAAGCGTGCCTCGGTTTAAGAAAGAATTTGGTTTAAGAATGGACTTCCAGAACGGATTAAGTTTGTAAACCGAGGTACCACTGTAGTTCATTTCTTTCCTGAGCAAAACTTTTCTGGCACAAGGTGCCCGCAGGCGACATCTTCTGCGTCTTCTGGCCTTTAACTGTCTTGCAGTTGAGGTTCTTCAATTCTGTCCCTGCTGTTGCCCAGAGCTTAAGAGCTTCCACTTCGCTTCTGCCTCCCACAAGGAGGTAGGCAAACCACAGAGAGTCATCTACACCCACAACTGTGCCTTTACCACCCTAACAAGACACGTTTGCAAAGCCAGGAACGAAAGATGGTTTCGAGTTGGCTTGCTATGATGGTTTCCAGAGCAAAACAAACCATCATCGTGGCCTGGTTTGGACATCATGATGAGCTAGCTTCTTCATGGTTGGGAGGGACGAAGCAGATGCATTTGGGCTCAGTATGGCTTAATAAATCATAGTTAATGGGCTTAGCGTCACCGTTACATGCAAATGAGACAAATAACAACCCCATGTGGACTCTTGACAGGGAAAGTCAATCCCTGACTTGCCAAATATACCTGCATGATGAAGCTGGATTCAAATTCCTCTATGTGTCAGATTGACATTTTATGTTCTTTCGATTTAGACTTTTAAAAACTCCCTACATATATACACCTAAAATGCATTGGGGGGTGTGTGGCACTGTAAGTTTATCAACTTAAAATCTGTGTGACTTGCCTCTGAACAGACATACACCGGTAGCTGAGGTCTGATCAATGAAGGATATAACAAAAAAAGTTCTGAACGCCTAATATCAAAGACTGCAACGTCTTGAATGTAGCACACTCTTCAAAATGAAAGCAGAAATACATTTTAGGACAGGAAATAGTTTCTTTCTTCATTCTTCCAAAAACAAAATAGAATGGGCACCCAACATGACATAGTTTGCATATAACTAAGCTTTGGAAACAAAAATTATAGGTTGCCACTAGAAAATGAAACCCAAACGTTTTACGCATTGCCCATTTTACATTTTGAAGTTCAAATTCACCCACAGGCTTAAAAGTTCTTAGCTTTCCTTTAAACCATGGTGCCCTCTTGTGGCCAATGCTGTTTAATACAGAGGACCGGAAGCTGCTTGTATTAAATTTTACTTTCTTGGGAGAGATTTTACTTTCTTGGGCTCCTTGATCACTGCAGATGGTGACAGCAGTCACGAAATTAAAAGACGCCTGCTTCTTGGGAGAAAAGCAATGACAAACCTAGACAGCATCTTAAAAAGCAGAGACATCACCTTGCCGACAAAGGTCCGTATAGTTCAAGCTATGGTTTTCCCAGTAGTGATGTATGGAAGTGAGAGCTGGACCATAAAGAAGGCTGATCGCCGAAGAATTGATGCTTTTGAATTATGGTGCTGGAGGAGACTCTTGAGAGTCCCATGGACTGCAAGAAGATCAAACCTATCCATTCTTAAGGAAATCAGCCCTGAGTGCTCCCTGGAAGGACAGATCGTGAAGCTGAGGCTCCAATACTTTGGCCACCTCATGAGAAGAGAAGAATCCTTGGAAAAGACCCTGATGTTGGGAAAGATGGAGGGCACTAGGAGAAGGGGACGACAGAGGACGAGATGGTTGGACAGTGTTCTCGAAGCTACGAACATGAGTTTGACCAAACTACGGGAGGCAGTGCAAGACAGGAGTGCCTGGCGTGCTATGGTCCATGGGGTCACGAAGAGTCGGACACGACTAAACGACTAAACAACAACAAGCTCATATACAGCTCACCAGACTACAGCGGATTAATAACAAAGATTGTGCATGAACTACATCCTAGTATCACAAATGCCAATATAATCAAAGTTGCCTTTTGAAAGCACTTTAACACTGCCTTTTATAAGCAAGTGTGTAGCTGAACACGTATTGTACTGTACACAGTACTACCTTAAGAGTGGGGGGAAAAAAAATAAGTCGCTGGGCAGAAGGAACTGTCTGTAAAATGGAAATTTCAGCCACTATCAACAGCAGATGTTAGGAAATTCACATATATTGATGAAGGCTCTGGAGAAGTAAGAGGTTGGGGACCCTCCAAGATAAAAGTTCTTAAAAGGAGGAAAATTTTCACCTGCAGGCAAAAGCTCATTAAGATATATATATATATATATATATATATATAGAGAGAGAGAGAGAGAGAGAGAGAGAGAGAGAGAGAGAGCGCTTGGCACATATAATTTCTGCACGTCAGAAAAAAGGGCAGGGTAGAACCTTGTCTCTCGGACATCCTAGTTTCCTATGTGCAGGGTATGTTCCCTCCCCCTTACAGAACACTTGCCTACCTGCAAGTCTGAATTGGTACAGCCGAAAGATTCACCACTTTAGTAAGAATGAGTCTTATTACAATTATTTCTGTGATCCATCACAAAATGTAATGAGCGTTAAAAATATGCACCACTAGCTTCAGGAATGGTGCCAGGGAACATAGAAATGCAAACTGCACTACTGTTCTGGGTCACACCTTGACTTTTTCTGCCTCTGTTCATTCAGAAAGTTAAGAACATTCCGCTTTCAATTTCCCTGATCAGAAAGCAGAGAAGCTCTGCTGGTCCTGATAGAAATACACACAACACAACATGTTACAATTTGATAAAACGGCAGAGAGGCCAAAGCCTCGGACGTGTGCTGCCTTAAAACGAAAAACAGCATTTTGTGCTATTTCATGCCAATCAAAGTCGGAAGCCTGCCATGCTAATAAAAAAGCAATTGACCCCAGCAGCGAGGCTAATTAAATGAGATAAGATAATTAAATGCTTCTCAATATGTAATCAAAATGGAAGCTGTAAGTGTTTCACAATGAAGTTTTTTTCTCTCTTTCCTCAGTGCTAGAAAGAACTGGAATGAGCCTAAAGCAGGCACCCCCGAACTCGGCCCTCCAGTTGTTTTGGGACTACAACTCCCATCATCCCTAGCTAACAGGACCAGTGGTCAGGGATGATGGGAACTGTAGTCCCAAAACATATGGAGGGCTGAGTTTGGGGATGCCTGGCCTAAACAGATGCACAAGACATAGGCCAGACTCCAGAGAAACAAAACATGCTTTAGTGGGGGAGAACAGAGCTTTGTTTCATCCTGGGACGGGAGCCCCTCAAAGCTGACCACAAGTTGTGTTGAGCGCAGCCGTAGCTTAAGAGATAACATGCACAGGAAGAAACGACACATTTCTAGTACTAGACATGGGGAAACTTCTTAATGTGACAACAGTCAACACATGTAAATGAAGTTTCCCACCCACACCAAAGGGAGAGACATAAATGTGCATCTGTATCAGGGATGGGGAACATGTGGATTTATAGCTCTTCTTCTCTTTGGCAATCACTCGTAGCCGAGTAAGATTGTCTTCATAAACACGGTTTTAACCATGAGTCCGTAAGTGACTGTGGAGGCCAATTCTGGACCCACACGTCCTTCCACAGTGGGGACATTGGTTTCCAGGCGGGAGTTGATCACGGTGTGGATTTGCAAAGCATGCCTTCCTCTTAGCACGTTTCTCCCTTGCGTCCTGAGATTGAGTGTCTTCAAAGCCCATGGCACCTTTGGTAAAGGCTGTTCTCCAACTGGAGTGCTCGCAGGCCAGTGTTTCCAGTTGTTGGTGTTTATACTATATTTTTAAAGATTTGCCTTGAGTGAGTCTTTGAACCTCTTTTGTTGGCCACCAGCATTACACTTTCCATTTTTAAGTTCAGAATAGAGTAGTTGCTTTGGAAGACGATCATCAGGCATCTGCACAACATGATCAGTCCAACGAAGTTGATGTTGAAGAATCATTGCTTCAACACTGGTGATCTTTGCTTCTTCCAGTACACTGATATTAGTTCGCTTGTATTCCCAAGTGATGTGTAAATTTTTTCGGAGACACCATTGATGGAATCTTTCGAGCAGTTTGAGATGGCATTTATAAGTGGTCCATGTTCCATAAGCATATAGTAAGGTTGGTAGTACAATAGCTTTGTAAACAAGCATTTTGGTTTCCCTGCAAATGTCCCAGTCCTCGAACACTCTGCACTTCAATCGGGAGAAAGCCGCACGAGTGAGCCTCTTAGGCTTGCCGATCAGAAGGTCGACGGTTTGAATCCCCGCGATAGGGTGAGCTCCCATTGCTCGGTCCCAGCTCCTGCCAACCTAGCAGTTTGAAAGCACACCCAAAAGTGCAAGTAGATAAATAGGTACTGTTCCGGTGGATGGTAAATGGCGTTTCCATGCGCTGATCTGGTTTCGGTGTTCCGTTGCACCAGAAGCGGCTTAGTCATGCTGGCCACATGACCCGGAAAAAACTGTCTGTGGACAAACGCTGGCTCCCTCGGCCTGTAAAGCGAGATGAGTGCCGCAATCCCAGAGTCGTCTGCGACTGGACTTAACTGTCAGGGGTCCTTTACCTTTACCTTTTTAAAAGACTATACTCAAAATACTCTTAATCCTTTATTACTTGCCAAACAAGGCGGCATAGAAAAATAAAATAAAGATGCAGTACTTTGTTATTCTGATATCCCTATACTTTGCTATGCTGATGACACAACCTTGATGGCAGAAAGTGAGGAAGAATTAAAGAACCTTTCAATGACGATGAAAGAGGAGAGCGCAAAATGTGGTCTGAAGCTCAACATAAAAAAACAACTAAGATAATGGCCACTGGTCCCATCACCTCCTGGAAAATAGAAGGGGAAGAAATGGAAGCAGTGAGAGATTTTACTTTCTTGGGTTCCATGATCACTGCAGATGGTGACAGCAGTCACGAAATTAAAAGATGCCGACTTCTTGGGAGAAAAGCAATGACAAACCTAGACAGCATCTTAAAAAGCAGAGACATCACCTTGCCGACAAAGGTTCATATAGTTAAAGCTATGGTTTTCACAGTAGTGATGTATGGAAGTGAGAGCTGGACCATAAAGAAGGCTGATCGCCGAAGAATTGATGCTTTTGAATTATGGTGCTGGAGGAGACTCTTGAGAGTCCCATGGACTGCAAGAAGATCAAACCTATCCATTCTGAAGGAAATCAGCCCTGAGTGCTCACTGGAAGGACAGATCATGAATCTGAGGCTCCAATACTTTGGCCACCTCATGAGAAGAGAAGACTCCCTGGAAAAGACCCTGATGTTGGGAAAGATTGAGGGCACAAGGAGAAGGGGACGACAGAGGATGAGATGGTTGGACAGTGTTCTCGAAGCTACGAACATGAGTCTGACCAAACTGTGGGAGGCAGTGCAAGACAGGAGTGCCTAGCGTGCTCTGGTCCATGGGGTCACGAAGAGTCGGACACGACTAAACAACAACGACAACTTTGCTATTCTAATGAGAATTATGCACCATGCCATGAGAGGCTATGAAGGCTGTATTGCATGGGGTATGCATAAAACAACTCAGATCACAAAAGGAATAAATAGAAAGGGAAGTGGCTCAATTATTATTTAAATTTGGGGAAAGTGGCTCAAAGCAACGTCTCGGTAAGTGGAAATAAGAAGAATCAGAGCCATTAGACATCAATAATATTCTATTTTATGCAAAAACAAAAATTATAAAAGCCTGGCAGTAGAGGCTCCGGGCAGTTAGCAAATCAGGTAAGACAGAAAAAGGGGGAGGGGAACATGGTAAGCATTCTGAAATACTGTAGTTTGTCTCCTACTACAGCTTTAATAACTCAGTAAAAAATAAACGTGATTGCACTGAAGCTCTGTTGCAGTGTTAATGAAGGCATAAAAGTATCACAGCAGATTATTTATTTAAACGGAAAGAACCTGATTCAGACCCCCTCCCCCCTGATTAAAACATGCTGATGAGACCAATACACAGTGGAGAGTTTATTTCCCAGTGCAGTCAATTGGATTAAATGCCAACCAATCACAGGATTATAGCCTAAACCACTAAGGAAACCTTTCAGCTGCATAGCACTGTGTGGGACGTTAGTCCAAATTGTGGTTTAAAAAAGTTGAGTTTGGATCTGATTTCCCCCAAGTTTTGCAACTATTTCAGACTAATTACTCTGAAATGAATGCAAAGTGATACCTCGTTTAGTAATATATCTTCTGGCAATTAAAAGCCTCTCGGCTTCTCTCTGCAATTAACATGGTTGCACTTGTTATAAAGGTCTCCAAGATCCCTTTACTAGCAATTATTGCAAAAAAACCCCACACCCATTAAGATCAAGCTCGCTGCTATAATCTGTTCTCTAAGGATCTATCAGGAGGATGAACACTTCTGCTTCTTTCTTCCCTAACCCTTTTGCATGTAATCTCATCATCATTATGCAATGATTCATTAACATAATTTCTGTATGTCACCTGCGCTGCAATGTCCAAATCTTCTTATTTCCTTATTTTTTTGGTAAACTGATTTAAATCTATTCATTTTGTGCAAAACAAGAACAAACGAATACCTAAAAGGTTGAAACGCCACCACATTTTGTGTGTCAAAAACTAAACTTTATTTCCCATTATTCAACCTATGGTATGCAACTTGATGCATGAAGATTGAAATGTAAGAATCAACATCAATATCTTTGGCAGCCTGAACAAACAGCAAGAAAACGGACTCGCAGAAAAATACGCTAAGTGATTGTAGAGGGGTGCTGCAAATTGACCAACCTGGTAAAAAAAAAGTCTGCCCTCCTTCTCTGAAACTGGTCACCAAGATGCTTTTGGACACAATTACTGTGCTGGATATTAACTATGAAGCCTCAAATGGCTTAGGTACAGGTCACCGGTAACATCCTGCCCACACTGTAAGATCTGGTGAAGAGGCTGCTGTCTCATGACAAAGGCTTGGCACACTTTGCCACAAGTGTTTGTAGATTTCGCAGTTTTAAAAAACAAAACAAAGATGTATTAGGAAATTGTAGAGATTCCCAAATGATTGGGATTCCCAATGCAATCTGAGGCAAGGCTTGATCGACGTTCTCACAGCTGGAAACGAAGGATGCACACATCCTTAATTTATTTACACTTTGAAATAAACAAAAAACAAAAATCCAAGACGTTTGCAAAATCCACACCCCTGCAATAATGAATAATATAGCCCACAGATCGGCAGATCAGCTCATATTAACCTCCAAACAAAGGATTTGATACAGCCAGGAAAGTCCTCTGCTCAGACCCTGCAGAGCTGCTGTCTCTCAAAGCAGATAATACTGAATTGTATGAACCGCTAGTATGACTAGCAGGTTCATGTGTCTCGTAAGTTAGTAGTAAACACCTGAGGCACAAGCAAACAAGTATACTGAGAACAACTAAAACTTATAAAGGATATTTCCTCCTCTTTGCTTTCTTGTTTGTCCCCTCCCTTGTCAATAACTCTGTATTTGCTGATTTTATTTAGTAACTTTTAATGAGTTTTTAAAATGTTTTGGCTTGACAATGCAATATGTGCTGTTGGCCACTAGGCTATGCTAAAACATAACCCATCCAACCAAACGTATTTTTCAGGTAATGTTACTTTCAAAGTCAGGCATTTCTTCCAAGTCAAGATGCACATGCTAGAAGGAACGCGTTCTAAGAAGTATGTGTTCCCCCTTAAGTCCACATGGCCCTGTCTGCACCTTACATCTAAGGTAGTATCACAGCACTTTAAAAAGTCGTGGCTTCCCCTAAAGATTGCTGGGAAATGTAGTTTGTTGAGTGTGTGAAGAGTTGTTCGGAGGAAACCCCCCCCCCCAATAGAGCTGCAATTCTCACAGTGGTTTAACACTCAATCATCCCTTTCCCAGGGAACTCTGAGAATTGTAGTCTGGTGAGGGGAACAGGGGTCTCCTGACAACTTTCAGCATCTTTCAGCATCTTCAGGGTTCTTTTGAGGAAGCCATGGCTGTTTAAAGTTGCATGGTAAAGGTAAAGGGACCCCTGACCATTAGGTCCAGTCGTGACCGACTCTGGGGTTGCGGCGCTCATCTCACGTTATTGGCCAAGGGAGCCGGCGTACAGCTTCCAGGTCATGTGGCCAGCATGACTAAGCCGCTTCTGGCGAACCAGAGCAGCGCACGGAAACGCCATTTACCTTCCCGCTGTAGCGGTACCTATTTATCTACTTGCACTTTGATGTGCTTTTGAACTGCTAGGTTGGCAGGAGCTGGGACTGAGCAACGGGAGCTCAAAAGTTGCATGGTAGTGTTTCATTATTATTAATATTAATATTAAATTATATTTATATGTCACCTTTATCTTCCAAGGATATCAAGGTGGTTCTCCTCCTCCCCATTTCATCCTCACAAAAACCCTGTGAGGTTGGTTACACTAAGAGCTGGTGACTGGGCCCAAGGTCAGCCAGTGAGCTTTATGGCTGAGTGGGGATTCGAACCCTGCTCTCTCGGGTTCTAGTCCAACACTCTCGGGTCTCAGTCCTACGAGCCGCAGTCAAGAGCATGTAACAACATACATAACTGTAGTTGGCAATACCATACATACAATATCACATTGTGAACTACCATCAATCCAAGGTTAACTCTGTTTTAAGCCACACACTGCACTTAATTGAAATCACTTAACCTTAAGTGAGTTAAAACCAGTGCTTCTACTTATCTGTTCAATGGATGCATGTGCCCAGAGATTAATATTATCAGTTAGTCCCAATATATTTCAGACTTCTTCTGCATTTTAGATATCCAAGCTCCACTGATGCTCAACTGAGATTAAATGCTTGGAAAGCTGTCCATCTCCCTGGCTGAAGCCAGGAGAATTGATGTGACAAAGCTGGCTTTCACAATCCACCCTTTGGGTCCCAAGTAGTTAGCTGAAACGGTTGAAACGGCAAATATTTTATTTCATCTCACTCCTTGCCCTTCCTCCCAAAGAAGTCCAGGTCTGTGAGCACCAGAGTGATAAAACAAAACTACTGAAAATAAAACCAGCATGTAAAAACGTGTTAAACAACCACATACTCTCACAGCTGGAATCATGGAATTGTAGAGTTGGAAGGGGCCCTGAGGATCATCTAGTCCAACCCCTGCAAAGCAGGAATATGTAGCTGCCCCATATGAGGATCGAACCTGCAACCTTGGCGTTCTCAGCATCACGCTTTAACCAACTGAGACATCCATGCACTGGAACAGTATTTTTCAGTTGTGAAATGCATGGGTGAAAATGAGTGTTTTTAAGCTCCGCCTGAATGATATTAGAGGGGGACAGATGCACCTCGCCAGGGAGGGCATTTCACAAATGGCATCACCACTTACAGAGCCCTTTTTCCTGCTTGACTCTGGAGTCTGTGGTGGTTGATATTGCGGGAAGCACTGTTTTAGCTATCTGAGTCTCAAACTGATTGGGCTTTGTATTAACACACTGAATTGGGACTGGAAGCTCACGGGAAGCCAGTGCTCAGCTTTCAGAACATGTGGTACCACCAGGCTGCCATACTTGCCAGCTTAACAGCCACATACTCCACTAGCTGTGGCCTCTGAACTGCCTTCCAAGGGCAGCCCTGCAAAGAGAGCATTACAGTAGTCCAGACAGGAGGTCAACAGAGAACGAGCAACTAAGCCCAGGGGAACCCAGCCCAGAAACAGCTGTACCAGTGAACCAATGTAAGGCCAGCATAAACACTTCAAGCCACAGACATGTCAGTGTCTGACTAGATGAGGAAGAGAGGCGACCGCCACCAGGGATGACACAAAGGAAGGAGACATGGACCCAGGACAGTGGTGCCGTGACACTGGGGATCAGTCCGTTGAAGGGACAAGTTGGGAGGTGGTAGGAGGAGGAGGTTCAAATGAGCACAGAGGGGACAGAAGGAGGAAGCCATTCCAGGTCAGGCCTAGGTGCCGAGAGTGTCCTGTAAGCACAGACTGGCAGAGAGGAGACAGAAGCTTCTTCTACTGCTCAGCAGCTGGACAGCTCCGTTCCTGCTAGTTCTCCTCCTCCACTGATACCCAGAATGTGAAGAGTCCTGCATATTGCTGACCAATGAGCCAGACAGGCCCAGAGGGGAAGCTCTTCCCGTTGCCGCAGTCTATGGCTGCTTGGGAGGAGTAGAGTTTGAGGGGCCTAGAGAGGGAAGGAGGGGCCAGACACCAATTCCAGAAACTAGGGGAGACTAGTTCTGATGAGCTCTGTTGCGTCGTTGTTGTTTTTGCTTTCGTGAGTAAAAGCTAGTTGCATTTTGTGTCTCAAGTCGTACTCCTGACCTGTGGATGACCTGCATTCTCCTGACAGCCCCCTGACAAGACGCCATTGGAGATGTCAGCTGATGGATGAGAGGACGGGATTTGATCCTGCCCTGGCTGTGTGATCCTGTTCTCCTGTTGCAGATTTCACAGAGTAGGCAGCAGGATTTAATCTCTGCTCATCAGGTGGTGAGCGGAGATTAAAGATTGGAGTGAGATTGGGGAATTAAAGGGAAGGGGGTGGAGACAGACCCACAATTTTATTTTATTTTTTGTAATACAGTGCCTCCATTCCCCGAATCATTCCAGAAGGGCACCGTGTTCTATGGTGTTGAAAGTCACTGAGGGATCAAGGAAAAGCAACAGGGCCACACATATTCCTGTCTCTTCAAGGATAACCAGGGTGGCTAAGTGCTAAAACCAGCCTATAACAAGAATGAAATGCATCCAGATCATCTGCTTCTGGACATACCTGCAGCTACCTGGCTAGGACACTCTCAATCACCTTACTAAGGAAGGTAATATTAGAACCTGGGAATTGATTTTCTAAAACACTGGATGTAGTGAGGTCCTCTTCGAGAGGGGCAACAGTACTGTTTGAGGACTGTAGGCAGAACAGTAACATCCAAATCATTTGAAGCTGCTCCCCTCGCGGGGAGCTCAAAGATAGTATTTTTCATAAATTTTTAAAAATCCTGCCATAAATTATTTATACAGTGACCTTTTCGTTTTGGTACACAAGGAACGGTTTGTTCCTTCGCAGGCAGAGTTTTATTATTATTATTATTGCCGTCTCCCTGTGAAGGCATTCACACTTATCTGTGGGGAACAGCGTCACCGAGGCTTTTTGTTCCCGTCAGATGCGGGCCGTGGGCAGCAGGCTGAGATGAGCTAGGAGCCCGGAAGGGCCGTGTTTGGCGCCGATGAGTGAGGCTGGGGCAAACTAGGAGGCAGGGTCAAGGAACAAGGAGGGCAACGGAAGCAAACAGCAAATCAGGACTGAAGGGTAACCGAGAACACGGGGACACATTGGAATTTAGGAACAAGGCTCAAGCTGCAGTAGCGGGGGGGTCTAACCACCTCTGCAGCTGAGACAGGCAGTGGAGAAACCACTGGTTGCACAGACACACTGGTAGGAACTAAAGGTTAATTTCACTGTTGTGGTCCATGACCCCTATCTATGTGTCAAGGAGATGTTAAGGATCCTGGTCAACAACAGGGCAAGCACACAGGCACACACACACACACACACACAGGAGGCAGAGAATGCATTAGCTCTTTATTATTCAAAAAGTGAACCCCTATTCATGTGGAGGAAGCCTAAAAGGCCATTAACTGTTAATAACTCATTCTCAAATTGCCCCCCCCCCCAAATGCACTAAGGGTAACAGCCAAGGCCAGCCCCGGATGTTTTGCTACTTGAGACAAAACAGAAAATGGCGCCGCCACCTCTGCCTGAGGCAACTGGAGGTGGCCTGGGGGAAGCCCTGGTGTGCTAAAGGGGCGAGAGAGGAAAAACAGGGGCAAAACAGAAACGGGGCAGTGGCAGAAGAGCTGGGGCAACAAGCATAGGAGTTAATGAGTGGCATGTTTCTCAGGGCACAGATCTGCTGCCCCTCCCAACTGTCCTCAACTTGCCACCTGAGGCGACCCCGGGTATGGAAATCATCTTTTTAAACAAGTGGTTCCCAATTGGTGGTCTGCAGAGACCCATAAAGTTATCAAAACTTTCAGAAGTAGGGAGGCCCATAGCTTGGCTTTTGAAAAACAAGAGGTCCGCAATACTTAGCGACTTGGGAACCAATGTTTTAGACTATTCACAGGGAAGGCGGAATGGTGAGCAGATCTCAAACACTTAGAAAATTACAATAGAAAATAACTGCGTGTAGCAATTTTTTCATGCACAAGAGACAGGAATAACTGATATTTAAAGTTTTTTAAAAAAACAAAACAAAACAAACAAACAAACAAACAGTCTTTGATGGAAACCATAACGCCAAAATTCAAGAGCATGTCTTTTAAAAAATCCAGTGAATATTCATTCTTGCATACATTAGTTTTGTCTGACTGCTTTTGATCCTCAAATGACTCTATTATACATTCATTTCAAGCCACAAGTTACTCTTTGTTTAAACAAAGCTCGCATTTCCTCTAGTCATACTTGCATTACTTCTTTAATTCCCCCCCCCCCTTCGGATTGTAGAGTAGAACAAAAACCAAACCCAACAAAAACTATGTGTCCACTGGAAACAGAATTAAAACTTTGCTGCTTGCAGAACAGACACCGACTCACCCGCAATGCTTCATGTGTGCTGGCTTATCCATCCTCACTGCCAGCTTTATCCTCAAATCAGAGTCTTGGCTGTTTTTGGGGACGATCATTTTATGCAGCTCAGGTGACTTTGAGCTATTGGATGTCGGATACAATACTACCTGCGGAGAACACAATGGGAGTTGTTTACCACATTGAAAAACTTCTAACCAATTGACTTGCAAGCTCTGGCCAGTAGAGAAGCTGGTTCTGTCACTTTTTCTGTTTGAAAGGGGATTATAGAAGAAAGACTTCAGCTTCATTTTAACACATCCAGCTTCAAAGCAGGCAAGTTTATTTCCCAAAAACATCACATTTCGGATCACTTTGATACCAAACCTGATTCATTCATGAATTCAAAGCTCCAATGCGCCTGAAAAACAACCTTTCAAGCGATATAAAGATGGGGCTATGCACTGTTTTCAAGTTACCCCCCACTATAAACAACAGGTTATACGAGATATAAAATGAAATTATGAGAGGGCACGGCGTATTTGTTTCGCTTTGAAATTTTGTATGCAGTGCAGTTTCTAACATAGAGAAAATATTGTATAACATAGAGAACAATTAAAACACAATAATTAATAGTAAACGCCACCGTGAACTAGAGCAGCATACAAAACAACACATGTATTAAGGAGAAACATTACTATCCCATAGCTGCCAAGTCTCCCGTTTTCCCTGGGAAATCCCCGTTTTTCCAGCTGTTCCTAGCTGAAAAACAGATTTTTTTTGTTTTTCCCCGGTTTATTCTGGCGCGGCGGCCATTTTGGAACTGGGCGGAGCATACCTCAGAAGCGACTTCTGAGCATGCTCTGCCCAGTTCCAAAATGGCTGCAGTGCGACTTCCGGTCTGCTATTTCCGGCAGGTCCCTTATTTCTCTGACAGCAACTTGGCAGGTATGCTATCCCCCCCCCCAAAGGTCCAGGACAGTAGGTGTGATTTTGCTTGGTGACAGCACAACCAAAGATGTTGTCATTCCGGCTTCTAGAGGGAGACAGTTCCACAGTCGAGGTGCCACAACAGAGAAGGTCTTGCTCTCTGTCACCACTTAGCAAGTTATACTCACCAGCGCAGACACCTGCACAGTAGCAGACTCTATAGAAAAAAAACTCTTCTATTTTTTTTTAAATAAACCTTTATTGCATATTAAAATTACATATTGAAAAAAAGCTCTTCTATTAAGCACATCCTCTGAGGCATCATGCTAGAACAAGCTAATGCCCCAAAGGAAGCAGCTGCAGGATTGAGCAGCTTCTGTACTCTTCACTCATTGTCATGAAATAGCAAAGATCATAATAGTTTCTGGAGACAGTCCTGCAAATTCTTTATTAAAATATTTAGTATAATATTCTATTCCTTTTTCCCACATTAAAAATGGCATTTGTTACTTAAAAGTTATATTCCAATTAACAAAACTAGTGGCTCACCCAACACTGACGTGAAAAAAAGATAATTGATCTACGCCAGGCATCCCCAAACTTTGGCCCTCCCAATGTTTTGGACTACAATTCCCATCTTCCCTGACCACGGGTCCTGTTAGCTAGGGATCATGGGAGTTGTAGGCCAAAACATCTGGAGGGCCGCAGTTTGGGGATGCCTGATCTACGCCGTACTAAATATTAATTGCATGGCCTTAATACTGGCTGCTGAGAGTACGGGTGGCTGAATTCTGCTTTTTTTTCAGTGGCTGAGCGAGATGAAATGTGAGGTTAGATCTAATGACATCCCCGTATTTTCTTAAAAGCAACTCCCCAAACCCCAAATTAGATGGGGACTGTAGCTTGTTGGGAGGGGGATACAGTCACCCTCCCCCTAAAAGTTGTTTTCTTTAAAAAGTAACCTGACGATTTAGAGAAGTAGCAGCCCCCCCTCCAAGCCTCCCTGTGGCTTCAGCTCTGGTGTTTTGTGAGCTTCTAAGGAGTTCAGTAGGCCTATACAGCAGCCATTACAGATATGTGAGTCCGCACTAATAGCTTGCATGTACATGTATGCATGTCTCTGTCTACAGTGAGAGTTGCATTTGCTATTGCTTTTCAGCCAGGCTTATACTTTCCTTGCTCCTTCTCTCTCCTTACCACTGCCAAACTGCTGGCATGGACTAGCGGCTGGATGAAGAGGAGTGTTGGGAGGCACCAGCTGGAGAACCCCCAAGGGGACACTCTCCCCTCCCAAGGGAAGAAGGCTCAGAGCCTGCAGACTGGTGGTGGGACGGCGGCGTGAGGTCAGAGGAAGAAGAGGGAGCGGACTGGAAGCAGGAGGTGTCAGAAGCTGAAGGGGCAACAGGGTTTAGTGAGCAGGAAGAAGCTGTGGCAGAGGGCAGTCCAGATTCAGAAGCAGCAGAGGAGGGGAACCAGGAGACAGAGATGAAGCAGGCTGCAGAAGAATCCAGGGAGTCTCCCCCTCCTGCTGTGACCAGCTCCCCTCCCTGCTGGTCTCCCAGAACATGAAGAGGGTGGAGAAAAGAGAGACAAAACAATGGAGCCTTAGGCCCCTGGGAAAGGAACCTGTGGAGGAGCCTAAGGGAAGGACCTTCAGTCCTTGCAACAACTTCATTGGGAAAAGACCTACTACTAGGAAGAGTTGTTGTGACCACTAGGACTGAGCTGATTTGTTTCTTTGAACAAAGAGTTAACCGCACGGACATTGGGTGATTTATTGCTTTATTGCTGACCTATGCCTGATTCCAGCTCCTGACAGCTGCCTGGGTCATACCTCCTGAGTGACTGTCTTTCCAGATTGCTGCTTTGGCTGCTTTTATCAATATAAAATATAAAATCCAGACTGGGAGTTCCCAGTTATGCTCTAATTCACCGCCATGCAGCAACTGGACATGTTTTGAAGCAATGCTTTCTCCGCCCTGCTCCGAATGTACATCTGCAATCACAGCTTGACAAACCCCAGACCGACACTACTGCTTTAACACCGCATTCAGAGACAACATGGCGAGATCGGGGAAGAGGATATAGAGGTGTGAAGGTTTTCTAGAACACACGGACCATTTCGAAGAATGATCATCACCTTAACACTTCTGTATCAGCTTTTGTCATTAAAAGGCTTGGAGATCTCTCACAGGAAGCAAATTTATAAAAGGAAATAAATAAGTAACGAAACAGCAATATTAAGATGAGGCATTAGGATGCGACACAAGGATTTTAACAAGTTCAAATGTTTTTTTTTTTTTTTTGCTTACACTAACAGAATCCCAAGCAAGGTATTTCTTGAAGATTTCTCACTCATCTATAATAAATAAACCAGCGGATTTCTTTCAGGTTGGTTTCCTTCCCTGGCCTCCCGCAACACCTTTCTTCTTTTTGGATTATACATTCCTAGCAAAGGACTTGTGAGTAATAGTGCTATTCTTTTCCTCGCAATTATGTCCAGCTCCTTATATCAAGAAAGTGATAAACTTTGTGAATTGTTTCTCAGATTCCAAAGGCTGAGTCAGAGGAAACATTGCCCATTCCTCAATATTTTTAAGATGAAAACCTGAAGCCAAAAAGATACGTATAGTTATATGCTCTTTCAGCGCATGCACACTGTCCACATTTGGGGTGCATAATGATCTTCTCCCGTGAACTCAAGATTAGGAGGAATAAGTTGCTCAGGTCTGCAGCAGAAGCCGGATTTACCCATCACTGAATGGCCAGCTCCTGGGTCAATCACAAGGCCACCTCCATAGTTTTTTTTAGTTAAGCAGGACTTTGATTGGCTGGCCCTGTGTCAGTCATTCACACACACACACACACGCACACACACACACTTTACCATTTATGAAACTGCAATATCTCTGATTTTAACTGTTCTGTTATAATATGTATGGGGAAGGGCTGATGTATTGGGACAAAAATTTCTTAAATTTACCAAAAAAGGTGGTTAAAATTGGTTTAAATATATTAATAAGTGATAAACAGAACAAAAAAAGGTAAAAACAATTGCAGATGAATCCAGAAATTGTACAAAGTTCATATTACAATAAAGGTACCGTAATTCTATATTTACATTTCTGCCGAGTTTCCTTTGTACTGTAGCCAGTAAATAATGAATATTTCAAACCCTACAATAACTAAAATATATATATGAGATTTTCTCAATTGGATCACCGAGGTATGTTTTAGCTGCTTCAAGGTTGTCCAAGTTTTCACCATTTGACAAGTTTAGGATGTAATGATCTTTCATTTTTGTACAACTCATCTTCTGTTAACAATAAGTTAACCAATGGGAATTGGTCTTCCTTTTAGAAATTCTAGGTGCCGAAATCCCAAAGGAGCAGAAAAGACTATTTATGTATGTGACCATGGCCGCACGGATGTTACTGGCCCAGAGATGGAAAGAAGATAAAGTCCCTACCAGAGAAGAATGGCAGATGAAGTTAATGGACTATGCTGAAAGGGCTAAAATGACCGGAAGAGTCAGAAATCAGGAAGACCAAATTTTTAATAAGGAGTGGGGAAAATTTATAACTTATCTTAAAGACCATTGTAAATAGTTAAACTCATTAGTAGGATTGAAATATCACTTGTAATTTAAGGTTGAATTCTGGACATAATGGAAGAGGTAAAGTATTTGGAGCATCATGAAAGATGCTGGAGGAAATGATTAATAATAGAACCCACAAAGGGGGAGTTGGAAGTCAAGGAGATTCCTTGGAATCTTGTTTCTTTTGTGATTAATGTTTGATATATCTCTGTAAATTTTTAATTTGAAAAACCAAATAAATAAATTTGAAGGGGAAAAAAGGATTTGGCCCTTTTAGACTTTATGCCGCTGCCCTCATAACTACTCACGGCGAGATCAGGAGTGGGTCCTCCAGTTTTTGCTTCCTCCTTTACCCTCTCTCACCCCGGAGAGCAGGGAGGATCTAATCCAGGGGGCCTTCTGGTCTTCCAGTTTTGAGTCCCTCCTACTCTAGATACCAGCCCCAATTCCCTGCTGTACAAATATTTGCAAAGATTGATGGCTTCATTATTATCCCCCCTGTTCACTCTGCTTTCCCTATTAGTGCATCAATACATCTCACTTCACCTTACCTCCTTTTTCTTAACACTACTTGCATTCACGATTACCATTCAGCCCACACCTATTACTGCTTGTGAGCTAGAGACAGAAAGCAGAAGGAAGAGCGGCATTTTCTCCTGGATCAAATTCAGCAACCACAGCTTCCTCTTGACCTATACCTGCTCCAGCAGATTCAATAGACTGAACCTGAGAGCGGGTGGCGGGAAGCAAAAACGTCTGCCATGGCTTATGTTTTCTTATCTCAACGTGCAGGTTATAACCTCAATCTCCTTGAGATGAATGCCAGCCATCAGTTTCTATTCTCTAGCCGAGACACAAACTAAGCCACTAACACAGAATGAGAGAGGGGGGCACAGGAGAAGACCAGCTTTTTAAAAAAAATCCCACTGAGGAGGCCACCACACTGGAAGATGAGCAGTACACTTGTGGGATGATAAAAATATAGGGTTTGGGGGCAGAGGTGGGTGGGGAAAAGCAACCTTCACTGTCCAATTCGGAAAGAAGAGAAACGAAACAGCAATTCCAGTTCCAACCAAGGAGAGCACTTATAATCAATGAAAAAGTTGGATCTGCTTCTTTTTAATGACAAGATGAGCCAACAAGTTATTTTAAGATTTCTACAAGCAATTATAGAACTGAGGCAGTATCTTCTCCATAAAAGATAACGCATTATACAAACTGCTTTAGGATTTGAAGAGCAGCTAAGAAAGAATAATAAGTTTTTTTTCCTTTTCTTAATTGAATAATCACTAGAACAAGGATGAATTATCTTGATACGCAAATAGTCGCTGTAGTCAACCACCACCTGTTGCTCCCACATTGTATTCACTTGTGTGTTAAGCAAGTACAATGGCTGTCACTTTCAATTAGTAATCTTGAATATTTGATATTCAAAGGACAGAACATGGCAAAAAAAAGGAATGAAATGAATCTTTGGGACTAGGAAATTAGCATTCCTGATTCAAACGCAAGAACGTATTTTTAAAAATGGACTTCATACATAGATTGCCTTTGCAACTAGCCTCTTTCAAACAAATCCTGATGTTTTTATGTACATGAAAGCTAGACTATGCACACAGTTTTAAAATTTCAGTCATTGCCAAACAAATTAAACGTGAACTCTGTTCCCACCTCAACCCCCCCCCACTGCCATTACAACTCAAAATTCCATACAATTCACTTGCATGAAAGGTTAGCTACTAACTAGGGGTCACAAGTACCTGGTATATATGTCTCACTCCTTTCCCCTGTTGATCAACTCACACATTCCTCATCAAGTCCTGACAGTTACGTGGCCAAGGCTCCTTTATGTCAGATATTTGGGCCAAACGTTTCTCAGCAATAAAAGCAGCAGACAATTCAAGAGCCAATAAACCCTATTTAATGCTAGCATTAAAACTATATACCTTATTGATCGTACAGTGGTACCTTGGTTCTCAAACTTAATCCGTCCCAGAAGTCCATTCCAAAACCAAAGCATGTGCTCCCACAGAAGTAATGCAAAATGGATTAATTCAGGCACGTCCAACAGGTAGATGGTGCTCTACAAGTAGATCACTGGGCGTCTGTGGTAGATCACTGGCTCCCCCAAAGAAGCCAACAACTTTGGCTCCCCTAAAAAAAGCTCATTTTTTGCCCTGCATCCTCAAAAAACAGGGCTTTCCTCCTCCCCAAAAAAGCTCAACAACTTTGACCTGAACCCCCAAAAGGGGGTAAATCACTGCCAGTTTTTAACTCTGTAAGTAAATCACAGTCTCTTGGGAGTTGACCACCCCTGGATTAATTCATTTCAGACTTTTAAAAACAACCCCTAAAACAGCAATTTGACATGAGTTTTACTATCTAATGAGACCATTGATCCATAAAATGAAAGCAATTGTACTGTACTATAAAATAAATAATACAGTATTGTAGATGATAAAAATTTAAATTAATTTTTTCTTACCTGCACTGATGATGGCTATTGTTTTGATGGAGGGCTTTTATCTATTTCCGCAGCCACACAATCAATCAATCAATCAATCAATCAGTAGCTGGACTGGGTTCCACACAGTCACAAAAACAAATTAACTGAAAAAGCCTCAAAAACAAAAATGCAAAATAAATAGCAAAAACAAAAACGCCAAACTTAATCCGTTCTAGAAGTCCGTTTGACTTCCGAAATGTTCGAAAACCAAGGCACAGCTTCAGATTGGTGCAGGTGCCCCAGAAACAATAGCTGACAGCTGACGGATGTTCGGCTTCCGAAAAATGTTCGAAAACCGGAACACTTACTTCTGGGTTTTCAGCATTTGAGAACCAAGACGTTTGAGTACAAGGTACCACTGTATATACTATGTATGCTGCTAAAGTGAAGCTAGAGGTCTTACAATATCACAACGGAACACTGTGACGGAAACGAGAGTGCAGGGCCGTCTTAAGCACCTTTGGCGCCCTGGCGCCGTGGAGCGACGGATCCCTCCGCCGCCCCGTTTTCCGGCGCGACGGACGGGCGGACCGGTGGGTGGCTGGGCTCAGTGCGGCCGCCGAAAGTGCTGCCGCGTGATGGACGGGCGGGCTTACCACGCAGTGCTGCTGCTGATGGCGCGGCGGAGCGGCCGGGTGCTGCTGCATGGCGCCCCCCCTAGCAGGCCGGTCCCATGGCGCCCTGCGCCACCCAGCCTGGCTGTAGAGCTGGCCCTGCGAGAGCGCATAAAAATGCCGTTTACCTTCCTGCTGCATCCGTACCTATTTATCTAATTGAGCTGGTGTGCTTTTGAACTGCTAGGTTGGCAGGAGCAGGGACAGAGCAACAGGAGCTCACTCTGTAGCGTGGCTTCAAACTGCCGACCTTCTGAATGGCAAGCCCAAGAGGTTCAATGGTTTAGACCACAACACCACCTGCTTCCTTTCTTCCAATAATGAGCGTATGGATCTTATCACTCATTTGCCCCTTATCAGATGGGATCAACAGGCAAAATGAGTATCTTTTAAACTTTCCCCCTCTTATTCATTTCAGACTCCCATATTCATCGTCTATTATTTTCATTACCTTTCTTTCCATAGTGAATGCAAACTCTTCCATCTCTAAATCGCTTCCCATCTAAATCTCTGTTATACAATAAAACATTCAATTCAGTGCTGAGGAAAGATGTATGCCTCAATATAGAAAAACAGTCAACAAAAAGCACTCAAGTACTTTAATAAAAGTATATATATATATATATATATATATATATATATATATATATATATGGAAAACTTATCAGAAAAATAGCACCATGCATGATTACACAATCTGATTCATTAAGCATGCTGCCAGACATGGATTTCTCTCTCTCTCTTTTTTCCTTCCTTCCTTTTTTTGTTGTTGAGAGAGAGATAGAGGACTGGGGGAAGAAGATAAATAGGCTTATATTGGTAATGCCATAAATAAAGAATGGAAAACCTCTGCTTGTTGTTGGACTCCAATTCCCAGTAGTACCAGGGATGATGGGAGTTGGAGTCCAATAACACCTGGTCCAATAACATTACATATACAACTGATTTGTATATTACAAATCAAATGATATTACAACTGATTCTACTGCAACAAGTAATCCAAAGTAATGATTTACAACTTTATTTTTAGTCACATTTCCTTAGTCAAGCAAATTTTCAGTCCCACACACTTTTGAAGTAAATCTAGCACCCAAGCTTTAGCTAAAGCATTAGCATTATTTATTTGCCAATGATAACAATGCTTACCGTGTTTCTCACATTTTAAGACACTGTCTTATATTTATTTTACTTATGAAAATAAGCCTATGGCTTATTCTCGGGGGTGTCTTATTTTTTAAAAATTACCTCCTCTTCCTGCTGCGGCTTGGCGCCCGGAACTGGCTGCTCCTGCGCTGCTGGGCGCTTTGTTGGCGCTTCAGCAGGGCACGCTGCTGGGTCCCGCCGCCGGGTCGGGGCTCCAAGCAGTGCACGCTGTGGCTCTTGCCGGGTCGGGGGTCGGCGCGGCGCGTGCTTCAGCTCTTGCCGCGTCCCGCCGCCGGGTTGCCGACCCAGCAGGACCCGGCAAAGGCAGCAACGCACGCTTTGCCGAGCCCCGACTGCAAAGGCCCACGCTGCTGCCTTTGCTGGCTCCCGCTCAGTCGGGGCTCAGCAAAACACGTGCTGCTGACTTTGGCGCCCTTTGCTGGCTCCCGCTCAGTCGGGGCTCGGCAAAGCGCGCACTGCTGCCTTTGCCGGGTCCCGCTGGGTCGGGACTTGGCGCTGCGCGCGCTGCGGTTGGCGCAGGGTCCTGCTGGGTTGGGGCTCGGTGGGGGGGCGTGCTGCAGCTTCTGCTGGCTCCCGCTCCATCTGAGCTCCACGCGGCGCACGTTGCGCATCCGCTTCCGGCAAGGACAGGCATCTTCCTTTTCCTGTTCCTTACGGAAGCGCCATCCGGACCTGCTGGGGGGATGCCTTATATTTTATTGCCTTGAGAAAATCGTGCCATGGCTTATTTTATAGGCACGTCTTAAAATGTGAGAAACACGGTAGAGAGCATTATTATTATTATTATTATTATTATTATTATTATTATTATTATTGTATACTGCCCTATATCCACAGGTCTCAAGGTGGTTACAACATAAAATCACAATATAAAAACAGAAAATACACAAAAAAACACAGAACAGTCCAATAACGCCCCCTCCCCATACACATTTTAAAAGGTATCATAGCTATGCTATGAAAGGTATTGGATGGCAGCCAACCAAGTGTAAGAGCAGGACTCTTTGGAATGATTAAGAAATATTTAAACTGGCTTTCAGCATGTATTTTGCACACAGATTGGAAGTTGTAACATAATTTAACGTAGAACAGGTAAGAGTATTGAAAACAAAGTTCTGATTAAAGTGAAGAAGCATCTTTTCAAAATGACGTAAGTAGGCTTTTCCTACTTACAATGGGACTCGCTTGTCTGGATTGAAGATCAGAATTTTGAAGATTTACCACTGAATGCCTATAGAGATTTCACAGATAATAAAAAGGGCATAATTCAAATCACTAAGTGGCGCAGCACTGCGAGGAAATAAAGGTAACACTATTCAGCATAGGGAGAAAAGCAGACCATTTCATTAGGTAACTTGTCATTAGGGAGTCACTGGGCTCCGAGTAACTCAAATGAATTTTTATTGCTGTAAAAGAAATTTCCAGATAAAAAGCCATCCATTAATGTAAAACAGCAAAGATCGCATCATTAACATGGACACATCATGGACACAATGTTCCGAAATGGAATATCACAGCTCAACTCTTCCTTTTTGATAGCGGACAATAAACCTCACAAATTCATGAGACAAAATGTCAGGAGCATCTGTGTTGCCTTTGCTGTCAAAATCCAGCCATTCCTGGGAAATTCAGATGTTCTCTTCTCTCTTTCTTTGTTCAGATCAAGAACAGAGAGAGGGGTTGCCCAGGAAGGGCTCTGGGGCAGGACAGAGATGCCCCTGGATCTGCGGTTCCCCATCCCTGCACTAAGAAAACTCCCCTTTTCCTTTGTAAACTCAACTGAATGAATCCTCTTTTTAAAATAATAATAATAATAATAATAATAATAATAATAATAATAATAATAATACCACCATGCACCTATCTATCAAGAATGCTTTCTTACTGGCAGATTCACATTGTGGATCTCCTTGTCACTGAAAAGAATCGAACCCTGCTGCGAAGCATCATTTGTTTTTAGCAGGCACAGCTAAGCTGGCATAGGATGATAAATAACACATCATTTTAATACAGTCGTAGCTTGGGAGCCGAATGCCTTGGCATTGGTACATTTTGGCTCCCGAACGCTGCAAACCCGGAAGTGAGTGTTCCGGTTTGCGGACGTTCTTTTGGAACCCGAACGTCTGGTGAGGTTTCCGTGGCTTCTGATTGGCTGCAGGAGCTTCCTGCAGCTAATTAGAAACTGCAGCTTGGTTTCTGAACGTTTTGGAAGTCGAATGGACTTCCAGAACAGATTCCATTCGACTTACGAGTTCTACCAACTTTTGTGATATTGGCGGAGTTTTGTTCCCTTTGAATACGGCATCACGAACTACCCAGACACTTCAGAACAGAGACTGGATTAAAGCCCACACACTGGTTACTGCATAGAGATTGTCTCGGATGCGGCATAACCTTGAGGTAATAACTTTATTTTTGTGTCTCAAACTCTCACCAAAATAAAAGGCTTCCAATAGTCAGCATTAAACAACTTTGGAAGCTTAAAATCAGCAATTAACACCAGGTTGTCTTTTACCCATTGAAAGGTCTGTCTTTAGTTTCTTACCCTTTTATGGTAACAGAAAGTCAAAAAATTGCAAACACAGAATGCTTAAAGCCTATGTATCACCAAGCCCGCAAACCCTGGTGAAATAAAGGGTAGTTTCACTTGAGCACCATGGTTGAAAACTGATCAACATCCAGGGGGTTCAGCTCCCCAAAAGCCTCCAGTCATCATGCCCTCTATCAGCATCTTAAACTCCTGAAAATTATGTGAGTGCTTACCCTTCCTAGCTCCTTATCTTCTAGTGCCAGGACTCCAGTACTTTCTGTGAAAAGTTTCACTTTGACGACAGGCCGTGGATGCGTGGTGGTGAAATCCCCTTGAGTTCCCCATCTGCAACAAAATAAATGACAATATTCAAATTCCAAACGCATTAAAAAGCAAGCGTTGTGGCGGCGGCAATCTCTTGAGGCCCCTGTAAGCAAGTACGGCATTTCTACTTCCCTACAGAGTTGCTACCTCCATCTGAAAACTCATGTTCCCAGGATGGAAGAGCTTTCGCAATTCTCCTATATTGGTTCTGTAATTAAAAATCATCTAATGTGGCAGATGGCATAATGAAAGATTAACTATATTCGGGGAGTTTGTAGCACGAAGCAGATGGACTTCTACCAATTTATGTTTGGGTAAGTTTGTATTTGTCCCATTAAAATAAACCGAAGATGGTTAAGATTAATGGTATGGCATTGAACTTGTTTTTCAAGCTTCTTATACAATCGTCTAGTGCAACCCAAGTGTGTTCCTAACTCAGGATCCTTGCGAACACTACATGTGGGCTAAGAGTGGTGTAATGCATTAATGATCCTATGCTTTGCTGGTCTTTGACCGTATTAAAGTTTACTATCTGATCCTATGCACACACAGCAGATTCCATAGCACAGGAGTTGCAGAATCAAGTTATCTACATTTGTTGCTGATCTCCCTGCAAGGAGAAGACAGCTTGCCAGATCATCTCTGCCACTGATCTGCAACAGCTGGCCTGGAGACCAGACCTTTTGGGGTGGTTGGTGGGGAGATCAAATAAACCATAAAAATTTATGGGTTGACATAGTCAGGGACTTCTGGGCTAGGGTGCTGATTTCTGTTCTTAAATTTGCTGGTTGGCAGGTGGGAACATTGTTTTGTTTTATTGTTAGTGTGCTGCTGGAGTTTTGTACTGCTGTTATGGTGGGCTTTTTAGAGGAATTACATGTTGTCCAGAACATTAACATATTATAACATGTCACAGAATCATAGAATGGTAGATTTGGAAGAGACCACAGGGGTCTAATTGAACCCCCTGAACTGCAGGAATCCTTTGCCCGAAGTGGGGCTCGAACCCACAACCCTGAAATAAAGAGTCTCAAACTCTACCAACTGAGCTAACCCAGTGGTGTAATCCCTGGCAAAGTTGGCACACCTCCTCTCACCCATCATGACACTACACACTGTGGGTGTGTCCACATTACATGCAAACATAAGGCATAAATCAATGCATGGCGATGCTGGAATGACTCTTTGATGACACCCATCATATTATAAAACACATCTTCAGTGGTACTGCACAACATGGGAGCAGAAGAGTTAATGCAGTGCCTGTAGCTGCTATGGCAGGATAACAACAAACAACAACAACAACAACAACCTACCCATCCACTCTAGGCAGCTTTATTCTAGTTGCTTATTTCTTTGACATCTGATGGGAGGGCGTTCCACAGGGCGGGCGCCACTACCGAGAAGGCCCTCTGCCTGGTTCCCTGTAACCTCACTTCTCGCAGTGAGGGAACCGCCAGAAGGCCCTCGGATCTGGACCTCAGTGTCCAGACTGAATGGTGGGGGTGGAGACGCTTCTTCAGGTATGCTGGGCCGAGGCTTACACAGAAGACCCAGCAAATTGCAAAAGCCACATGCTAACAGGACTCTATCTGTGCATCAAAGGACACCAGTTGTCACGAGGGTCTGGTTGGGGAGGAGTGGCTCTTTAGTCAGAATTATCACATGGTAGATTCCCCATGACAAAATTTCCTGCCAATAGACCCAATTGTCTTGATTTCTGATCACAATGAAAAAGTCATCCATATTAAACTATAGGGTTACTCCTGCGGCTGCATCTTTTTCCAGATTTTGATTTAGACATATTTTTTATTTACTCACTGCACTTATTAAACACCCAATAACTCCTCTTCTCTGGGCATCCTAGAAGAAGTCTCAAATGAAATAAAGATTACTAATACACCATGCAACAGGCAGCAATACTACAAGCTTCAAAATTCCTGGGCATAAAGCAAACCTGTCAGAAGGCAGCAAATCTGGATTGTAAACATCAGATTGTAAAAAAAACAAACCGGGACTTTCGACTTTCGTGTAATTGACAATATAGTCAATATGATCACCTTCAGTCTGACCCTTAGTTCTCACAAATCGAAGCTCGTGTCTGCCTTCAGCACAAAGTTTCGGCCTTGCAATTCCGCTGTCATGGGATTCCGCTGTCATGCAATATGTCAACTGTTGTTAATGGTGCAATGCGTCAACTGTAAAAGTTACCTATCATGTCCAAGTCTGAATCTGACCTTTCTGTTACCAAGACCACAAACTTACAGTATCTTCCTAAAGGAAGCAAAAGTGTGTGCTGCTATAACAACTGGATTCTCTCCCATAGCTGCCAAGTTCTCCCTTTTTTAAGGGAAATTCCCTTATGCTGAATAGGCTTCCTCATGAGAAAAGGGAAAACTTGGCAGCTATGTTCTCTCCCCCTCCATTAGTTATGCAATTGTGCATTTCACAGCAAACTTTATATAAACATGCAATTTTTGGTTAAGGCTTTGATGTTTTGGAGTTAGCAGAAGTTATGTTCCGTGGCTTCTGCCAGGAGGGCAGAAAAGGGTCATTTAATTTCTGACACAACTGTTACCTCTTACAACTGATCCACTGCAACTCTGTAAGCCTAGGTGTAAGTGTAAGAGATAGCCTGCTTATATCCTTAAGTCTACCTCTGCGTTTTGTGCCTGCTAGGAAAACCTAACTTCTATTTACTTAAAATGTTCATCTTATATCTTTTGGCCGCTCACAGGGCCCTCAAGTCAGGTTTGGGTTAGCTTAAAATTTAGTTACTGGTATTTGTTTTGCGTAATGCTGGTGGGTCAACAAAAGAGATTTAAGGACTCTCTCAAGGCAATGCTAAAGAAAAATGTAGTATAAACACCGACAACTGGGAAACACTGGCCTGTGAGTGTTCCAGTTGGAGAACAGCCTTTACCAAGGTATCATGGGCTTTGAAGACTCTTGAACTCAAGACGAAAGGGAGAAATGTGCTAAGAGGAAGGCTTGCTTGGCAAAACCTCAACGCGATCAACTCCCGTCTGGAAACCTATGCTGCCACTGTGGAAGGACGTGTGGATCCAGATTTGGCCTCCACAGTCACTTATGGACTCACTGATTAAACCATGTTTATGGAAGACAATCTTACTCAGCTACGAGTGATTGCCAAAGAAGAAAGAAGAATATCAAGGTGCTTTTCTAATTCCATTTGGTATCAAATTCAAGAGGGCTGAAGCTGCAACAATTAAAGCCTGGTTTCTAGTACAAACTGCCTTCAGACTGTTCGGTCCATCTACGTAGCTTGGCATTGTCTGCAGTGACCGGCAGTTAACCGCCAAGATTTCAGACAGGGCACATTCCCAAAGCTACCTGAAGATGCTGGGGATTAAACCTGGGGTGTTCTGTGTGCAAAGCAGTGGCTCTACCACTTGCAAACTTCATCCATAGGATTTTGAAGCTGGCAAGCGTTGGAACATGGGAGCCCTGTTAGAGCTTGTTCTGCATAATACAGTGCCAGGGGTTGGTACTGAGTTAGATGAAAACAGTCAAATGTTGGCAACAACTTTCCAGGATTTCAGACAGGGGCACTTTCTGTCCTTTTCCAGGGATTGAAATCTGGGACCTTCAGTGTGCAACAAGTGTGAGCTGTCACTGAGTTAATGCTCCCCCCCGGAGGATATCTGGGTATCTAATTCAGCTTACCTAAGTGACTCCCCCAAGATGCTAAGTTAAGTATTCTCCAAAGGACCCTAGGGGGCATCACATCACTAAAGCCAATTAATAATTTTCAAGCTTTTTATCATGCAAATTTAAACAGTAAGTGCACTTGGAAACAAGGAAGAGAACATTATTATGTGGGAAAGAAAGGAAGACAGAAACAATTCAAAGAAACACTAGTAAGATAATACACTTCAGGAAGTCATTTCATGTATAAAAATAATTCATTTTTTAAAATGATTAAGTATTCATTTCATATATAGAGAGAGAGGGAGGGAGGGAGAGACACACAGAGAAATTACAACTGCAGATTGCCTAAGGGCATCTCCAGCCTGTCACTGTTTGGCAGGAGGGATTCAAGTGCACACCGTGAATTTTGGCTTGTGCAATTAAAATGAACTAAATGAACTAAGTGGGGTGCCACAGGGTTCTGTCTTGGGCCCAATCTTATTCAACATCTTTATCAATGACTTGGATGATGGGCTTGAGGGCATCCTGAGCAAGTTTGCAGATGACACCAAATTGGGAGGGGTGGCTAATACCCCAGAGGACAGGATCACACTTCAAAATGACCTTAACAGATTAGACAACTGGGCCAAAGCAAACAAGATGAATTTTAACAAGGAGAAATGTAAAGTACTACACTTGGGCAAAAAAAATGAAAGGCACAAATACAGGATGGGTGACCACAAACTTGACATGAGTCAGCAGTGTGATGCAGCAGCTAAAAAAGCCAATGCAATTCTGGGCTGCATCAACAGGAGTATAGCATCTAGATCAAGGGAAGTAATAGTACCACTGTATTCTGCTCTGGTCAGACCTCACCTGGAGTACTGTGTCCAGTTCTGGGCACCACAGTTCAAGAAGGATACTGACAAGCTGGAACGTGTCCAGAAGAGGGCAACCAAAATGGTCAAAGGCCTGGAAACGAAGCCTTATGAGGAACTGCTTAGGGAGCTGGGTATGTTTAGCCTGGAGAAGAGAAGGTTAAGGGGTGATATGATAGCCATGTTCAAATATATAAAAGGATGTCATATAGAGGAGGGAGAAAGGTTGTTTTCTGCTGCTCCAGAGAAGCGGACACAGAGCAATGGATTCAAACTACAAGAAAGAAGATTCCACCTAAACATTAGGAAGAACTTCCTGACAGTAAGAGCTGTTCGGCAGTGGAATTTGCTACCAAGGAGTGTGGTGGAGTCTCCTTCTTTGGAGGTCTTTAAGCAGAGGCTTGACAGGCATATGTCAAGAATGCTTTGATGGTGTTTCCTGCTCAGCAGGGGGTTGGACTGGATGGCCCTTGTGGTCTCTTCCAACTCTATGATTCTATGATTCTATGGCTCTGTTGTCCTTGTGCAACAAATCCACTTTAAAATGGCTTTTTTCTTTTTGCAGTTAGGAAAGTGGTGGGAAAATGCATTGGAAATAAGGAATGAACAAATGATTAATGGTAAGACATCTAAACACTTTACAAGCAAATCAGAATGAACACTCATTGTTGATGAACTTCCCTACAAAAAATTCTGATTGGTTGCTCAAACAAGACCAGGTACCAGCTAAGCTCTGCAAGACTTGTGCAAGCAACTCAGAATGAATGTTTCATAGATAGGGGGTATGGAGGAAACTTTATCTTTTGCACCCTTGAGATGTAAAGGTGCATAGCATGATACAGACTTGTGACCACGTGGCTGACTCGAGTCTACATCCCATCCCCCAGATCTCCTCATAATATCTAGCCCCCCAAACCACTTCAGTGGTTGCTGTGTGTGAGAGAGGTTGGCGAGAGGTAAATGATGGCTTGGAAGATATGTTGCATGTCTGTTTTAACTACACATCAATGGGAGACATAGGAAATATATGGGTTGGCAGTGGTTACATGTGTTGTGCAGCAATGTGAAGGCCTGGGGGAAAGGTAGAACATCTCCCCCCCTCCCTGTTTTTAATGCCTCAAATCATAGCAAAAATTCCAAATGTAGATGTCTGTATGCTGCATAACCTGGGCCTTCATTACCAGAGAGCTCCGATTTTAATATGGAGCCTGACCAGCCCTGGCAGAGTCAAAATCATGTGACAAACTACATTTCTGTCTTGTCAACCATTTCCTGAAGAATAGAGCAGCCCTTGGTAACATAGACTTTAGCCTGTCTTAGACCATTAATGTAGTATGACAATCTTATTTGTAGATTTAATCTGCAAAAGTTGTGGAAAACATTTGTACGTGTTTTCAATTTATCCGTTTTGATTCACCCCACCCCCAACCCCTGAGCACCTAGCCATCTGTGAGCTATCGTAATGTGAATTGATTTCTGTTGCAGGCAGGGAACAGGTGCCTTGGAGACAAAATGCTGCAATCTCTTACTCTGGGATGGAGCAATTACGGCATGTCAGTCACTGCAGATTTAATACTTATATAGTCCTGACATGTTAGTGTCAGTGAGGGGGAAAACAACCCAAACGTCAGCTTTGCGTCTCAAAAATACAGCACCTTTAGCAAGCTAATGGACGGGAGTGGGAAATTTTTGGAGGAAATGGGAAAAGTCATTACAATCAAGTCTTGGAATTGCACCTCAAAAATGAAAAAGGAAAAGGGGGGGAACCAAAAGTGAGCCTATCACAATCCCAACAAAATACACACATTCAAACTGAGCAGGCATCTACCTTCACAAAATGAATCAATCTTTGTGCCATTGTTTACCAATGAAAGACTAATGTCTGAAAGAGTGCAAAATACACAGATATGATACACATCAGGGGAGGGGAACCTCAGGTCTCGAGGGGGGCAAACATGGCCCCTTTTCAGGCTTCGGGGACTTGGTTTCCTCCCCCCCCCCGGTGCGCCTTTGGCCGTAGATAAGCAGGACAAAGCGGAGAGAGTCGCCTACCAATGATCACTGCAAAAGAACAAAGCAGCCATTCTCAGATTGAAGGTGTTCCCAATTAAGGTTTCCACCCAATTCCCCCCTAATCAATTCCACACCTTGCAACCTGATCTTGCAACCACTGTGCTTTTTGTGTAGCCACCTTATCTGCTCTACGTGACCTTGGACAGATAGGCTGGACACTTTCCAGAGAGAGAGAGAGTCTGTTAGCTCTCTCTCTTCCAGTTCTTCTTCACTTTGCTGTTCACCCCCCAGTTCTTCCTAACTTTTGTCTTCAGAACTATGCCCCTCTGCAAACCACTGTTCCAAATCTATACTGCTCCACTGCTCCTGGGCAGCTTCAGGATCCTGGTCAGGAGCAAGGGGAAGGGGAGGCTCCCACCATTCCTCATCAGGGCAGTACTCCTCAGCCTGGTCTCTGACACCCCTCCAGGCTTCTTTATCTAGCCCTCAGGACTGTCTATGGGACACACCCTGCACTGGTTCTGCTCTGCAACTTCCTCTAGTGACTCTGCCTGCCTTGAACTGTGATAAGACATCTTGCTTGCTTGGATGAAGGGTGGAGAGTTGTGTGTCTGAATGCATCCACCAACGGAATGCAGTTCCAAAGCATGAAGCCCATGAAGCAAGCAAGAGGTTTTCTCACAGTTCAAGGATGCAATCCAGCAATGTAGCCGTAGTGAAAATGAACCCCCACCCCTGATGTCTAGATGCCCTGCTGGGATGCACAGACCTCAAGGCTCACTGGAACCAATTTCTGCTTCTTTCCATTCATCCTGATATTTTGGAAGGGCACGTGTTTGTATAAACAGTCGATTTCCAGTCACTATATAGCAGAACCAAGAAAGGGAATCCAGCATGGATGCATGCAAAAAGAAGTATGTTGAGCTGAGAAGGGGGGAGGGCAAGGTTTAAGATCCCGCTCTAGCAGGGCGTTCAAATGTACTCATTTCGTTTGTTCCACGTGACTTGCTACTTTCCTCCCCAAGGAATGACTAGCAAAGCATCACAGGTAGGTAGGATGTACTTTATGTGTAGTGCTTTCAGTACTGAGAAGTACTCTGTAAAACATTTGCTATTGCTTTTGTGCCGCTCTCCATACCTGACACTGGAAAGAATCCCATTGGGATGGGGGTGATGTGTCTGGGTACAGAGCACACACACACACACACTGAACACACCCAGGGTTCCCCGAGAGATGCAACTCATCCCTCAGTGCAGGCATCCCCAAACTGCGGCCCTCCAGGTGTTTTGGCCTAGCAACTCCCATGATCCCTATCTAACAGGACCAGTGGTTGGGGAAGATGGGAATTGTAGTCCAAAACAGCTGGAGGTCCAAAGTTTGGGGATGCCTGCCTCAGTATGTCCCCCCCTACCCATCATAATGTGGTGACAGGCATTTTGCTAATATACAGCAGGAGCAGGAGCACATGGCAAAGTATGTGGGATGTAGGTAGGGCAATGCCATTCTGACTAATCCCAAAGGCACAGTGACAGGGCCAAAGTTACGCAGTGAGCAACGCGGCTGAAAAGATCTGAATGTGGGCGCAACACTTGAGCAACACTTCTAAATAATTGTATCAGTGTACACCTAGAGATCCCAATTGTTGCATTTAATGTTTTTACAGATATAGAGTGCAGTTATGCCATACTCCCCATTCCCCTTCAACCTTATCATTTTAATATTTTTTTTTTAAAAAAATCAAGTTCTCATTGTCCAAGGCTTCTGGACAGCTATAATATGTCAGGAACCAAAATGTGAACTAATCCAATTTGCTGTATTGAATTCTGCCTATCTACCACAACAGTGAAGGAATTGGCAGCACGTGCCAAAGTCTCCTCCTTTCCTTTCCTTCCCTCCTCATCTTTCTGCTGCAGATCTTCTGAAAGACTTGCTTTTAATGCAATGTATCCAAAAGTTATTTCCTTGTCTCTGCAATGTACAACTAATTCTCATTTTTCAACAGCTTAGCAATGCTGATAGATGTTCCAAATAAATTATTTAATCCAATTTACACAGAATATTTCAGTCCAATGCAGGGTAATAAAGAAACATACTTTTCAAACTCATGTCAAAATGGAACTCAGATCAGTAATACGTACAAGCAAGCTGCATCCAGATTAATTAAATTTCAACATGAAGATTTAATACTTGTGGGTTTCCATTAAAATCCCCTCTGTTCTTAAATTCGAAGGAATCCTATGGCACATATGTCCATGTAAGCAACGCATACAAAAATAATGTACTGTTTCAAGTATTATTTACTTACATTCTTGAAAATGACACAAATGTAACAGCTGCAATGTTTGCTGTAGTGGGTAATTTTATTTTAGTGACATCTGCAAGTATTGTGTCCACAAAGGTAACTCAATTTTGCAGAGACTATTAAAAAAAAATATCAAACTATCAAGATCAATGCTAAATAAGATTCAGTACTTTGGGATTTGGTTAGCAACGGCAATCAGACATGCGTATTTTTGTAACGAAAACCACACATAGAGAGAAAAAAGCCCGGCAAGCTGAAAATTGTTATTGTAAAAGCAACAACACAAAGCACAACTCTTTCATTGAAGACGTTGATGAAGATGTTATGAAAGACTGAGAATCTCTGTCTTGAATAGAGATGGCCACTGAAAGATGTCAAAGAGGGATGGCAGCACGGTAGAATGGGGGTATACCCTTCTGCAGGCAAAATTAAAAAATGGCAAAAGAAGAAATAGAAAAAAGAACACACAGATGTTGGGGTATCATGGGGGGGGGAGGAATCCCCAATCTCTGTGGTGGGTCAACACACACAATAAAGATTTAGTCTGGTATAATCAAGTGGGACAAACTCAGATTTCCTCTTCTTCAGCTGCACAAATTTAAATACGAATTTAATACAAATTTAAATCGTCAAGAAATCCTATGGACATTACCAGGGCCAGATTTAGGTTTGATGACGCCCTAAGCTACTGAAGGTAATGGGGCCCTTTATATGTCCAGCTGTCCTTTGTAAACAACAAATTGCCGCTGTTTTGTTGTGTTGAATATATGCTATATGGCAGGCACGTCCAACAGGTAGATCGTGATCTACCGGTAGATCACTGGATGTCTGTGGTAGATCACTGCTAGATCACTAGCACCCCTAAAAAAAGCTCACCCAAAATTTCCCTCCTCCCTAAAAAAAGCTGAACTACCAGTATGACCTGAAGCCCTAAACAAAAATGGGCCTCCCTCCCTCCTAAAATAAGCTCAACAAGTTTGACCTAAACCCAAAAAACCAGGGCTTCCCTTCCTTAAAAAAGCTCAACAGCTTTGTCCTGAACCCCCCAAAAGGGGGTAGATCACTCCCAGTTTTTAACTCTGTGAGTAGATCACAGTCTCTTGGGAGTTGACTACCCCTGCTATATGGTAATTTGTGGACCTAATACATATCTAAAGACATTTGCACATAACCAAATGTGTATTTTTATCAAAGTAATTGATATAGAAATGAGCAAACCAGTGATATTTTAGGGAGCAGGCTAGCAGGCGGGGCCCATTATTTACATCATAGGAGCCTACACAACGCAAAACACTGTTGCTGTATGCAGGTTTTATTTTATTTGTTTTTTATCTTATATTTTGGAAATGTTCATCCAGTTCTTTTCCCTTTAATTTTTTTTTTGGGGGGGGGGTCCCAAGAGAGTGGGGCCCTAAGCTATAGCTTCTTCAGCTTATATATAAATCTGGCACTGGCTGTGCAAAGTTCCATGGTTAACAATGTCAAAGACTGCCAAGAGGAAAATGCAAAGGATTTGGCTGTTCAAGCAACAGGGGAACCTGATAGAATGTAAGCAAGAGAGAGAGAGAAGAAAAAAACCAGTAACTGCTTTAGACAAATAAGACTCGTGGAAAGTGCTTTTTAAAGTGAGGCTTGGTGGAAAAGGTCACTGTCTGTGTTGGTGTCCTCTTGAAAGCTTAAAGAAGTAGAAAACTGCTAATAGAAGAGAGAGAAAAGAATACAAATGTTCCACAAATAGCAACAAACATTTAACTTGGCTGACAACGAGGGGAGAAACTAATTCAGTTCACTTTTAAATAAAGGATTCCTGAACCGATATGCAAACTGAAACAGAACTACTTTTAAAATCCAAATTTCTCTGAATTTTGTGGTGTAGTTTTCCAGCCCAAAAGTGCACAGAAGTAAACATATTAGTGAAAACAATGTCCACAGATACATTATATTTAGGGAAACAGCTAGCAAGGAATCACCTATTGTAGCAGAAATGCACACCAATCTGTAATGCAAATATTGCAAATTGATGGGGAAATAGGGCAAACAGAAGAAACCAAGAGAACCTGAATTTGACAGATTCACTAACAACAACAACAATTTTATTATTTGTACCCCACCCGTCCGTTTTTAAACACCGACTTAAAAAGACAACCTCTCTGAGATATATATGAAGCTCTAATGCAAGTACTTATAAAAATTGCAGGTGGCAAGCATAATCTTAAGAGAAACAGACCTTTCCCCTCACCTTAGAAGAGACATTCCCTCCTAGGACACAGGTGCAATACCTAAAACACACACATTTCTTGCTTCAGAAGCACAGTTTTTATCAGTTTGCAAATTTAAATTGATGGAGTACCGGTAATAGACTAATTTCGACGATTCAAGACATTTTAATTGATTAATTGGATTGCTTCCCTGCTCATGTGTCATCTATCAGACTCCCAGCAGGGAATAACCATTAGAGAAATGTACCAAATGTTCTTAATGTGAAGAAGATCTGATTTCTAACATTTGTGATAAAAATCTCTTTGCACTGGAAATGGCAAGTGAGTAAAGCAGCCGATGATGCTTTACTTTGTATATTGATCTCATGCTTTGCATGCAGACTGATCGGGGCAACAGTTAACATGATTTTCTAACACTCGGAGCTTATCAGCACATCACTGATGCCTCTTATTATTCTCCAGATTACATAATGGTAAAAATGACACTGAAACACCTTCACATGCCAACTAAGAGGCTATTTCCACCTGCCTTGCCCCATCTCCAGCCCGAGGAATGTTCAGAATGGGGTTGCAACCATGGACATTATGTACAAGTGCATTTTAAAGAGTTGAACAGAGTGAAAGATTGAGAGTCATGGGTGTGTGGAGCAAGGGGGATGGCTCCTGGAGGCTGAGGCACTGCAGCTCCCCCTGAACTTTTGAGGGGGGAAGTCCCCCTCAATGTCCAGAGGGCACCATGCGTGACATCAGAACATTGCATGACATTGCGCATGGGCCCCCTCGATCCTCTGGAGAAGCTAGGGCCTCTGCTGTGGAGATTGTGTATATGAATTTAACAGTGCTTAATCTATCTTTTTGTTTGTATTCTGTTAATACTGTTTTATAGATTATAAATGTTGTCTTGATTTGTTAATCTTATAATGTGACTTTTCCTTTAATTGGGATGTTCACCTTATTTTTCAGTTGTTTGTTAACAGTGTTTTACAGATTGTAATTGCTTTACTGACAGAATCAAAGCGTTGGAAGGGATAATCTGAGGTCCAGCGCCAAGGGCCTTCTGGCAGTTCCCTCACTGTGAGAAGTGAAGTTACAGGGAACCAGGCAGAGGACCTTCTCGGCAGTGGCGCCCGCCCCGTGGAATGCCCTCCCATCAGATGTCAAAGAAATAAACAACCATAAGACATTTAGAAGACATCTGAAGGAAGCCCTGTTCAGGGAAGTTTTTAATGACAGATGTTTTAATGTATTTTTAATTTTTTGTTGGAAGCCGCCCAGAGTGGCTGGGGAAACCCAGACAGATGAGTGGGATAGAAATAATAAATTATTATTATATTATTATAATCTAGTCCAAACCCCTGCAATGCAGGAACATGCAGCTGTCCTGTTTTGTTAATGATTCTATATGATTTATGCCAAATGCTGTCACGGCTAAAAAATGAGCCGCTGTTTCTTTAATGCTGGGGGAGCTGAGTCAGCATGAGTCAGCGGCCTGTGGTGACTCATGCAACCTTTCACCTAATTGTATTGTACCTGTATATATGTTAGTGGTATTTGTTTGGTTGGTTGTTACTTGGTTTGGTTGGTTGGAGAAAGCTAGTGGTGTTGATGTCTGTCGTTCTGCAGTTAAAGGCTTTTAAGAATAAAAGCAGAATATACTCTGCAAGGACACTTTTCGTGGAGTCTTTTGTGCCAGGCAAAGCAGGTCAGAAGCTTTGGCATATTTTTTCAAAACACTGACAAATGCTCTATTATGTTCTGTCATGTTATTGTGAGTTATTGCTCGTATGCCGCTTTGGGATTCATTTGAATGAAAAACGGCACAGAAATATAATCAATCAATCAAATCAATGAACTATATTTGTTTACAACTGTTTATATGGGCTCTAGGCTCTTATTAAAGCCCAGTTTACCTGAAGAGAAACAACTGGTCACACTGCTTGCTCTGGGATCAAATAAAGCATTTGGCTAGTTCCTGCCTGCCCCTCCTGTGGGAAGCAAAGATGGGGAAGTTGTGGATAGCTAGTTTCTGTTGGGAATCCAACTCCATAATCCCTGTCCATTGGTCATGCTGGCTTGGTTTGATGGCTCAAACAATATGGCTGCTCATGGCAGTGGTGGACAATGTCGCCCATGGAGAAACTGCAATGTTGTCCACTACTGTGCACTCCAGATTATGAGGAGTGTTGTGATCAGCGAGTCACTTCCCTACCCCAAATCTATCATTTATCACCCACCTCTTTTGCTCTGTCACCCTTGTTTGGCTCCCTCCACCTTCTCTCCTCCTGTCATCCTTCTCTTGTTCTCCCCCCTCATTTATCTCCCTCCCTCCTCTCTACCAGATGGGATGTTCATGTGCTGTTCCTCGGCCAGACATTCTTCAGGGATAGGCTGAACATGGCTGCAGCCATTAACACTCTTGGGGTGTATTTCCATGCTAGAAAAGACTTAATATGTTGATTTTCTGCCTGCCATACAATGCTTAAAGGGAGAAGAAAACTGTTTCCCCCCCCCAATGCCAACCCTGAACCAAAATCTAGTTTGCCATCCTCTGCCCGGTAACCTGCGCTAAGCCTCATTAAACATGAAGATAATTATTTCTGAGTAGACATACCTACCATTGCAATGTAAGTTAACTATACAGTACCATAAATTCTAAATGCGTATCTGGTTTTTAGCTGCTGCAGAACAAGACTTGCCTACACATCATTGCAGACTTTGTCACATTTTCATTTTGCGGGGAGAAGGGAATCTTTAACATCCACCCACACTTACTGTGTTGTAGTATTTGCAGAAAGTAATTTCTAGGGACTACCTGATCTCAGATGAGCATACTGCAGGAAAGATGCATCCTGGTTGCTAGGGGGGAAAGGAAGAACTACGGAGATTCCAAGGACTAGAAAATAAGACAAGCAGGGAAAGTGCACAAAAGTGGAGGAGGAAAAAACAGCTCTTTAGGACTCCAGCGATTCCTATTGCCAGCTGTTCAAAAAACTTGCTTATCAATCACAGCTCTCTGACTTCGCTCAGCAATAGGGCTGAGCGATATCTGGTTTTCAGCATCATGATATATCATCAGCTAAACATCACAATACACCAATATATCATAATGTCTAAAATAAGGATGTAACTATGTAGGGGCAAACAGGGTAATGTCCTGGCAACTGCTACTACTTACGGTTCTAAAACTGATACTTACTTTTAACATTAACTTACTTACAAAGCTTACCTTTAATATTGTTGCAACTATTATTTTATAGTACAGAGCAATGGGGCAGGAATCACGAGAGAAGCAATGACCAGCTTCACGGTTTCCCCCATATCACAAATTTTAAATATAGCACACACACACATTGTGATTCACAATATATCACCGTGTCAGATATGAAACCATTATCACTATGCAGACTTCAAACCAATTTTGGGCAATGTATCAATACATCACCAACTAATGTATCAATACATCACCAACTAATGTATTGATACATCACCCTACTCACCAACTAAAAACACTGACAGATTGGAGCAGTCAGGTTAGCTCTTCACACAGAAAGGGTACTTAGAAGGTTACCTGCACATTTTGCTTTGTAACTTTCTTTCTAGCAGGGCTAGATACACACACACACACAAAACAAACAAACAAATATACAGTCTGTGACCCCCTCGCTATGGGTGCAACTGAGGGCATCTTGGTACCTGCAGGCACTGGGTGTAAAAACTAGCCTAATGTAGAAAGCTAAAATTCACATTTATTTATCTGCCTAATTTTGCTTCAGCCCACCATTAGTCTGCCCCAAAGGGAATGTAGCCATTGGGTTGAAAAAGGTTATAATTTATATTAGCTTTCTAAAGCCATTTTGAACATTTCAACATTCAGTTGTTCCTGTCCTATTTTCCCGAATGCTGCTCTCCAGATATATTAACAGAGGCAAATGTGATGTACCTGTCTCTCACTTGACACTTCAGTTGTCACTAAACGGAAAGTAACCACAGAAGCATGGATAACCTGGATAAACCTGGATATAACCTGGTTGTACTATCAATTGACAGAAAGGGTTGTGGAAGTACTGTTCTTTTATCTCTATTTCTTTTGTTTATTCCCTCTTTCTTTTCTGTTTTTTCCTCTTATTTTTTTTTCTGATTCTCTTGATATCTTCATTTGTACTATTCTTTCATAAATGAGTTTGGATTTTATTGTTTAATATGTTAAAAAACCTTTAATAAAATCAATATAAAAAATAAAACTGGACAAAGCTGTTTCTGCAGCATTTGAATAAAGTTTCGGTCTACAGCAATTTTAATACAGTGGTCCATAATCCTATCTATGTGCTTGCAATACTTTCTAATGGGTTTTTGTGTTTGTTTTGAACAAGTACCTGCTTTGTAGCTGCCGTCTGGGGAGCTCGTTGACTACAATTTTCCAATTGTTTTACAGGGCCCATTAGGGAGCAGGAAAAACTTTTACCGGTCTTTCTTAAAACCCATTTGCAAAAGACCCTGGATGACATTTTAACAGCTGAGAGGGGCCTCTGAAGAAAATTGTGCAACCCAGAGGTCAATCACATCAACCAAATAAACACTTCATTATCTACCCGTAGGCCAACTTTTCTACTTCAAATGATAGGTGGCATCATCAAGTCCTTTTGCTGATTATACGCTCCATACTCTTAGAATATATTCAACGGATAAGTAGGCTTTGTCAGGACTGATTATGGCGTGTTAATTATAAACTGGTTGCACATGCTGAACCTCCCCACTTCACCCTCCTGGTAAGCTAGAAAAGATGCTTCTTGAGTTTAGAAAAACATATGTATTAGAGGTTGTTTTTTAGACTGGAGAAACATCACTTGCAAGGTTCACACATAATTTAAACACACTGGGTGCAAACATATTATTAGACTGCAAACCTATTCTCCCGTGTAACCAATTAATGCATTGGTTATCAAATCTTAAAAACTTTTGGCTTCACATGTTATCCTCTAATGGACAAGAATCTTTATACATTTATCGGAGTATAAAACTTGACTCTGGTCTGAATTCGTTTAAGGTAAGATTCCAAACTAAAGGTAATGGAGGGATAACTGCAGCATCTCTGGTCAGTGGAAAACACATGAAAAAATTGCACTGATTAACTGTACAATACAGTGGTACCTCGGTTTATGAACACAATTGGTTCCGGAAGTCTGTTCATAAACTGAAGCGTTCATAAACTGAAGCGAACTTTCCCATTGAAAGTAATGGAAAGTGGATTAATCCGTTCCAGACGGTCCGCGGAGTAACCGTTCATAAACTGAAGCGAACTTTCCCATTGAAAGTAATGGAAATTGGATTAATCCGTTCCAGACGGGTCCACGGAGTACTTAAACTGAAGTGTTCATAAACTGAAACATGGGTGTAATTGGTTCCGGAAGTCTGTTCATAAACTGAAGCGTTCATAAACTGAAGCGAACTTTCCCATTAAAAGTAATGGAAAGTGAATCAATCCGTTCCAGATGGGTCCATGGCGTTCATAAACCGAAAATTCATAAACCGAGGTGTTCATAAACCGAGGTTCCACTGTACACAAGTTAGCACTCTGTCCCTTTTGCCATTCACATTGTCTCTGGTGGTGGTACCATGAGATCAACTTCTGAAACATTTCAACATTCAGACAGGATGGCAAGGGAGAACATAGGAAGGTGCCTTATACAGAGTTGGGCTGATGGTCCATGGAGCCCAATATTCTCTCAGTACTGGCTCAAAGCAGCTCTCCGGGGTTATAGAAAGAGGATACTCTGATTCCTACCTAGAGATGTTGGGGACTGGCCATGGGAATGCTCTACTGCTGCGCCCTTCCCAAGCTTGTGATATACATTTGAATGTACAGTAGTTACTACTAAAGTAGCAGGTTGCTTGCCCCCATAAAACATCAATAAAACCAACCAAGCTTCTATTTTGCCTCTTTTTAAAAAAGATGGCACCTACTTTGGGGCACAGTTTCCCCACCATGTGGAGCACACATTTTTTGTGAATAACTGTCCCAGCGCAACACTTACTGTGGTCTCGATGCTTCGGCTTGATCTGTCTGGAGCTTCTCTCCTCCCTCCACTTCCATCGTGCAGTAAACAATGCGGTTGGGAGCAAGCGACTTCAAGCCTTGGACTTCTGCTATGACAATCTGAACAAGGGGGGGGAAAAGACACAGTGAATGAACATCAACCATTTGAAACAAAAGCAGTACACATGTAACCACATTATCATCAAGTATAAAAAAAAGGAGGACTCAGATGGGTCTGTAAAAATGCTAACTTGATACATCGCACATCCAGAAGCAGGCCTACGTGTGCAGATAATCCTCCACTCTAAGTGATGCTCTGGAATAAAACAGCAGCAACAAACATACACAGTATATACACAGTATCTGAAGAAGTGTGCATGCACACGAAAGCTCATACCAAAATAAAAACTTAGTTGGTCTTTAAGGTGCTACTGAAGGAATTTTTTTTATTTTGTTTTGACTCAGACCATCATGGCTACCTACCTGTAACTAGTATATGTGGTGATCTGTACCAGACTGGGTCCGCACTTGGCACCTATCAGGTAAAGTTTGACAGTTATCCTTCTAGGATGAAGCCCAATCCAACCATTGATCAGAACTGTTAACACCGATAGCACAAGAATTTCTGTTTGGAGGACGCAAGGATTTGAGGATCAAGGCTTCGTCTACAATCCTGAAAGATGCAATTAATCTGTGGGTTGAAGCATTGTGCCGCTTGGGCTTGCCGATGAAAAGGTTGGCGGTTCGAATCCCCGCAATGGGGTGAGCTCCCGCTGCTCGGTCCCAGCTCCTGCCAACCTAGCAGTTCAAAAGCACACAGTGCAAGTAGATAAATAGGTACCGCTGCAGCGGGAAGGTAAACGGCATTTCCGTGTGCTGCTCTGGTTTTGCCAGAAGCGACTTAGAAATGGTGGCCACATGGCCCGGAAAAACTGTCTGTGGAAGCGGACAAACGCCGGCTCCCTCAGCCTTTAAAGCAAGATGAGCGCCGCAACCCCAGAGTCATTTGCGACTGGACTTAATTGTCAGGGGTCCCTTTACCTAATCTAGTGGTATGCAAAAGAAAAGAACAACAACAACACCCTGAAATTGTTGTTATATTATTGAACAGTGCAGCGAACATACAAAATTGTATTCTGCCCTTCTGTTGTGCAAAGTGCTTTCAAGCTACCAAACTAAGACAAAACAAGTATTTTCCATTTTAAGATGCAAACTCTGTAGCACTTGTGCAGAAAAACACAAAACACAACAAAAGAGTTTCAAGATCTAAAGGCAAATTGCAATTTAATATATAAATAAATACTTTAAGGCCTTTGTACCATTTCTATAGTGGGTTGCTCTGAGTGTGTAGTTCACCTTTAACAACAAAAACTAGTTTATCAATTGTGCACATGTTGTTGCTCAAAAACATTTTAGGAGTGGATTAAAAAAAATGTGAAGTTTCGAAGCCAATCTCCCTTTTCATAACTTGATGCAATCCTTCAAGATCAGTGATGCCCTTGAATAAAAATTTGAAAAACCAGTTAGACTTGACACTAAGGTTCTGAGAATGAATGGGTGCACATGAAGAACCTCTTATGATATACAAGTTTATTGATAGAAATGTGTCAAAGTACCCAAGGGAACCTTTGGATCCAACCTGCTACCAGCGAAGAGGCTGAGTGCTTGACACAAACTTATGCGGATATTGCCATGTTTAATTTTATTTTAGCGTGTATCATTGAGATACAGTCATTACCCTAAGACCACATAAGCTACTTTCAACTAGCAGTCATTCACAACAAGGACTTGTACTACCAGCAAGGCAAGACTGAAACTAATTAAGTCAATGTCAAAAGCAATTTAAACCTAGGGACTATAGCACCTGTAAAATCCCTATTGGTTTCAGGGAGATTTGCTTCCATGAAGTTTCTTATTAATCATACCGAGCCCGGACTGAATATCCCTCCATATTTTTTCAGGAGCATTCAATCTCCACTGAAAGTGGGGAAAATATTTGGTGACTATTTGAGGGGATGAAATTCTAGAGCATTTTTGTGCAATGTGCGGGTCTTCTCCATACTTACCTTAATACAGGAGTAGGCAACAGCTTGTTTTTACCACAACTCCCAGCGTTCTTGACCACTAGCCATGCTGACTGAGGCTGATGGGAGTTTTGGTCCAGAACATCTACAGAGCACTACATTGGCTACCCTACCTTAATACGAGGTGGTCTTGTTTTTGCTTTTTTTGGAGAAAAAGCCATGCTGTAGCACCATTCCCTACTACAGGAAGGAAGGAAGCCTGCTACTGTCAGTCGAGGCTTTTTCCTCAGTCAAAAATACCTTACATATTAAGGTAAGAACTAACCAGTACCTCAACCCACCCAAAATCTTATGTGTTAGACCCAGGTTTGGAAAACCCTTCACTCTGGCTGTTTTTGGACTACAATTCCCATCATCCCTGACCACTGGGTCCTGCTAGCTAGGGATGATGGGAGTTGTAATCCAAAAACATCTGAAGGCCCAAGTTTATGAAATGCTGTGTTAGTGTCTTAGCTTGAATCAAGAACCCAAATACTTTGGTAGGCATTTTCACTCCACCTCAACTTACCTCTGTGCTACTTTGGCCCAACACCAGATTTTCCTTTAAGGATTATTTTAAACTTTGGGATTGAGTAAGGCAGCAAAGCTGCTATCAGTAGCCAAAAACAAAAATGGCGCTGCTCACAGGGAGGAAGAACTATTTGCATAGCTGGGGTCCTTTTCATGCATTCGCTGTGCAAAAGGCTTCAGTAGCATGGTGGAAGAACAACATGAACCACAAAAGGCACCACCACAAAATGGGCTTTGCGCAAAGTGGACTCTTAGCCCAATTGCCCAAAGCTCCAGTTTCCCTACGCTACTGTAGCTCTGCCTCTGGACGGATGTAAGAACTGGGGCTCTGCTTTTGCGTTTGCTACAGCAGTTCCCAGTGCTGAAGAGCCAAGCCGCCTTCTGAATTAAATGGCTTGTCTTTTTCCGGAGTAGAAACAGCTAACTAATACCTGGCTATGCATGTGATTTTCCATCACATGCGCTTCTCCGAAGCCTAACAAGTGTCTGATGTTATTCAGACAAAGCTTCTCCTCCTCCCCCCTCCCCACCCCCACTTCTTTTTAACAGAATTGTGCACGTTGAGCAGGCTAACTTGCATATGCATTTCCCGAGTGGAAAGCGCACATCATTGTTACAGTCTGACATCTAAGAAATTGGAGGAAAGAACAAACAAAATATCTAAGACAATTTTCTCTCTCTCTCTCTCTCGAGGGAACAGTTACATCTTCCTCACAGTTTTGGGGAAAACTTCACAGACATTTTAGCTCATTTACCACAGATAAAGCTGCTATCAGCTTCAGTTCACATGAATAAATAGGATGAACAATGCCTTGCCAGTTTGGGAAAGATCATTGGATTAGGCAATCCCAATACTACTTAACCAGTCTGGAATTACATGGACAAGGTGCCATGCAGGAACAGAGAAGATAGCTCCGAGGACACAATGTTAAAACTAGAGTCTACAATATTCACTAGAGCACTCCCTTTTGGCTGTTTTACATAATTACTTAACTTGTTTTTCTTAGGAAGTTGAATGTATTTTAGAATTAAAATACAGTGGAACCTCGGTTTTCGAGCGTCTTGGAAGCCAAACATTTCGTTCTTTGAACACCGAAATCCCGGAAGTAATTGCTTTCGTTTTTGAACACTCCTCAGAAGTCGAACGGCTTCTGCTGTGTGTTTTTCATTTTTCTCAATGCAATTTGCCAACCGCCCATTGTGCCTCGGTTTTTGAACGTTTCGGAAGTCGAATGGTCTTCCAGAATGAATTACGTTCAAAAACCGAGGTTCCATTTCAGGGGTCGGCAAGGTTTACCTCGCCTGGGCCGGTTCACTCCAGCGAAGATTCCTCCGTGGGCTGGATCACGACACCCCCCCCATTTTCGATATCTGCATCTATGCAGATGCAATTTTCTCCATCGTGGTAGTGAGTCCCCATGCCACGCTGGTTTAGTGCAGTGCGCGGGGACTCACCGAGCAGAGGTGGCCCAGTTCGTGGGTGGCTTGTGGGCCAGTTAAATGACCCCCGGGGGCCGCTTGTGGCCCATGGTCCTTACGTTGTCTACCCCTGTTCCACTGCATTGCCAACCCCCAATTTTTTAAAACACAGTAATAAAATAATACTGACCAGAAAAGCATTTTTTAAGTAATGACTTCACTTTTCATTTAAACACCACTGCACAAATATTTCAATTTTGTTAAACACACACACACACACACACACACACACACACACACACGTATTTAGCATAACTTAAAACTGGTTAAGCAAAACACGCAGATAAAATTGTGTTGACACGATACGTAATAGTCAACATGTGCAGAAGTAGACAAGTTATCCACCGCTATCTCCAGAAACAGTCTGTGCTGCAACGGCAGGTGAAAGAGGGGGGGTCTCAGAAGCAACACCATTATCCAAAAACCTGCCCAAAGGGGCAGTTGCACGGAAGACCTTAACATATTGTTCTGGAAGCAGATTGGCATGTATTATGTTTCTCTGGGTGTGAACTGAAGCATGTATTCCATTATATTTCAGGGTACTAAATAATACAGTCTAGGTCAGAGGTAGGCAACCTAAGGCCCGGGGGCCGGATGTGGCACATTTGCCTTTTCAATCCGGCCCGTGGATGGTCCGGGAATCAGCGTGTTTTTACATGAGTAAAATGTGTACTTTTACTTAAAATGCATCTCTGGGTTATTTGTGGGGCATAGGAATTCGTTCACCCCCCAAAAAAAAATAGTTCAGCCAACCACATGGTCTGAGGGGCAGTGGACCGACCCATGGCTGAAAAAGGTTGCTGACCCCTGGTCTAGGTAGCAAAGGTTGGGGGGGGCAGTGACTTAATAAGACTGTGTACATTCACATTTGTAGCACAAAAGGAAATCTAGCAGAAGGATCCTATTTCTAAAGGACTTCTGGCTTCTTCTTCACACAACAAAACTATAATCATTTCTCCCCTTTTAATTAGAGCATTTGTCTCCTAAACCATTCTTCCTTATTAGCAAAAGAAAGATTTTGATAGTCCTAAAATATACAAACCCCCACCACACTCTTCTTGGCTTACAACACTGTTTTTGTGTTGCCTCTCTCAATTCAGACTGGTCAGAAACCAAAGCTCATGATTATGGAAAAGCTACCCCTACAACCGCTTTCAACGATTTTGATTCAAAGGGCAGTAAATAAGTCCTCTCCTAACACAGCCAGCTTGTGAAACAATCGCCCCCATGTCTCCTTGCAATGATGCCGTCATCTGTGGTGGGAATGTCTGGGAAATAACAATGCCGTCTCCTTACGAAACATTAACATGGTCCCCGTCAGAACTTAATCCCTGATGGGACAGCCGTTTTGACACACTCTGCCTAGCAACTTCTGACACTTCTGATATAAATGAGATTTATATATTGGATTGATGAATGGTAAAAGTGGATTCCTCTTTGCAGATTGATAGAGGGATGCTGCAGGAAGGCTTGTGTTTCCTTTAAAAGATTACGTCCCACAAGACCTATTTACCAAAAAGCAAAGCAAAAACTGTATCAACACTGCGATAAGAGGCAATAGCCATCACAGATGAGCGCCGCAACTCCAGAGTCGGCCACGACTGGTCCTAATGGTCAGGGGTCCCTTTACCTTTTTATGGCTAAATCCCACTGCCACATTCTCTGCTTTCTCTTCCTAAGCCCGACAGGGGGCTGCTTTAACCCCTTCCCCTCCGCAGCAGCAGAAGCTGACCACTTGAAGCTGTGACATGTTCAGCTTCCTCTGCCCTGATTATTTTAGACATTTGGGTAGGGTTGCTGTGAGGGGCAAAGGGTACAGAGAGCCCCCCCCCCCATCCTGAGGAGCAGCTCCTCCACCAGCAGTAGCACCAGCGGGGAGGGGGAAGAGTCCAGTGAGGAAGGAGGAAGGAGGAGACGGGGCTCTGGCAGCATAGGAGAGCCCCTGCTGCACGTGGGAGAGGAAGAGAGAGGGGGGGAAGAGGGGGAGAAGGAAAACATGGAAAGGAGACCCCCTTTCCCTCCGGTTCCGGAATTACGCAGGAGGAAACGCGGGAGGAGATTTGGGGTGCCCAGACTCTTATGTTGGAAGAAGACGCGGAGCGCGCCATTCCAGGGTTCTGGGTCAGACTGAGCAGATGTATCCTGTATAGCTCTAGCACTGTAAATAGCCTGCACTTAATAAAAGCATGAAAAGGCAAAGGTCTGGAGAGTCGTTACTCTAGAGTAGTCGCAACGCACCGCCTGTGACAGTTGCCATATTTCAAAAAGTGAAAATCCAGTGTTACGTCAGTATTCTCCTCAAATCTAAGGGAGGAATGTAAGGCGAGAACTTTTGTGCTGACGCTGTCTTAATATCATCACAAATTGAATGTAATGCCTATAGTACTTTGCCAGAAAGTGACAGAGTTTACACTTAAGGCTGCACAAGTTCCTATTCTGAAATCTCTTAAGTGGTCGTATTGGTGAACTGGGAACAGACAATTGGCTGAATTAGGGTGTAATTCTGCACACAATGCAGAATTAGCAGACTTCCAGGAGGGTACCACTTCAGACCCTAGCTATTCAGAGACAGAATATATGAATTGCTTCTCATGCAGAAATGGCCCAGGGGTTGTGGCGGTGAGAAATGGGATAGAGCAAACCTCCCCACTTGGTGAAAAGATTGCATAGCAGCAAAAACGTTCTCTAACCTTCGCATACGGCCAAAGGGAAGCATAAGAGGTCAGGACGATACAATGGTATCTTGGTTCTCAAACACCTTGGTACTCAAACGCCTTGGTTCTCAAACACCGAAAACCTGGAAGTAGTGTTCCGATTTTTGAACTTTTTTTGGAAGCCAGATATCCGGTGTGGTTGTCGGTTATTGTTTCCAGGGCGCCTGCACCAATCAAAAGCTGTGCCTTGGCTTTCGAACATTTCAGAAGTCAACCGGACTTCCGGAACAGATTAAGTTTGGCGCTTTTGTTTTTGCTATGTATTTCACATTTTTGTTTTTGAGGCAACAAAGTTAGGATTACGCCTTTGGAAAAGGTAACATGACATTTACACAAAAGGGAGCTACACCAGCAAAATTTACCCGACAGCCTGAAACCTTTCTTACGCATTTAGCCACCAATAATAGCAGAGGCTTGCACACATTTTCACAAAATTTCCAATTTTTTGGCGCTGTGGTTAAACCACTGAGCCTAGGGCTTGCTGATCAGAAGGTCAGCGGTTCGAATCCCTGTGACGGGGTGAGCTCCCCTTGCTTGGTCCCAGCTCCTGCCAACCTAGCAGTTCGAAAGCACGTCAAAATGCAAGTAGATAAATAGGAACCGCTACAGCGGGAAGGTAAACGGCGTTTCCATGTGCTGCTCTGGTTTGCCAGAAGTGGCTTTGTCATGCTGGTCACATGACCTGGAAGCTATATGCCGGCTCCCTCGGCCAATAATGCGAGATGAGCGCGCAACCCCAGAGTCGGTCACGACTGGACCCAATGGTCAGGGGTCCCTTTACCTTTAATAGCAGAGGCTTGCACACATTTTCACAAAATTTCCAATGGAGTGTTTGCCAGCTGGAAACACTGAATACTGGGCTGCACAAATAGTGTTGCCTTAGAACATTGAAGAGCAAATTAAACTGTCAGCAAGTATTACATGATATGCATGCTCACCTCCAACGTGAATGACAGGACCACATCAGATTTCGACAGCTGAACATCACTTTCATCTCCCAGGTCCATGAAAGCAGAATTCTGTGATCGCTTTAGCTTCTGTAATTTAAATTCCGGGCCGCCTTTGGACACTGGAAGACTTTCCAAATTTGCCATTAGCAAATTCACTGAAGACCGCAATTCTTCTATATACATGTGTTCCATTTCTTTCGATACGAACTTTGGAAATTTTCTTTCCTTGAAAAATGTTTTTTAAAATTCAGAGTGTAAGTTGCTATTCAGTGACTGCATGCTTTACTTTAAAGACCTCTTCAGATCAACATAAGCCTGATTACAAAAACATACTTTATAAAAACTTTAAAGGCCAGCACCAACACTTGAGATTCCCCCAACCTGTTTCTCGCTGATGTGCAAGGAACATCCAAGGGAATGGTTTTTCCTTCCCTTGTGCTCACATTTTAAGACTGGGCAGCATCAGTGCCAGCAATTTTTTTTTTTGCTTTAATTGTAGAGATACTGCAATAGGTTTATTTTCTGTTGCCCAGTTTTGAAGGGCTCTATTTGCACCTTAATTCCACACATTCTCCCCTTTTGAACAATATTTTGGCCTGCTTATAAAGCCCACCTAAGGGAGCATATTCCTGAAAAGCTCAGGCTCCTCCTAGAGCCCGTGCTTAGACGGGGAACATGCTTAAACCCCACTAGATGACCTATTTCACCCTTTACACCAAGCATGAAGTAATCTGTACACTGCACAAAAATCAGCATTAGTGGTTTTATTTTAATTAATACGTTTTATTTCTAAAACATGCTGCATGCTTGTAAAGCCCTTGAAAGATCTGCAGTCAAAACACTGCACTTGACTACAGCGCTCTTTAAAATGCTTCGCTAACAAGCAAGTGACATGAACTTAGCCAGTCCTTAAGAGCTTCCCAGAAACTTTCTGCATCTTTTCAGGAAATTAGGAAGGGACCTTTGGTATGATTCTACATAATACCCCCCAGGCGTTGCTGACTGATTACAGCTCTCATCATCCTGAACTACTGACCATGCTTCCTGGGGATGCTGTCCAAAAAAGGCTACAATCAAGGATTGCTTTCTTTTGTCATGTGTTGCACCTGAATTTCCAAGGGGCACTTGGCTGGCCCACTCGGGAGATGAACCTGAACAAACCGCCATCAATCTCTCAAGACCAATCTTTGCCATTTTCGCAATATACTGCACGTGCAGGAAATGACATCAAGATAAATACTGAGGAATTTCATTGCCAAAGATAAAAAAGTGAATAAATAAAACAAGCAATAGCTGGTGGGGAAAATACAGGTAGGATTCATCTAACCAGCCCCGTATGGAGAAACCCTATACAAGGACTTCTGCTAGCATGACAGGGTGGTTCTCCTTCCTCTCCCTCCCATGTGGCCCCTGAAATTGGCTCTGTGGAGGTCGGAGAAATCCCCCCCCCCCAAGAACAGTTCCCAGGAGATGGGGAGGAAGTATCGTTCTGTCTGTCAAGCTGGAATGCTTGCACAGAGAGAACTATCTGAAGATAGTGACATTGAATTCCAACCCTTTATGTATATAGATAGGGGAGAAGAAAGTGTGATCCAATATTCATATTCAGGACCAACTTCTGAAATCAGTTACTTAAATCCAGTGATTTCAGCAGGTTTACGCTTGAATACAACCAATGATGGAAATCACTACTACGTTTTTTTGTGCTGACCTTCAAAGCCAAAAATGGCCTTGGCTGAAGGAGCGTCTCCACCCCCATTGTTCAGCCCAGACACTGAGGTCCGGCGCCGAGGGCCTTCTGGCGGTTCCCTCCCTGCGAGAAGTGAGGTTACAGGGAACCAGGCAGATGGCCTTCTTGGTAGTGGCGCCCACCCTGTGGAACACCCTCCCATCAGATGTCAAGGAAATAAACAACTATCTGACTTTTAGAAGACATCTGAAGGCAGCCCTGTTTAGGGAAGTTTTTAATGTTTGAAGCTTTATTCTGCTTTTAGTGTTCTGTTGGGAGCTGCTGATAGCATCCTGACAGTCCCACTGAATTCATGAACATGACTGCAACCTTAAACAGATCACTAAAATACTCTACTCGTTAAAGCTAGAAAGAAAAGCACAGCAGACTTACTCTGGCCATTTGGTCAGCCATTTGAAGATGCCCATCAAGTTCGCGTCTAATCTGGGCCGCTTGCTCATCTGCATTGTCCAGCTTGAATAAAAAAAAAAGGGTGGGAGGAACACACCACAATATTAAAATAAGGTACTAATCAGGCATGACACACTATTTGATATTGGCACCGAAAAAAACAAAATTCAGCCGGGGACGGGGGCAGGAGTGCACCCTCAACTTATGTAAACAAGACAGGGAAATGTTGCAAACTCATTTCGTGGTCAAGAGCCGAATTAAATATCAAAGAAGTGGCCTTTGACAAATTGCTGCAGCCAACGCCACATGGGAAGCAGATCCATAGACTGGACAGTGATATTCTGAATTCAAAGCAGCCTTTAAGATGCCATGGTAAAAGAAGGTCAAAATGCACTGAGGAAAAGACTGGAGACTACAGCTGTTTTTTTGCAGGCTAAAGCACAGTTGTGTGGCACTGTTTTTCTGTTAGCAACCAGAGGAGTAAACATTCAATCTGCATGTTGCAATATCCCATCTCTTCAAGCTTCTAAAATTGTACTAGTCATGACTCGCATGCATTCATGTCTATCTTCAGGACTAGAAACGTGTTTAAAATAATAAGATGCTGAATTTTGCTTTCAGTTCAAACAGGCTGTTTATATTATAGAGTGTATGATCTTAACAACTGCTGTGCCACCTTATTATTATTATTATTATTTTTTTAAAAAGCTGCATCACTCTAAAAAGCCATTTCCAGAAACATCTTGATTATTTATACAAACTCACTGTATACATTTCTGAAGCACAGTACATTGATGAGAATAAACGAATTAAAATAACTCAAAAAGACACTCAGATGACAAGGAGCCTGGGGATATTATAATATGAATGCAAACACATTGTTAATTATGTGACTCTGAGTGTGTTATAAGACTGCTCTCAAGCTTAATACCTCAGGGAGCACCTTGCCACAGCTACCATTCTGACAAGTGCTACACAGAGAAGCAGCTCAGACAGAATCCTAGAGCTGAAAGGGTCCCCCAAAGGCCATCGATTCTATTTCACAGTGCCAAAGACACTCCTGTCTCCTGTATGTGGCTCCAAGTGGCTTTGCAGATTACCATTTTCAGCCTGGTCCCATGTGCTCCTAGACAGATGGAACCTACCCTTCAGATTGCTAGGCAATATCTCCCATCAATTCATAGTACCATCCCAGCACTAGGGCTGGGCAATGTATCAATATATTGTCCAAAACTGCAGTCCACATCATGATATTGGCTTCATAATTTTTGACCTGTCAATATATTGCGAATCAGTGTGTGTGTGTGTGTGTGTGTGTGTGTGTGTGTGTGTGTTATGCAAAAATCACAATGTGGTAAAGACTGTGAAGCCAGCCAATGCCTCTACATAGCCCCATCCTTATTTCAGACATTGTTGTATTAGTACAGTGGTACCTGTGGACACCTCTGGTTGCGTATGCTTCAGGATGTAAACACGGCAAACACAGAAGTATTTTTCCGGGTTTCGACGAGTGCATGTGCAGAAGCGCATGCGCAGAACAGGCACCTCCAGTTGCAAATTCCTTGGGGTCCGACCGGAGCTCCGGAACGGATCCCGTGTGTAACTGGTGGTACCACTGTATAGGACGATGTTTAGCTGGTGAAAACCAGATATTGAAAGTTGAAAACCAGATATTGCAATGTTTAGCTGGTGATATGTAGTGATGTTGAAAACCAGTTATCGTCCAGCCCTATCCTGCACTATTGTATTATTATTATTATTATTATTATTATTATTATTTGAATTTATATACCAGGCTATACCCAGAGGTCTCACGGAAGTTCACAGAACATTGGCAGTTCATACCCCAATGGCCATGCTAGCTAGGGTTGGAGTGAGTTGGTGTCCAGCAACATCTGAAAGGCTACAGGTATCCTGCCCTAAAGGTAATTTACAGGTAGCATTCTGTTGGCTGTTTGTGTTCTTCAGAATCTGGAAATCTGAATGCCAACAGAGGTGAGTTCACAAACCTGAAGCAGACATACTCAAAAAACATCTTCTGTAATGCAAATGGTATCTCAGTGTCTTGCTGCACAACCTCCACATGGCACTTTTGAAAGCCCTGGGGTACACTGGTACCTCGGGTTACAAACACTTCGGGTTACAAACACTTCGGGTTACAGAATCCGCTAACCCAGAAGTAGTACCTCGGGTTAAGAACTTTACCTCAGGATGAGAACAGAAATTGCGCGGTGGTGGCATGGCGGCAGCAGGAGGCCCCATTATCTAAAGTGGTACCTCAGGTTAAGAACGGACCTCTGGAACGAATTAAGTTCGTAACCAGAGGCACCACTGTATTTAGAAAAAAATGGAATATATTTATAACCAACTTCTGTCTAGAGCTGTGGGTTGTCTACTTTGTGCGCGCGCACGCGTGGGAATCCTATATTGCTACTAACATTGAATGTATAGGTGAAACGTCTTTCTTGTATATAATCTTCTGCATGGTAAACCCAAACTGATCCAAGACTCAACCTCTTAGAATTCAACACATCGCTGCTGGCTTGCCTTAAGCAATACATTGAGCTCTTTTAATCGCCATGCAGAAAGTCTTCCTGAAAAGGTACACCTGGCATTGTGTTGATTTACTCATATTGACTTTCATACAGCTTAAATAAAGGTTAAAAAAGGCATTGCACACAAGGCAGAGCCAACAGATTTATCCAGCTGCTTCTTTTGTTTGTTCCCAGGGCTTAAACTTTATGCCATAAAGGGTGATTTTGAATTCATGTGGCCAAATGAATGATATCTGAAGCATATCTCGGGCACTAAAAACAGAAGAAGAGGTTTCAAAACAGGGTCGGTTGTAACTGGAGATTTCAATGCCCCTTTCTCAGTTTACGACTCTCTGGACTCAGTCCTGATGGTATGAGTGGAACCACTGTAACACAGTGGCCCAAAATCCCATTTCCAGGAGGAACAGTAAAATAATAATCAAGAAATACTTCACTAGAAAGAAAATACCACAACATAATGTTTTCATTTGAGTGCCTTCTAAATGTGACTAAAACAGCACAATTCCAAGCCCAACTCAAAGAGCTGGTGCTGACCTTTAAAGCCTTAAACGGCCTTGGCTCAGTATACCTGAAGGAGCGTCTCCACCCCCATTGTTCAGCCCGCACACTGAGATCGAGCGCCGAGGGCCTTCTGGCGGTTCCCTCACTGAGAGAAGTGAGGTTACAGGGAATCAGGCAGAGGGCCTTCTCGGTAGTGGCGCCCGCCCTGTGGAATGTCCTCCCAACAGATGTCAAGGCAATAAGCAACTATTTGACTTTTAGAAGACATCTGAAGGCAGCCCTGTTTAGGGAAGTTTTTAATGTTGATGTTTTATTGTTTTTTTAAATATTCTGTTGGGTTATGAATGAATGAATGAATAATAGCTATGTACGTAGTAATGAGAGAAACTCTCTGGAAGCTGACACTATGAGAGATTCAGCCAAGCATTTCACTTCTGGAGGAATTTTACTTTTCTGTTAGGCCTCCCTCATCACGCGAAGTGTATAAACAGGAGAATAGATCTTCTTAAGAAAAATTGTCCCAAACATAACGTTAGCCTAGTCTATTCTGTTCTTGCCACCGCCAGAGCACACAGCTTTGCCGATTTAATTAAACCAACCATAGCAATGAAACTTATCCAGCCTAATCTCCTAAAATCCATAATAATGGAAAACAGGGTGGATAATCTCTGCTTAAAATGAACACGGATGATCAGCCCATGACAGCAGCAAATTAGTTTCTCCAATAGTGTACTTCATCAGCATAATGTAACAGGTGTTGGGTAGATCCTCAATGACCAATGTGACATTTGTAAGCATCTTCACCTAATATCTTGTGTTTTAACTGATATAATTTGAACTTCAATTAACATTAAACTATTTGTTTGTTAATTGCCTTGATCTTCCCTGCAAAAATAATCAACACATATGCTACAGGAAGCCTTCATGCTTTCTTTATATTGTGTTTTAAAATACGTGACCACACGTAAGAGTTTTGAAACATCAAGAATTTATCTGTAACTTGAAAAAAGTGTTTTCTTTAAAAGCATGAATCCTTTCCTCCCCATCTGTGGCAATATACTTAATGTTTCGTGGGCAAATGTCAAACTTATGGGACTGATCATTGGAAACTGTGGGGAAAAGGTTTTCTGGCAAATGACTGATGTTAAAAAAAATAATGCTAAGAATCTCAAAGAAGAGATTAAAGTGAAAACATATCCATTTTCCTTCTCACTTGGGGCGAGGTTAGAAAGCAGGTGTTTTTGTGACGGACGAATGTAACACGCTCAACCAAGTTAAGTTTTAGTTTCCTAAGTCCATCTGATTTTGTTCCTAACATTAAATTTATCATCAGTTCACCAAATAAGATGGCAAAACTATCAATACAACAATTGGTCATTAACCTATTCTCTGTTTCCTTGGCATAGCTGCCAAGTTTTCCCTTTTCTCGCGAGGAAGCCTATTCAGCATAAGGGAAAATCCCTTTAAAAAAGGGATAACTTGGCAGCTATGTTCCTTGGAGAAGTCTTTAGTTGAACTTTAGGGGGGAAACAGATATGTCATGCTTCTGGTTGTTTTTATTCACATGTAAAATGCCATTTTGATTGTTTTTAAGCTTGTTTTATGGTTGCAACTATTTTATTGTTGTTGTTGTTTAGTCGTTTAGTCGTGTCCGACTCTTCGTGACCCCATGGACCATAGCACGCCAGGCACTCCTGTCTTCCACTGCCTCCCGTAGTTTGGTCAAACTCATGTTCGTAGCTTCGAGAACACTGTCCAACCATCTTGTCCTCTGTCGTCCCCTTCTCCTAGTGCCCTCAATCTTTCCCAACATCAGGGTCTTTTCCAAGGATTCTTCTCTTCTCATGAGGTGGCCAAAGTATTGGAGCCTCAGCTTCACGATCTGTCCTTCCAGGGAGCACTCAGGGCTGATTTCCTTAAGAATGGATAGGTTTGATCTTCTAGCAGTCCATGGGACTCTCAAGAGTCTCCTCCAGCACCATAATTCAAAAGCATCAATTCTTCGGCGATCAGCCTTCTTTATGGTCCAGCTCTCACTTCCATACATCACTACTGGGAAAACCATCGCTTTAACTATACGGACCTTTGTCGGCAAGGTGATGTCTCTGCTTTTTAAGATGCTGTCTAGGTTTGTCATTGCTTTTTATAAACTATTTTATAAAACTATTTTATAATTGTGTATTTTCTTGTTGTAAGCCAGGCATGGGCAACCTTGGCTCTCCAGATGTTTTGGAACCACAACTCCCATGATCCCTGACCACTGGCTCTGTTAGCTAGGGATCATGGGAGTTGTAGTTCCAAAACATCTGGAGAGCCAAGGTTGCCTATGCCTGTTGTAAGCCATCCTGGGACCTTAAGGTGAAGGATGGGCAAGAAACCCAGCAAAAAAAAAGTAAAAATCCCATAAGACCTAGCCAGCTCAGCTAAAACATCTGGAGTTTACTTTTTCCTAAAAGGACAGGTACAGGGCACAACTAATGAAATAATTAAGCAAATGAATAGAAATGGCTCTTGAAGAAAACTTGCTCAAGTTCCTAATAAAAATGAACAAAATTGAGGTTTAAACTCAATGTTCTCTCCCTGTATATAATATTCATTCATATAGCTAAAATATTAGGGCTGCCATACGTCCAGGATTCATCCGATGGAAATAACATCCAGACGGAATTTCCAAAAATTGGGGAAAACCCAGGTGTATAGTAACTCATGTCAAAAGTGCTGATTTTTGTGTCAAATTTCCTTAAAAATACCTCGAAAACTTCAATGGGGGGGGGAGGAGATTTTGCAGAGAAAGCTCAACCACTTTTGTGTCCAGATTTTCACTTTTTGAAATACAGCAACCCTATATATTATTATCAATTCATACCTAGAGCAAGAAAGCACTTTTCATTCACATGTTGACCCTCCTCTTAAAAACAACTACAACAAAAAAACCAGGCAGAATAGTAGTAAGTAAAGAAAGTTATTGCCAAAGGCCCAGTGGTAATAACTCTAAAATTGTGGCATGAAGTCCTGCTATGCTGAAAAGCTGAAAATTTGGACGTGGGGAACAGCTCACAGCAGCATTTCCTCTCCCACCTTCTGTCACAGCAAGCTTCTTAGGTTCAGAAGGGAAAAAACACACAACCCACACACATCCTTAAATCTGCATGTATTTATAGCGCCTCTTTTCCTTCGGTTATACAAATCAAGATAGTATGCTCCAACTTTGGTGAAGTAAATGTCCTTAATGCAGGATGCCTAAATTCACATCACGTCTGCACAGTGCTGACCCCAGATGCTTGTCGGGTTCTGTAACTTCCTTGTCTTCTTCTTTGACAATCATTCGTAGCCAAGTAAGATTGTCTTCCATAAACACGATTTTAACAGTGAGTCCGTAAGTGACTGTGGAGGCCAGTTCTGGATCCACACGACCTTCCAAACATAGGTTTCCGGGCAGGAGTTGATCACGGTGAGGGTTTGCCAAGCGTGCCTTCCTCTTAGTGCGTTTCTCCCTTTCGTCCTGAGTTTGGGCGTTTTCAAAGCCCATGGCACCTTTGGTAAAGGCTGTTCTCCAACTGGAGCACTTGCAGGCCAGTGTTTCCCAGTTGTCAGTGTTTATACTACTGTGCATTTTAAAAGATTTGCCTTGAGTGAGTCTTTGAACCTCTTTTGTTGACCACCAGCATTACGCTTTCCATTTATAAGTTCAAAATAGAGTAGTTGCTTTGGGAGACGATAATCAGGCACCCACACAACATGACCAGTCCAACGAAGTTGATGTTGAAGAATCTTTTTTTTTTTTTTGACACTGGTGAACTTTGCTTCTTCCAGTACACTGGCATTAGTTCACCTGTCTTCCCAAGTGATGTGTAAAATTTTTCGGAGACACCGTTGATGGAATCTTGTGAGTAGTTGGAGATGGCGTTTATAAGTTGTCCATGATTCACAAACATACAGTAAAGTTGGTAGTACAATAGCTTTGTAAACAAGCATTTTGGTTTCCTTGCGAATGTCCCTGTCTTCAAACACTCTGCACTTCAATTGGAAGAAAGCTGCACTCGCAGAGCTCAGGCGATGCTGGATTTCGGCATCAATGTCGGCCCTTGTGGAAAGATAACCGCCCAGGCAGGAGAAACTGCCTTGTAACAGCCACAGAGCACACATGTCCTGACCCCACTCACAGGAACATCCTCCATTCATGGCTCCTTCAGGAGCCATTGGGGAGTCAAGCCACATTCTGTGATCCCAAGTCCGTGCTTTTGATCAGAAAAACATGCTCATGACATCTCATGCCAAAGGCAACATCAAGCAAACTTGTCATGTAGCTGCGGCGTCGAGACTTCTTAACCCTTTTCCTCTGGCAATTTAGCAACCGGCACAACTGTTGGAACGCCGCAAGCAGTGAAGCCTCCTAGCCGTACAGCACAGGAATATGTGGATTTTCCAGGTGGAAGGTCAATAGGGACAAACTGAACACAGGCAGTCAGAATAAATCACAGCTTCCAAAGGCTCTGTGTTCTGGTTTGCTTACAAGCGTTGACCTTAGCTGTGTTTCATGCTGAGGTCTGCTGGAATTGGGACTTAATATTTGGCTTCATACACATTAAGAATTTGCCTTGATCTGTAGACTTGCCATCTAAAATTAAAGTTCTGGGAAAGTATTCAACTAGGATGGATACCATATGAAATTATAACTGGCATGGGAACAACAATAAATACCAAGCAGCACACACATTTCCCTCACTAAGGTCACCATTCAGTAGTAAATAAAAGAATCCATTTTGCTGAATGTTGACTAAGGTAATAATTTAGGAACTGGTACCCTAATGGGAGAGTCCTTTGAGTCAAACAGAAAACAGAACAAAACACATTTTGTTCTTGGTTGAAATGAAAAATTTGGTTGAAATGAAAAATTTGAGGGAGCCAAAAAAAAACTGATTAGGAACTAGATTTCGGGGCCCAGTTTGGTGTGCCTTATCTCACATAAAGGTGAGAAGAGCAGGTGTTTTCATTTAGCTGGTGATATATCACAAAGTTGAACACCAGATATCGGCCAGTCCTACTGTCTGCCTCTACATAGTTCCATCATTATTTTAGACATTGTGATATATTGGTATATCACAATGTTTAGCTGGTGATATATCACAATGTTGAAAACTAGATATTGTCCAGCCCTAACCTCCACAAGGTAGGTTAGGCTGAGAGACAGTGACTGGCCCAAGGCCACCAAATGAGTTTCGTGGCTGAGTGGGGATTTGAACCCTGGTCTCCACGTCCTAGTTTGACATTGTAACCAAACTACCATTGTCTCTCTATGCCAGGCATCCCCAAACTCGGCCCTCCAGATGTTTTGGGACTACAATTCCGATCATCCCTGACCACTGGTCCTCTTAGCTAGGGATGATGGGAGTTGTAGTCCCAAAACATCTGGAGGGCCGAGTTTGGGGGTGTCTGCTCTATGCTATGTATCTTCTCCCTCTCAAGAGAGATGTTAGTCAACAGTCCTCAACATTTCTTCCCATTAAATAAATGGTTATTTTGAGAAAAATCTATTTGTTGCTCCACAGGAAACCCCAGGGTAGCTTAGGGGAAAAATTCAGATACCAACAGAGCAGGGTCGATTTTAAAAGAATACCATCTACCTTTCTTTATCATTAAGCAGTGGCTTCTTGAGCCTGGAACCAGAGTGCATCCAACTGATCGTGGTTACATTCTTTTTACAAATGGGTGGCTCTTTGTTCTACTTATTTAAAATCTTCTCAAATCCATAGCCCTGTAGCAGGTGCTACAAAGTCGTCTGGCAAACTTTCCACACTCAGCTGACCTTTGACCCATGTATACTCTGGGCTCTGAGATCCTGGCACAGGATTGAAGTAAAAATAAATAAATGCATAAAATGAAGAGGTGTTTTCTAGAAATATTGGACAGATAGAAAATTGGCTTGTTATTTTTATTTCAGATGTCTGGGCGGAATAACAACTTCAAGCAATTTGTCCCCCCAAGCTGAGTTTAAATTCCAGCCAGGGAAATTGGGCAATATATTCAAGTGACACAAAGCCCAACATTCAAATCTGGAGACTCCTGAGATCCAAATCTAACACTTCAGCTTCCGAATATGATCCCAAAGCATACTGTAATCTGAAACAATTTTCTGTAAAGCCACAGTGTCCGAATACTGATAATAAGCATTCTGCTTATGGCATGGGATGCCTGACCAATCGTGTTGTCCTACACACACCCAGAGATCATCTTCTGACACCCCTCTGAGGTTTCCCTCACCAGATGTAGCAGCTACTAAAGAGCTCTCCGTTTAAGGAAAGTCCTCACCAGAGATGCGTCCCTAGTGCCTACAGTGTTGCGATTTTCAATTTTCCAAGTCTTTCCAGTGGTAAACAATTTTTGAGTACTTGTTCAGATCCCCACACTGCATTGCCCTCTGTTGCTGGGTCTACCTTGGGTGCATCCTGTTGCTGCCTTTGTTTTATTTTAGACTGCGTGCTTTTAGGCTTTATTTGTATATCCTATGTTCTTATGGGTGTGTTTACATGTGTGTTTCTTATGGTGTGTGTTTACTCGTAAACCACCCAGAGAATGTTTGTCTATTGGGAGTTATATGAATAGTGCAAAACAGAGAATATTGCCTTGAGAACTCTCCCCAAGTACTGGATCTTTGCAGAATACCAAGTAACCAAAAGGATCAATCACAGCATTAGAAGTCAAATATCACCCCTTCAACAGACAAAAGGTTTGATCCTTGTGTGGACAAGCAGTAAGAGAAATAGCTCTGAGACCTTCACTTCCACTTAGAATTACTTCCTTTATCTCTCTTTGATCAGTAGAGGTAAGGTAAAGGGCCCCTGGATGGTTAAGTCCAGTCAAAGGAGACTATGAGGTTGTGGCGCTCATCTAGTTTTCAGGCCGAGGGAGCTGGTGTTCGTCCACAGACAGCTTTGCATGTCATCTGGCCAACATGACTAAACCGCTTCTGGCACAACAGAGCACCGTGATGGAAACCAGAGTGCAGGGAAATGCCATTTACCTTCCCGCAGCAGTGGTACCTATTTATGTACTCTCACTGGCATGCTTTCGAACTGCTAGGTTGGCAGGAGCTGGGAAAGACCAAAGGGAGCTCACCCCATCATGGGGATCCGAACTGCCGACCTTCTGATCAGCAAGCCCAAGAGGCTCAGTGGTTTAGACCACAGCACCACCCATGTCCCAATGTTTCATGTAACACACCACTGGGTTCCAAATATATCCATACCTGCTCCTCTCCTTCTGTGAGGTACAGGTGTCAGAGGTCTGTCCATTTTGGGAAATTCCATCCCATATTTTACACAAAGGGCCCCCAATTCTCCAGAAAGGCTTTCTATTGGGTTTCAAGCAGCTCGAAGGGGAGAAGATAGAAAACCTCACTTCCATGAGCCCACTGGTGCAAGCCAATGAAAATTAATTCTGCGTAATTTCACACTTAGGAGTCAGGCCACAAATATCATTAGACACAATCTATTTGGAGACCTCCAAGATTTGTGAAATGCCCAGCAGAAACTATTCCATACAAATGATGTACTGTGCCAAGATTTATAGATTTACAGACCATGGCTGTTTCCCCACCCACCCCAATACAGCCCCAAAAGTCAAAATTAAATCTCCACCAAACAGAAATTGGACCAGACAGTCTAATCCCTTTCATAACAAACCCTATTCTACAACTTATCCTAGGCAATTTCAGAAATTTCATCGTGAAATGTTTCCATGGCAATATGTAGATGCCATTAAAATATCCAAAGATGGCAAATTTTGTTCCATCAGTGAGAGTGTGCAGAATATGGTCATAATGCAAAGCATCAGAATTTAAATTGAAGATAAAAAGCTAGACTAGGCAATGCATGAGAAGGTTGTGGAAGGCAAATATAAAAAAAGTATACCCAGGAAAATGTACTGAAAACACAACGGAATGGAAGGCACTCTTTTTACTACAAGTATTTCCCATATTAGAGGCTGACTTCTCCCATTTACTATTAGTAAGATAAGATCAAGAGGATTTCTATTCATGTTTTGCTTACCGGTACTGTTATGTTACACAAGGAACTTAGATCATCACTATTTAAAGGGAAACAGATCACTACTTTGCTCAATTTTTCAGCACTTAACCGCACTCCTCGTTGCCATTTGCACACTCGCAAAAGAAAAGCAATTACTCAGAGAGAAACAATTATTTCTGAAACAGAAAAAAGGAACTACCGTATATTCCAGCGTATAAGACGACTTTTGAACCCAGGAAAATCTTTTTCAAAAGTTGGGGGTCGTCTTATACGCCGGGTATAAGATCTGTGGTCGCTGCATACAGTGGGGGGGAGCTCAAAAATGGCCCTGGCCGCATCCGCGCCGTATGTGGCGACCGTGTAAGCGGCTGCCGCTTTCTTTCCGTGCAGGAAGAGGGGACACGTGGGGCTTCCCTCCCTCCTCCCTGCATGAAAAGAAAGTGGCAGCCGCTTACTCTCTCTCTCTCCCCCCCCCCCCACTCGCCTTGGTGCCTGGAAGAGACACAGAAATTTTTTATTTGGTGTGCGTTGGAAGTTTGGGATAAACCCGTTACGGCGAGTAATAATAATAATAATAATAATAATAATAATAATAATAATAATAATAATAATAAAATAATAATAATAATAATAATAATAATAATAATAATATATTTATACCCCGCCCATCTGGCTGGGTTTCCCCAGCCACTCTGGGCAGCTTCCAACAGAAAAATAAAGCACAGTAATCTATTAAACATTAAAAGCCTCCCTGAACAGGGCTGCCTTCAGATGTCTTCTAAAAGTCTGGTAGTTGTTTTCCTCTTTGACATCTGTTGGGAGGGCGTTCCACAGGGCAGGCGCCACTACCGAGAAGGCCCTCTGCCTAGTTCCCTGCAACTTGGCTTCTCGCAACGAGGGAGCCACCAGAAGTCCCTCGGTGCTGGACCTCAATGTCCGGGCAGAATGATGGAGGTGGAGACGCTCCTTAAGGTATACTGGGCTGATGCTGATTAGGGCTTTAAAGGTCAGCACCAACACTTTGAATTGTGCTCGGAAACGTACTGGGAGCCAATGTAGATCTTTCAAGACCGGTGTTATGTGGTCTCGACGGCCGCTCCCAGTCACCAGTCTAGCTGCCGCATTCTGGATTAGTTGTAGTTTCCGAGTCACCTTCAAAGGTAGCCCCACGTAGAGCGCATTGCAGTAGTCCAAGCGGGAGATAACTAGAGCATGCACCACTCTGGCTAGACAGTCTGCAGGCAGGTAGGGTCTCAGCCTGCGTACCAGATGGAGCTGATAGGCAGCTGCCCTGGATATCCCAAACTCTATATTTTGACTGAAAAAGGAGGGGTCGTCTTATACTCCCAGTCGCTTTATACGCCGGCATATACGGTATATGAAAATTATTCCTGAAGCAAGAAAAGTATGACAATCAGCTACAGATAGATGCTGCACAAGACTTTTCTATTCCTGAGTACACTTGGCCAAAATAACACCGTCATTGATATATGGCACACATGCAGGCAGAGAGGATAGCTGAAAAACACACACAAACACAAAAATAGGAAGGGCACATGGAGAGAGATGCAGACACCGCTAAAAATTTGGACTAACCCTCACCAACTAACAGCTCATTTATGCTCCTGTGAACAGATAATCCTGGCCTGCTGCTTAGGCCATATCTGTCCTGTATATTTGCTTCCCCATGGCTTCCCCAAAAGAACCCTGGGAACTATAGCCTGTTAAGGGTCCTGGCAGGATATCTGTAATTCCCTTCACAGTTACACATTTCAGCATGGTTCAACAACCAACCCCTCTTCCCAAGACAAGTGAAGGGCGGTTTACATTTGGGTCAACTGGTCAACCTAAGAAGGAAAGGTCTATACAACTGAGATGAACTCCTTACTTGGCAGGCATTGTAGATCAACTGATGCTCCAGTTTCTTGATTCCCAGAATCTGCTGGAACATTTCATAAAGCTGCTCTTTGCTCAGAATAAGTTCTGACACGGCACTTAAAGCCATCCTGTTGGGCATTTTGCTCAAGTCCTCCTCTCCCCTGCAAATGGCGTCGTATTTGGCTATCCAAGAACTCAGCACAGTCTCTTTGCTTAATCCATCGATTTCAGGCAAACTCCGAACCCTCTTTTCTATGTTCTTCTTAAACACATCTCTGAAGTCGTTCGCCGAGCATCCTCCGCTGTTCACCATCCTGGCGACTCGATCACTCCTGAGAAATACCTTTTTTTTTAAAGAAAAGAAAGAAAAAAGTGGAATTAGGAAAACAAGCATATAAAAGCACGAGTGTGAGAGAGCGAGAAAAGTCACCACTACCACGTCACAAAGGAAAACTATTTCTGTATTTGAAAGCGGTTGAACATTGCCTACACTCAGCAAATGTTTTTGTTTCCTTGCTTCAGGATAATGGTTCCAACCACTCTACAGGCCCAAAGCTTGAGTAGCTGAAGCCATTGCCAAAAACTGCCATTTATATGGAAAAGAAACTTGGCTTATAGGGTCTGTCGCAAGGAATGCAGCTAGCCAAGCTCCAACTGCATGAACGGTTCTCTTCCACATGCATATGTCCCTCCCACGAGGCATGGAGGGTACGGTACATTCAGGAGCACTAAAGGAAAATTTAGCCCAAAGGCATCTTGCAAATGCAACAGACACCATACTACTTCTTCCCTGCTACAGCCCTGCTTGCCAAAGTGAGAAGAGTTAGGTCAAATAATACTTTGCAAAAACTGCACCAAGCTCCCTTTCTACAGCATTTGCCAGATAGCTCAGCCCAGTCCGCAGACCATTTCAAAATTGTGTTTATTTCAAAGGACGCTGCAGTGAGCACCTCATACTCAAGACTCCAATATACCTCTGAAGGATCAGCTTTAACGTCTCGCTAAAAACTCCACCCAGTTCCTAACACATAAAACCAGCCATATTTTCACTCCAAATACCATCACTGTAGTAATTCAGGTGCTTAAGGGGGCTGTGTTAAAATTATTCAGTGTATCTTGTGAATACTTTAAAGGTAAAGGGACCCCTGACCATTAGGTCCAGTTGTGACCGACTCTGGGGTTGCGGTGCTCATCTCACGTTATTGGCCGAGGGAGCCGGCGTATAGCTTCCAGGTCATGTGGCCAGCATGACAAAGCCACTTCTGGTGAACCAGAGCAGCACACGGAAACACTGTTTACCTTCCCGCTGGAGCGGTACCTATTTATCTACTTGCACTTTGATGTGCTTTTGAACTGCTAGGTTGGCAGGAGCTGGGGCCGAGCGACGGGAGCTCACCCCGTCGCAGGGATTCGAACCACCGACCTTCTGATCTGCAAGCCCTAGGCTCTGTGGTTTAACCCACAGCGCCACCCACGTTTAAGCAGTGCCAAAGGCTCAACATCCCTTTTATAATGCAACGCCTGTAACCATTTTCACCTATTCCTTTGCATTACAATTGGTTTTGCTTGTTCTCAGTGAAGGCGACATGTCTCCAAAATCTACTTGACTAGAGTTGTGATGTCATTCCGTTTACCATGTGACCCCATATTGGCCAGATGACCAGTTAAGGAAGTAATGCTCTCGTTGTCTTTTAATTTCAAAATTATTATTCCTTTCCTATAAAGTAACTATGCAATCAGCAGTTGAAGAGAAAGCAACATTACACAAAATGCAGTTAACTTTTTTTTCCTTTATAGGTATTCCAAGGAGACTGGCAGTCCCTCCCCGAACTGCCCCACAATCCACACTAAGATGTCCCTTATTGAAAGAAAAAGGCTTAAGCCAGCTGAAGAGAGATGTACGAGGCTGGTAAGCATCTTTGCGCTCCAGGCCTGGAGGTACATAAAATAAAAACATGCCAAGTTGCATAAAAAGCTTTTTCCCTTTTGCTTGTCCTTTGGTCACCCTGATGTCACAAGCGACTCTTTCTAACAAGTCAACAATCCACAGTTTATCACACCATCTGCCAGAGGAAAAATTGTTGGCTTCCTTCCAGAAGAGGGGGACAGCAATGCTTTCGTTTTCAAATTACTGTTTGCCTTTGACTAAACCCACAGAGCCAAATCTAGCTGGTTGTGCAGCAGTATCACGGCATCGCCCCTGTTCACAATGGGATCCAATCCAATTCATAATGTGATCACCCAGGTGAGTAATCCAGGAAGGAGAAAGAAGCAGAAATAGGGAAGAAAAAGATCGTGCAAAAACTGCATGGCAATTAAGAGGGCTTTGCAGGTTGCGAGGTACGGGAAGAACTTTTCCGCATCAATATTGGCTGGGGAAGTTTTTCCTGCCGAGCTCCCCCAGGGCTACTTTTATCCTCCCAAAATGAACTGCAAAAATATGTCCGGCAGCCCTAGTAACAAGCCCATTTCTTCAGTGGGAAAGCAGAGTAGCACTTTAAATTAGGTGCTGTATAGAAGTTTCTCTAGTAATATCTACTTCATTAGCTGCAGAAATGGATAGAAGCAGAGGGGGACAAGTCAGCTATCAGCAGATAGAGAGAGGATATCCCATTTTCATTTACAGAGATATCTAACAGCCCCCCCCCCAAAAAAGAGCGGTATTAAGCACAGCATGCAAAAATGGAGGATAATAAGGGCAATCTGTAGTGCATAAAACCCATACTCTCTCTTCAAAGCCAGATTGCTACAATCAAATTCTAGTACAAGTTCCCGTTCCGCTATCATATATTCCATTTGTTCCCAGAATGATTTTCTATAGAACGGCTACCCTGAAGTCTGAATTTGTTTCCAAAAAGCTTAAAATGCTTACCAATAGGCTTCCTAAAGGTTTTTGGGGTTTTTATATTTAATATATGTCCACTCAGCCCTTCCCTAAAGGTCAAGTGTGTTTCTCTGATATATAATATCAGAGGGCACTTAAGACACATTATGAGTTAAATTATATTAGTTGACATGAATTGCACTCCTGAGACCTCTTATTAGTACATTGCTGCTGTTGATTAAGGGTCAAAGTTGGCATCTCTGTCTGTTGCAAGGCTTGGTTTCTAGCTACAAATCGAGTGAGGGTCTTTTTAAAAAAACAGACGGTTATGTTTCCCTCCAATTTATTTATTTAAATAATTTTTCTTCTTTAAGAACAATTTTTATGCCACCTTTCTGAGTCAAGTGCAGGCAAGGGAGCTCGGAACAGGAAATCATTATACAATAGCTAAGTTAAAATCACTAAGAGAGAAAAAAAATCAGGAAAGTTGTCAAGATGGTGGGAGAAATTAGAAGACCAGGGATTTTACAAATTGAAAGATATATTTGACGAACAAGGGAATTTTATTACAAAACAATCCCTTTTAGAAAAAATAGGAAGACAATTCTGGCTGAAAGTGGAAGGACTTTATGATTTAATAAAAGCAGGAAGAGAAGAGGAGACCATGAGGACAGAAATGAAAATAGATATGGTGTTAAACAAAAAAAAAAATAACAGAGAAAGGGATAGCAGGGCTGATATATAAACTGATGATAGGAGACAAAGACGGAATGACAAGGATAATCCAGATCAAATGGGAGCAGGAAGGTACGATCCATTTAAACATGGTACAAGAAATGATGAAGAATATAAACTATATTAAAATAGAAAGTGTAAGGAATTAAGTAGAATTTTTTTTACTAAAATGGTATAGAACAGGTATAGCACAAATGGCGTATATAGCAAAAGGGTTTAGCCCCAAATGCTGGCATTGCGGTCGTGAAAAAGGACTATACTCACACATGTGGTGGGAATGCAATTTGGTTAAGGAATATTGGCAAAAGATCATAAAGGTAATTTCTGGATTATTCCAAATAAACATAGAAATTAATAGGGACTTGCTATTTTCGGGAATACTGGGAAATAATAAAGTAAAAAGTAATAACCAAGAGCTGTATAAGATCATGATTTTAGCTGGAATGGCAGTTATTGCTCTAGGATGGAAAGAAAAAACTAAATGGAATATGGAAAAATGGAATGGCTATGTTTTTGAATATGTACAATCAGAAATATTTGCACAGATAATGGTAGAGGATAGATGGGAAAATAAATGCAAAAAAATCACAAATAAGTGGGCATTTTACAGAAACTGGATAGAAAGGGGGGAAGCCAACCCGAATATACAAGCACGAATGAATAGACTGTGTACATGGCTAAAGATCTGAAGAAGGAAGGCCTGACTAGGGAAGAGGGTGGGAAGGGAGGGGGAAGGATTAGGGGAGAAAAATGGACCTTGTTATGTAAGCCTTTACAGGAACTATATACAAAAATGTTACCGGTATATTGTCATGCATTGTAGTATGAAAATTAAATAAAATTCAATTCTTTAAAAAAGATTTAAATGTTTAATAAAAATTTCAGTACTGTTCTAAAACACTGAATTAAAGACATTGCTCCGTGGCAAAACTTAACACCATCCATAGAGGAACCCAGTCTATGTATTGTGTGTGGCCTGCTAGCTGTTTATTAAACTAAGGGCACTGGGATGGGTGATATTATTCAACTCCTAGCAGGGTAAGTTTATAGGTGTCAGTGTGAGGAGAATCAAAGCTTATAGGGTTAACTGCTCTGCGGAAGTGCGAACGGAGAAGCACAATGTCGTGTCTTTCTCCGGGATGAGATATATTGCTGATGTATATAATAAACGCTTCTTAGACTAGAAGTACGTTTCCGTGCCTTATTCCTCTTGCTGACCACACGTCTGATGTGAAGCAACTCTGCGAAGATACTCTGCTATAGCCTACCGGGAATCCAGAGAGAGGGAGCTGAAGCAGAAAGCGCAGGGAAGTCTGTTGGATGCCATTTGATCCCGGTCCCACTTGTTATGGAGGTTTCCATCCCCATAACTGAACACGTTGTGGCCTTGAGTGTAGCCATAACTCAACAGTCAGGCCATGGTCTGAAGAGCATAACAATGGAATGAGCCAACTTGATAACTCTATGAGGCTCTGGGCTCAGTCGGTGGTCCAAAGAGAGACTACCTGAAAAATCATGACTAGCACCTTGTGTTCCATCATGAAAGAAATCTGGGATAGAAATGTAACAAACTACATATGACTGTAATGCCTTGTACAGCCTGGAGATAGGACTCTGATCATTTTGAGCGATGAACACACACTATTTATTCATTAATGGCATCTACTGAAGCGCCTCCTGGTGGTGTTGCGGAGGGCAGAAGCACATCTTGCAGTAACCTGTTGTGGTGCAATGATTTAGAATAGTCTCTGCCCAGAAATAAGGCATAAGAGGCCGTTTTAACGCATGGTGGAAAAAGTACCGGTACTCATTACTGAGGAGGCCCTTTGCTGGTTATTGACACTAGTTGCAGGTAATTTTTTTAGTTACATTTTGTATTGCCTGACACTACTGCTGGGTTTTTATTGATGCTACTGTATTTTAATGGGTGTTATTATAAACAACCTTGAGATGTTTCCATAACAGGAGATTCAAAAATATTTTATCAGATAACTAATAAGGAGTTAAATAGATTTGAGGGTGTTATATATATATATATATATATATATATATATATATATATATATGTGTGTGTGTGTGTGTGTGTGTGTGTGTGTGTGTGTGTGTGTGTCTATCCAATCTGCAGATTAATGTGGAAAAAGATGGAAAAGAATTATGGAAAAGCATGTATGAAAGTGAGATAGATGAGAGACACTAGATTTGTCCAGCTCTAGTTTCCATTGCTCTTTGCCACCATCTATTTTGGACCATGTAATACAAAAAGAGTTCAAAAGGAAAAAGCATCACCTTTGAAGTTTAATTGTTAATAAGTTACATGCAAGAGTCCTCTTTAGGGAAAGCTCTTTGTGCTACTGCAGCTGTATGTTGTAAAACACAAAGAGGTTCAGTTTACAATTTTGAAAACATGTTTCGATTTTGCTTTTTTTTTAAAGGAAAAAAGGAAAAAAACACAACCCAAAATGAATTTAATGCATACAACCTGGGAGAAGCTCATGAACCTAAAGCAAAATCTTATTCTTGTTGAAAACAACATACATCAAGAACTGCAGAGGTAGAAGCAAAGCTTTTTATTGCACACATGCTTACGCTTGATTTTTAGGAATGAGACAATCAAGCATGGAAAAAGTTGCTTGTCTCCAGAATGAGCGTTTGTTGCGTTCCTTCATGAACTCATGACAGTCCTATTGCTTAGGAGAACTGATTGTGGGAGAAACTTCATTTGGCATTTGACTACCCAATGACTCGGCTTCGGTTGCAATGCTTTCCACCATTCGGAGCATGTCCCATTTACACACAGGACATGTCTGGTGATTCAGAAGCCAAGGATCAACACAGGCTTTGTGGAAAAGATGTCTGCAATGCAAGACACGGGTTATGTCTTTAGGCTTGTACATTTCCAAACACACCGCACAGCTCTCTCCACTTGACCCAACTTCCTTGTCATCCTTCTTCAATGTGCGAAGCTCAAGATAATTCATGGCCTTATCGATATCGAGTTCCTGCGGGCATCTCTGGACCAGGTTCCTTGATCTCCGTAGCCTTGTGGCAGAGTAGCAGGTGCAATATGCCACAGCAAGGGAGGCAAAAACAAAAATGGTACCCATGTAGTGAGTTATCCATGGGTAATGGTGCTTCCCGACATCAATGGTCACCCTCACTTGAATACCATTCTGAGCCAAATGCAAAAGATCTATGCCTTTCAGGTTGCTGATCATAACTGAGACAATACCTTCCGCCCCAAAGTTATGCATGGGAAAGATAGCATTGCCTGTACCTGGATAATTGTAGATGATCACACCGGCAGCTCCCCTTTCTGTAGCCATCGTGATTTGCTTTGCAAATGAACACCGTCCCCTCATGATGAGAGCTAGCCAACTGTCCCCATTCGCTGGCTTCTTAAAATGGGTAAAAGAGCTACAGGCGTTTTGATGCAGACCCTCTGGCGGCACCACAACTCCAGACACCTTCTTCAAAGGAGAGGCTTTGGCGAACACTCCGTTTTCCAAAATCTCCCACAAAGTCCGATTTGCTACGATGAACGATATGTTAAGATTGGCAACCCAAAAGGCGTCCACTTCCGAGCTGTGCATACAGAGTGCGAGGAGGAGCCCAAGGTGCAGATAACAAAGAGATGTTGCCCGTCCTCTTCCAACGGCAGTCCCAGGCATGCTCATGTTGGCACCTGCAAAGTAGCTGCTGAATCAATAGTGCAGGGCAGGACAAAAGTCACCAGCATGCCAAAGCTGAGTCGCTCCTTGTAGAGAGATATTAAAAACCTATCCCCCCCAAATTGCAGAGAAGCGACCTCAGCAGGCTGCCCAGGCTTAGATACTTGGCAAAGCTTTATGGCAGGTGGCAGGTAGCATCAAGCAAAAATCAGGATGGCTTTTCCTCTGGTGAAGTAGCTCATTGTTATGTAATGAAATTATGACATCATGGACAACCCTGCCAATTAGCACGGACTTAGGACGTGGTCTATATAAAATCTTACTGGCTCAGCAACCAAATATACTTTTGGATGTGGGTGGCGCTGTAGTCTAAACCACTGAGCCTCTTGGGCTTGCCGATCAGGTTGGCGGTTCAAATCCCCGCAATGGGGTGAGCTCCCATTGCTCTGTCCCAGCTCCTGCCAACCTAGCAGTTTGAAAGCACGCCAGTGCAAGTAGATAAATAGGCACCGGTGTGGTGGGAAGGTAAATAGCATTTCCGTGTGGCCTGGTTTCTGCCACGGTGTCCCATTGCGCCAGAGGCAGTTTTAGTCATGCTGGCCACATGACCCAGAAAGCTGTCTGTGGACAAATGCTGGCTCCCTAAACCTGAAAGCGTGATGAAGCGTGATGAGCGCCACAACCCCATAGTTGCCTTTGACTGGACTTAACTGTCTAGGCGTCTTTTACCTTATACTTTTATTATCCCCTCCCCCCACCACACAGACTCCGGACGTACAACTAAAGTATTGCATAGTGTGCATAGTGTGTAAATCCATGTTCGCAACTTTCTGGGTAACTTACTGGAGGGTAGAAGTCTGAAGGGACGTGATGCTGTATTGTTATTGCTTAGTTGAGCAGATAGCAACACACACAACTGTTTTTCACTGGTGCACTTTAGTCTATGCAATACAGTCATACCTCAGTTTAAGTACGCTTCGGTTTGAGTACTTTCAGTTTAAGTACTCCGTGGACCCGTCTGGAATGGATTAATCCACTTTCCATTATTTTCAATGTGAAAGTTCGCTTCAGGTTAAGTACGCTTCAGGTTAAGTACAGACTTCCGGAACCAATTGTGTACTTAAACCGAGGTACCACTTTATTCCACTGACAGGTTCAGGCTCTCTCTGTTAGAGAGCTGCAAAAAAGACAACTCTGTGTCTGTTGTTAGATTAACATGCTAACTGGCAAGATGTGAAAATGCCACCAGTTTTCACTCTAAGGTTTTGACGTATGAAAGTCTTAATGGCTCAGGACCCCAATATCTTCTGGAATGTCTCTCCTTACATGAACCTACTCAGACCCTTAGATCTTCATCCAAGACCTCATTTAAATCTTATTTTGCAGGTTAACCTCTTTTCCCACAGGTGCGCAGGCATTGCTATGTCAGGGCAGCTGTTGAAGGGCCGGAAAGGAATTTCCCTGCATTTGCAGGTTTCACCTTTCCTGTAGCAATACGTCACAACTTGGGCGGCTTCAGGCCTTCGGCGGAATCCTAGACTATCTTCCAAAATAGTGGGGAGGCATGGAGCGGTGACCTCATTCCCTTTGCGGCGTCAAGATCAGGGTTCCCCATTAAAGGGGTCTTGGGGGGAGGCATTGACCATACACCGAGAGGTTGTCATTGCTCTCCCCTCCAATGGTGGCGAATGGGGGCAGGCTCTCTCTGCTTGAACATATGTTCTCCAGAGCCAGCCCAACCCCCATACATTCTGGATAACCCTGACATCCCCCAGATCCCCGGCTGGGGACTGGGAAGGATAAACGCCCAATGCCTGAGCCAAGGTCTCCCTACATCTGAATCTTAATAAAGTTGTGGCCAATTTTAATCCCATAGCAAGTTGTCTTGAGTCATTATTCCACTGGGGTTTGGGGGACTTCGCCTGTCCGCACAAAGGGACCCTTTCAGTCTTAGTTCTCTCCATCTGTGGAACACTTTCCAGTGAGGTCCGCCTGGCGCCTTTGCTGTCATTTTTGTGGCACCAGATAAAATCTTAGCTCCCCTGCCCCTTTGGGCTTTTGATGGACTGGGGTGGTTATACTTTTGCTGTTAGTGTACTGCCAAAGATTTCTGTAGGTATTGGGCTGGAGGTGTTGTTCTATATATTTTTATGAATTCCAGGTAGACTGGGGCTGGTTATAAGAAGCATATAACTCCCTTGTTACAACTATTCCTCTGGCTGCCAGTCTGTTTCTGGGTACAATTCAAAGTGCGAGTAATGACCTATAAAGCCCTATATAGCTTAGGTCTGAATGATTGTATTTCCTCATATAAACCTGCCTGGGCTCTGAGATCTTCACAGGAGGCCCATCTCTCAGTCTCGCCACCCTCCCCGTCATGCTTGGTGGAAGAGGGCCTTCTCGGTAGCTGCTCCCAGACTTTGGAACACCCTTCTCAGAGAAGTTAAGACTGGCTCCCTCCCTCCTTGTTGTTCTTCCGCCAACAGGTGAAGACTTGCTTGTTCCAATAGGCTTTGGGGGAACTGACTGCTGTTGTTTTTTTAAAGTAAGAGCTGGTGCTGTAGGGCTTTCATTCTAATTATCTGTATTTTTAAAATAGATATCATATATATTATTTTAATTCTATTGGTGTTCAGTTGCTTTTAATGATGGTTTTGTCTATGTTTTTAGCAGTTTCTGCTTTATCCGTGAGCTGCCTTGAGTGTGTCTGGAGGAAAAAGTGGGATATTATTATTAGTACTAATATTATTAATTTCCTGGCTGCTCCTTAGAGGCCCTTCTGAGTATCTTCTTTGAGGGGTCCAATAAAACCATTACTAAATAGGTGGCAAAATACCTGAATGTCTGTTAGGGCTAAGATGGTTAAAAGAGCTAACCATCATAGCAGCTCTAAGAGATGTTCATATATTTTGTCACCTATTCAGTAACTGGTTTAATAGACCCCCTTGTTAATTTTCTTCCTGAAAGCCTACGATGATGCATATATTTTTTTACATGATCTTTTTAGTGGCTGGTTGATCATAATATGTATTTGAGTGACTGCTACTACTAGGGTTATCAAATACAGTTAAAAAGAGAAATAATATTCAATGTGCTTCTCATATGGAGGTGATGTTTCGGTTTAGAACCCTCCATTGGCATTGTAAGTTGAACATATGGATAGAGACTCCAGCACAACAAAAAGTGAAGAGGAGCAGCCATATGTTTTTGATTCCTCCTCTTCACTCCCTGCCAACATACTCTAGGAAAGAAGATGAGGCAAAAGCTCATGCGCTGTCGGGCTGAAGCCAGTTATCTGGGATTAACTGTGGAGCTTTCCTCGCAAACACATTTTTGCCTAACATTCTTTTTCAGAAATTAAAAAGTAGATGCATACATATCTCAACAGAGAAATGGCATTCCCCTCTTTAGTTTTTTCCTCCTTGGACTAGGAGTAAAGCCAGAATGTTTCAACAAGTCACCTGAACCAGTGTGCGATGATCAATCCCGTGCTTATGGGTTTCTCAATTGAACAGAGTCTCTGGAGAAAATAAAATACTTTGCATGGATATATGAAATATTTCCTGAACTAGGAGGCTTCAACTCGAGGTTGCTGTTCTCACACATGAGGACAGCCACCTCAGAAGCCGATCGCTGAATATATTCTTCTGTGAAATAAATAAAAAAATGGATCTGTGAGCTGCTGAGCATACACTTAAGATTTTAATTAACGGTCCCAACTACCAATAGCCTCAAAGGCAAATCATTTCCCCCAATAAATATCAGTTCTTCACCTGTTTAGTGAGGAGAATACTTTTATACATGCTTTCTGAAAGTTAAAGCAGTGTTGGAAGCCTCACGAGGTACAAGCGATTCCATCCCTCTCAGTTCCTTTGGATAACGGCATGGTTGCAAATAGGGCAAATGCCACGCTTTAGCAACCAGCGATCAATGCACCTTTTGTGGAAGAGGTGCCGGCAGGTCAAAATACGCACTACCTCTCTCGGCTTGTATGTCTCCAAGCACACCACACAGGTCTCTCCTGCTAGATCCGTTTCGCCCTTTTTCAACTTGCGCAGCTCAAGCAAATCTACAGCTTTGCGGAGTTCCGCCTTTGCTGCCCTGAAACTCCTCTCTTCGTGTCTTGCCCCAATCTGCCCCGGAGTGCAGCACAACGCTGCGCAGGCAACAAATGCCAAGAGGAGGAAGAACAGACACAGGTAGATCTTGTAGAAGCACTGGATAGCTCCCACTTCGATTACTGCCGTGACCTGAATACCTTCCTTAATCGACTGCAAAATTGGGTTTCCTTTCAGGCTGCTAATCATGATGGTAGCAATATTGCAGGCATCGTTGCAAGTCAAAATGAGAATCTCTCTGTCTGGATGCAAATGGTCATAAATAACAACACCTGTGGCACCACCTCCTACAGGTGCCTTTCTTCTGCTTTCAGAAGACGCATCACCTCCTCTTGCAATGAAGGCTATCCAGGACTCAGTGTCTGGTGGCATACTGAACCTAGATCCTAATATGAAGGCACCTTTAGCTTCTGTGGGCATCTTTAACTTCACCAGCAGACCTACCATCTGCTTTGGAGGGAGGTCCTCCTCAAAGAAAGCTGGATTTTGCGCTACTGATATGGCCCACTTCTCACTGTCAAGGGTTAGATTAATATAGCCAACAGAACAACTTGCAGCTTGAGAGCGAGGCACACCAAATATTAGGGAGAGGCTGAAAGCCATCTTCCAGAAAGAGGGAACATTTATTCCACCAATGTTGGGAAGCTTCATTTTTCTTTTGCAAGCGGCAAAAATAAAAACCCAAGCGATGACTCACATGGTCAAACAGCCAAGGCAGCATGATGAACAAAGATGTCTTTCCATATTTGTAGAAAGATCAAAAATCCCATTTACTGGAAAGGCACCATAGACTCTAAACCTCACAAACATGTATACATAGAATTTCAGCCCCCACTCCCCATAACGCCATACAGGTAAGACACAGAACCACCACCATAGATCACTACATGCACGTCTGTCATCAGGAAGAGAGCTGTAGCCATTGTGACATCAGAACTGCCTCAAATGACCACTCTTTCCTTAGCATACTCATATTTGAAGTAGAGAGAGAGGGAGGGGAGAGAGGGAGGGAGGGAGAATAAAGAAACTTCAGGTCCACAGGAAAATATATACACACCTTCAGTCCAAATTCTTGAAGTATGAAATGAGTAGAGCTCCCAACAGAGATGTTTTCATTTGGGGTGGTGCAGACCTTGAGACGTCTGCTGGTGTGGTGTTTTTTTGGGGAGGGGGTGTATGCCTTTACTGGTCATAGAATTAGAATGATCCGATATCCTTTTTTCTAGCGAATACAGATGTGCGGTTTGCATTGTGTCCACAAAATCAAGTTGATGGCCCATGTATGGTCTCATCGAAACCACCAACCATTTTATTTTATGCTGTGTACTTTTTATACAGACCACATAATGGCAAGCTGGCAAATCCTATTCTCTCTCTCTCTCTTTTCCTCTGATATTCTTGACCTGAGCATAAATACCACCAGCCACTTTTGTTTATATCTGCCCCTTTAAAATATTGGGGGAAGGTTGTGGTTTCTAAAACTTTGACAATTTAGAGAAAGAGCCTATGCTGTGTTTATTGTAAAACAGAGTCAAAGCTCTCTCTTTCAATTTTCCAACAGCCTAGGAATAATCTTGAAGGAATAATCTTAATTTTTAAATGGTGCCGATAAAGAAAAAAAGAGGATTGTTTCAAGCAACTTTTTAGCACAGTGGAAGGACTTGCATGAATGCTCACATTCAGCTAGTATCAAAGCACACTGCATCTCCCAAAGAGTTCTGAAAACGAGTTTACCCCTCACAGAGCTATAATTCCCAGCACCATTAAATACAGCTCCCAAGATTCTTCGCAGAAGTCATGTGCTTTAATTGTATGGTGTGTACACAGACAGCCCACAGCCACCAACACTGGTGTGATTCACAGGGAGCTAGAAACAGAGCTTTGAGTCTATTGTAACCACGGTGAGAAGGTAAACAGAGAAACAATAAGCTTTTTACAGTTCTTCCATGAAGTTTTTTGGCAGTATAAAATTTCCTGAAAACTTACAGCTTCAGTTCTGATGTAAATTCTGCCATTCAAAGTGTGGTTTATGAAGCTGAGAATGAACATCATGGCGCTGTACTCTGCGTCCTTCCCTCATGATCCCAGCAAATTAACCAACATTAAACTAGAGCTCCCCATTTCACTCGTAATGAGGAATTCTGCTTTCAAAGAACCAGGGTCTCTACATCTAAGCTGTAGCCAATTATTTGGTCCCTTTGTTTCTATCTGCCTTAATAAACCCCGACTTGTGTACATTCAGGTCCACAAACTGGGATATTCCAAGTGGGAATCAAGGCTGTGGGGTGAGCAAAAGAATGGGAAATTTCTAAAGGCCTCTGGTGGATCTCTGTACCATCTAGGAATAAACATTGGAAAGCACGTGGCACTTCCTACGCAGGCACCATGGAAAGCAAAATATACCATGAGATACTAGGTAAAACACAACCCTGAAAATCCCACATGGAAAAAGCCAAAAATAAATAAATAAAATAAAATAAAATAAAAATAAAATAAAATAAAATTTATTATTTACACCCTGCCCATCTGGCTGGGTTTCCCCAGCTACTCTGGGCGGCTCCCAACAGAATATTAATAAGAACAGCAAAAAAGCAATAAAAAATCAAACATTAAAAACTTCCCTAAACAGAATAAACAAATCCTTCCAGTAGCACCTTAGAGACCAACTAAGTTAAGTCATATAAGTTTGTTTATTCCCTAAGCAGGGCTGCCTTCAGATGTCTTCTAAAAGTCAGATAGTTGTTTATTTCTTTGACATCTAATGGGAGGGCGTTCCACAGGGCAGGTGCCACTACCAAGAAGGCCCTCTGCCTGGTTCCCTGTAACCTCACTTCTCGCAGTGAGGGAACCACCAGAAGGCCCTCGGTGCTGGACCTCAGTGTCCGGGCAGAACGATGGAGGTGGAGACGCTCCTTCAGGTATAATACTGGGCTGAGGCTGTTTAGGGCTTTAAAGGTCAGCACCAGCACTTTGAATTGTGCTCGGGAACGTACTGGGCGCCAAGACCAGTGTTATATGGTCTCGGCGGCCGCCCCCAGTCACCAGTCTAGCTGCCACCTTCTGGATTTGTTGTAGTTTCTAGGTCACCTTCAAAGGTAGCCCCACGTAGAGCACATTGCCATAGTCCATACCACCTATTGTTTTTGTCAAGAAACAATAAAACAAGCAAGCCAATGACAAAATAACAGAGATCTGCATTATGGATCGGCACTTGAACGGTAGTCCTACCTGGACATTCCTCTTCTTGTAATTCCAACAACATGAGGGATGGAAGAACAAGGAAGCATGTTTTTGCTGGTACCCACCCTGTCAAATGCCCATTGCCACATTACAGAGTGCGGCGGGGGATGGGGAGGGCTGAGGTGGAGAAGCAGCTCTGGGCATATAGCCTTCCCACAGCATTTAAAACCCTGTTCAGTGTGGGTTCTAAATCACACAGGGTGCCTACACAGAATTCCCTTCACCAGACTTTCCCCATCCAATGCATGGAGTAGAGGGGGAAGAATAAGTGAACATTGCTCCCCTCTTTTCCCCTCCCCTGGCAATCGAGAAATAGACCTTTCCTATAGGGTTGCCCCCCCCTCCATATTACAATTCTACTAGAGTTATATACATAGTGCAGACATCTTTCCTCCAAGGAATGCTTTGTTGCTGGGAAATCACATTTTTCTTGCACTACACCTATACCAGGTTTTCGTCCTTTGAAACTGCATTCATCAGGGACCTGTAGAACGCAGGTAAAAAAAAAAAAACACCATGGGCAACTTGTTGGTTGAGCACTCTTCCTGGCACACACACACAATGGTGGACCCACATTTTGGGGGCCTAGAGCTTCAACTGTTCTGGGAGCCCCTTCGCAACAAGGTCTGGGTTAACCACCGTTATCTTCTTCAGTTGCGTTGTTTACATTTACAGGGGTGGCCAACTCCGAAGAGACTGCGATCTACTCACAGAGTTAAAAACTGGCAGTGATCTACCCCCTTTTGGGGTGTTCAGGTCAAAGTTGTTTACAGAGGAGGAAAGCCCATTTTTTAGGGGTTCAGGTCAGAGTTGTTGAGCTTTTCTGAGGTGGGAAGAAAGCCCTGTTTTGGGGGGTGAAGGACTAAAATGTTGAGCATTTTTAGGGGAGCCAAAGTTGTTGAGCTCCTTTGGAGGGAGCCAGTGATCTACCAGTGATCTACCACAGACATCCAGTGATCTACTGGTAAGATCACGATCTACCTGTTGGACATGCCTGGTTTACAACAACCTGTACAGCATCTGTGCTGCTGACTTTCAAACTTTGGGATTGCTGAAATATATGCAATGAAAAATTAAGCAATTTGAGTTGTGCAACTCAAATTGGATCTACTAGTCCAAGGTTTCCCAAATTTTTTGGGTCTCCGAATCTGGACTACAGCTCCCACCATCCCTAGCTAGCAGGACCAGTGGTCGGAGATTATGGGAATTGTACTCCGAAAACAGCTGGAGAAACCCTGTACTAGACCCAACTTTTTAAAGCAATGTGGACTAAAAGTTGCTTCTGGGACCCCTCTGGGATTAGGGGCCCTGAATCTTAAGCTTCGTTAGTTTCATAGTAGACGGAACACATCCCAGCTGTAGCACTCAAGTACTTAAACATACCTTACAAAGAAGTGGCAAATGCCATAAGGCTTCCTCTTCTGTCACAGAAAGTGCAAGACTTTTGCAAACTTTTTTTACTGGTTTTTTTTTTTAAAAAAAAAATTCCATCTATTGTAGCACCCCCTCTGTTTCCTCACACATCCCGTTGTGTTGCCCATGAGTAAGACCACTGGTTGCAAAGCAATCTTCCCATGCATGAACATTACACGGAAACGTGATTTCCCGCTGCTGGCACTGGATTTGGTGCAACAGAGGTTTTGCACCAAAAGGAAAGCCCAGTGGTTCAAAAATAATCTCAAAAGAGCCTCTCAATGCAGCCGTGACACAAAACCGATATATATATTCCCCCCCCCTTGTTGAATCACCGTTGCTAAAAAATGCAACTGAAATATTGTTTCAACTTCAGAGGCTTTTCAGGTGACAAAATAAACCAATTTTGCGCTTATGGGTTTCTTACGTGAACAGTCTCTGGAGAAAATAAAACACTTTGAACGGATATATGAAATACTTCCTGAGCTAGGAGGCTTCACTCATATACTGTTGATCTTACACAAGAGCCAACACACCCCAGAAGTCTATCGCTGAAGGAATTATTCTGCGAAAGAAAAGTTTCAGATTTAAGAGCTGCTGATCATGCGTTTAGGACTTTAATACCGATTACAACTGCCAAAAGCCTCAGATGCAAATCACCTTCCTCTGACAAATATCCGTTCTTCATCTGTCTAGTGAGAAGAATACTTTTATATATGCTTCTGGAAGCCACACGAGGTGCAAGCGACTCAGTTCCTTTGGATAATGGCATGGTTGCAAATAGGGCAAATGCCACGCTTTAGCAACCAGCGATCAATGCACCGCTTGTGGAAGACGTGCCTGCAGGTCAAAACACGCAACACCTCTCTCGGCTTGTACGTCTCCAAGCACACCACGCAGGTCTCGTCCGCTAGATCCATTTCGCCCTTTTTCAACCTGCGCAGCTCTAGCAAATGAACAGCTCTGCGGAGCTCTGCCTTTGTTCCCTGGGTACTCCTTTCTTCATGTCTTACCACCATCTGCCCCGGAGTGCAGCATAATACTAAATAGGCAACCAGAGTCAGAATGAGAGAGTAAGCACACAAATAGATCTTCCAGAAGCACTGGTTCGTTCCCACTTCAATGACAGCAGTTACACGGATACCTTCCTGAATTAGACGTAGAATCTGTTTTCCTTTCAGGCTGCTGATCATAATTGCAGCTATGTCACCTCCGTCCTTGTGGGTCAAAATGAGAATCTCTTTGTCTGGACACGAATGGTCATAGATGATGACCCCGGTAGCACCTTTCCCCGCAGCCACCTTTATTTTCTCTTTGAAAGTGCAACCACCCCTTGCAATGAAGGCTATCCAGGCCTCTGTGTTCGGCGGCACGTTGAAATCCGTGTCTAGCCTACAGGCATCTTTTGCTTCTCCTGCCGGGATCACCAACACCCCCACCATCTTCTTTGAAGGAAGGTTCTCTTCAAACAGTGGCGGGTTGTACACCTCAGACATGGCCCACTTCCCCCAGTGAAGTGTCAGGTTCATATAGTAGATGGATTGACTCGCTGCTTGAGAATGAGGCAGGCAAAAAAATAAGGGGAGGCAGATAACCGGTTTCCAGCACGGCAAAACCTTTCTTCCATAGTTACTGTCAAGCTTCATTCCTCCTTCCTGCTTTCGAAAAAGGCAAAAGAGAAAAGAAAAGGGGATCCAAGCGATGGCTCCGATGACAAGATGCCAAAGGCTAATGGTTTCTTCAAAAAAAGATGGCACAGATAGCTACCATTTCTTTCCACGTTTGTATTTTGGAGAGATTGTTCCTGGGATCAGACTACCCTTTTGACAGCCATGTGAAGTGAGGTGGGGCCAAGTAGCAGAAGACAGCATAAACAATGGATTGACTCATATAAATACTGCAACCCTATTGGCCAACTGTCTAAAACTGGCCACAACCTTCCTGACATGGCAAGTATCATCTGATTTCATGGTCCAAGATTAATTTCTCACCTATCAGGGCTGTTGAGGTGGCAAAGGTAATAGAAAACTGCATAACGATTGTGCTGTACAGTATAAATCTTTTTTCTCCGAATAGTATTTTCCACGTCACACAGGCCTTCAGGTTTAATCGTAGTGCCCTAATAACAGGAAAGAGAGAAGCTATAGGTGGGCACAAAGTCTCATTCATGTGTAATGCATGCTTCTTTTTCTTTTTGCAAATAGTTTTTATTTAGTTCTACACATTTAAGTTTACAATCATACCACATCACATCCAGAGTAACATGATTCCTCTGAATCCCTAGATTCCCTTCCATGGGTTCTGTTGTTAAAACTCTTCTACTGCATCTTTTTAAAAATAATCCAATTTTTTTATAACTCCATTATATCCATAGTTCTCATTACATTACAAGTGTTATTGCAGTCCTGCTGATGTTTTCAATGTTTTACAGTGGTCTTCAAGGAAATTCTTTTTTAAAAAATCCCATTCCTTATTAAAGTTTTGGTCTTCCTGGTTCCTGAGCTTCCTGGTCAGTTTTGCCATTTCAGCATAGTCCAACAACTTAATCTGCAATTCCTCTCTGCTAGGGACTTTATCTTGTTTCCATCTCTGGGCAGATAACATTTGTGCAGCTGTCGTCGCACACATAAAAAGTATTTTCTAATCCCTTGGAATTTCAGGACCTACATTCTATATATATATAAATGTAAAATATCCATGTTTGTGTGCGATGACTTTTCTCTGAAACCGCTTGACCAATTGCATTCAAATTTTGACACAACGTTCCATTCCAATATGTGAGGTTTGCATAACCTTAGATTATACAGATGTCACACCTGTCACAGGTGAAAACAAGATTTTGTCTAAAAAATAGCACCCTCCAGTGGTCGTCAAAGGAACAGACACCATATCCTTTTGTGTAGCAATAGCGCCATCTGTTGGACTTCAAAGGAACAGATCCTATAGTATAGAACATTCTTCCCCTCCACATTCTTTCCTCCAATGACCCTGCTGGGAACCCGGGGGGGGGGAGGGAATTGGGATATAAAACTTGCACCCTTGCGTTGCCATAAACGTCCACAACCACACACACACCCACTAACCTACAGTCACACAATATTTACCTCCCATGTCCGGACCCCTAACCACCTCCATGTTTGAGTGAGTCTCCAACAGCAATGACACCCCCACCCGCCCCCTCCTCCTACACCTCCTATCTCCACTCTGGCCACCACATCCTCGCTCCCTCACCCACTCGGTCGCTCGGAGGCGACTTCAGGTGCTCCTGCACAGACTCACCCTCTGAGGTTCCCGGACACTGCGCCTACACAGGAGAACCTGAAGCCAACCGACCGACCGGTCCATGCGGAATGCTTTGTCTCTGAAGCCACACGCTCACCACAGGACGTGGGGGACAACCTACAGGAGGCTGGGAGCAGTGCAGGGGGGAGGCCGGGACAGGAGGCCTCAAGTCAAGATAGGAGGAGGAAGGGGGGACGGGGGGGGGGGTTACCGGTCCTGCTGGAGACTCAGGGAAACATGGAGGTGGTAAGGGGAACTTCCACTTTCTCTTTCCATTCTTCTCAATTTCACAGACTTAGCCACAGCAACGCGTGGCTGGGTACAGCTAGTCCCTAATGAAAAAGCCCCTGGTTTTGTTTTGTTGTTATAAAAGTTACTTTAAACATTTTTTTTCAGTTCATTATATAACATTTCCCAGAATGCTTTTATTATTAGTAGTAGTAATGCATGCTTCTTTGAGGCAAGAAGTTTCGGAAATCCAGAGGCAGAGAGGCAGAAGACAAGGAGTGAATAGCAAGATTGGGTGGCTATCACTAAAGCTTTACAACACAACCTGTTGTTGTTAAACCTATCTTTAGTTGCTGCTTTTAGAATTAATTTTAGCCGGTTTTACAATCGGTTTGTAAACTGCCCTGGAGACACACATAAAATGTGATTCATAAATCAACACCACCAGCACACTGTACTGGGCTACAGCTAGGGTCAAAGTGCAATGGTGTCTACAGAATTTACCACGAGGCCAGACAATGAAGCCAAAAGCAACATTATGCTCCACATTCTTTTACCAAAAATCTGTTAACTACATAGTTCCCCCCTCCTTCCTATGTAACTTTGATAAGTTAATGTTCTTTTGCTCTTTACATTCTCTGTTTCCTTGGGGAGTTTGTTAACATGTTAAAAATGTACACTGGCAGCTGATACGCTGAAACTCTGCAGAACGCGTGGCTCACATCATCTCCCTCTCCCTCATTATAAAACATCTGCATTTCACCGAGAAGCTACTTGGAAAAAATAAAAAGACAAATATACAAATTGTGCTGTGCTTTATGTTTTAACAGCTTAGATGTGCAACGGGCAAAATCCCAACCAACCCTCTGAAAACCTGCTGGCACTAGAAGATGGTTTTTAAAACTTGTGCCAGTTAACCAAAGGGAAACATAAGATGAAGAGCTCTGCCAACAGAGAGATTTCTGCTTTTTAGCCATTAGACAGCATATTTCGCTTTTACCTCAATCTCTCCCCAACATGGCCCACTGGAGAAAATAAACTTCAACAGTGGTGCTTTATACAATCGTTCCAATCGGCCAAGACAAGAAACATAAATGGTTACCCAATAAACACATTGAGTTTGGAAATTCAAGGGAGATTTAATGCCTTCTATCCTCTACAGGAAGTTCTGCATGACCTGGCTGCAGCCAGCCCACTGAAATATTTCTTTACTATGGCTGAAAGATCTAGAAAAGTGTGTGTAAGAGAGAGGGCTTGCAGAGAGCAGCCCACTCTGCTTACTTCCATCAGATGGGAGAGCAGCAGCAAGTCTGGGAGGGAAAACCAGGAACAGGAAGGGTTAAGAAGGGTCCAGGGCTCTGCAAAGTCCTGGAGGCTCAGCTCCAGGCTGAGAGAAGGGAAGCTGGGGAGGAGCTAGTTTCAGCCATTGTGGGCTTCTGCCCCCTCTTTTAAGACTGGGCATCCAAACGCCCCTCCTCCTTGCTCTACGGGTCCTCCATGGTCCCAAACCAGGCTCCTGAGGTGCCGTTTTACTTACTCCCTCCTTTCCAGCCCCTGCTGAAACTAGCTCCTCCCCAGCTTCCCTTCTCTCAGCCTGGAGCTGAGCCTCCAGGACTCTGCAGAGCCCTGGACCCTTCTTAACCCTTCCTGTTCCTGGTTTTCCCTCCCAGACTTGCTGCTGCTCTCCCATCTGATGGAAGTAAGCAGAGTGGGCTGCGCTCTGCAAGCCCTCTCTCTTACAGTGTGCATTCTGAACAATGACACAAACAGGGAGGAGCACCTGTGGCCATTCAGATTTTTTCAGATTACAATTCCCGTCGGTGCCAGACACCATGGTTAGCGGCCATGGATGATGGGCACTGTAGTCCAACAATACTGAGAGGGCCACAGGTTCCTGTAAATGCATAGTACACATTAAGCACCACTGAAACTCCCATGTCCAGCAGGTTTTCTGCAGCAGATGGGGAAAATATAATACAGTGTGTGTGTACAAACACCTTGAAACACTCGCCTGGAAAACCTGCTTCGCTAGCTTCCCAATAGGAAGTGAATGTGTATTTTACTCCCAGCACAGTATGAATTTATATAAGAAACACTGGTGCTTTCCACAACAATCCACCGCGGGGGTGCAGGTAGCGCTGTGGTCTAAACCACCGAGCCTCTTGGGCTTGCTGATCATAAGGTCAGCAGTTCGAATCCATGCAACGGGGTGAGCTCCTGTTGCTCTGTCCCAGCTCCTGCCAACCTTGCAGTTCAAAAGACCGCCACAGTGCAAGTAGATAATTGGTACCGCTGCCGCGGGAAGGTAAACGGCGTTTCCGTGCTCTCTGGTTTCCATCACGGTGTCCCGTTGCGCCAGAAGCAGTTTAGTCATGCTGAACACGTGACCCAGAAAAGCTGTCTGTGGACAAACACCAGCTCCTTCAGCCTAAAAGCAAAATTGAGTGCTGCACCCCACAATCAAATTGGGCTGGACCAAACCATCCAGGAGTCCTTTACCTTTTTTTACCACTGCCACACATTATACCATACTTGAGACATGGAGCACTTCCTTTCAAAAATCCTTTAACCAATTTTCTGCACCAGGCATCCCCAAACTGCGACCCTCCAGATGTTTTGGCCTACAACTCCCATGATCCCTAGCTAACAGGACCAGTGGTCGGGGAAGATGGGAATTGTAGTCCAAAACATCTAGAGGGTCGAAGTTTGGGGATGCCTGTTCTACACGGTCAAAGGAAACTTTAAGCCAATCACAAGCAGTAAATCTTTGCAATACTCTTGTGGGGCACCAGGTAGACTCCAATCCTACACGCCACTCTTGGGAGTCAACTCTACCACTGGGAAAGGCAAGTTACACCTCAGGCATGATCCATTCTATTTTTATCAGGCGAGCACCATTTCAATGTTCTGTCTGAAACACCAATGATATTTGAGCCATTTCTGTCCCCAGTAGTCACCATTTCAAATTTAGGCTCCAAAGCCAAACCCCTCCCCCGCAATACAGAAATAAAAATAAATAAATAAATAAATAAATAAATAAATAAATAAATAAAACTACATCGCTTGCTATGAGAAGTGCTGGTGAAATTACCCCAAATCAGGCTTGGAAACAAACCTCAGGGAGTTAACTAAAGCCCATCTCAGAACTGAGGCAAGCTGCACGAGCCCCCAAATTCTCCTCCACCTCATATTTTGGATTTGCTTACAGAGTTTTCCAGGTTTCTCTGTTTTTTCCCCTGGATAATCCTAAATTAATTGGAGTGAGCAATGGAAGATGTGCTCATCCTCTATTTGCTGCGGAGGAACTCAACACAGATCTAAGGTATATGCTGTTCTATGCATTCCTCTCCAATATTGCTGACCAGCCAGAATAATTAACACCTAGGAATGCGGAGCAAACAACTGTCCTATCTTGGTTTCATTCTTGGTTTACAGCTTTAAAAACGTTGGCAGGTATTACAGAGAAGTTATGAGTAAGAAGACCACACCACTGAATTAGCATTAAGCATTTCCCAACTGCCTTGATCTCTTTCACTTGCAGATGGATTTGGGACTTTATTGGGAAGACTGAACTGAGTAATGTTGGCAGCCAAATATAACCTCCACATTTTGAATCCTCTTTGCATCAGAAAAGGATGCAAAATAAGACAATAAAAGGGAAGTAGTGCAGTATGCCTTTACATTAAGTTTTAGGCTTCTTGGTGCATTAACCCTCTGTTTTCCTATCATGAGGTTCTACCACTCCTCCAAATCTCTGCTTGCAAGCTGCCTTGGATTTTTCCACCCTATGAACTGCAGCTATATACCGTACATGTCCCAGATTGGTCAAAGAGAACAGAAGCTAAGAACATATGTAGAAAGCTTCCTTACTCAAACAAGTCTCTCTCAGCCCTAGCTAAAGATGCCAGGAGCTGAACCCAGAACGTTCTAAATGCTCTGCCACTGACATACAACCCTCCCCCCTCAAAGTCCAACAAACATTTCATCTAAATGCTAAAAGGGTGTCTAGTGTCAACACAGGAAATGCACCTGAAAACAAGTCAGGGTAATGCAAAATCTCCAGTAGATGCAAAAAGCTTTAGCAAACTGGGTAATTCTGCTGCTATGTCATCTTCTGCAGCCTTGAACATAAAACTGCATGGTTCCCCGAAACTTAGAACCCATGTATGTGGGGTCACGTCGTTAGAACTTCAGAAGTCACCCTGCAACAAAATCTGACACTACCCAAGCTATTGTTCTGAACCCCTGGTCTACCTGGCGGCAAGTCGGTATGTCAAGTCCCCAGTCCAGGGTCCAGCCAGGTGTCCAAAGTCCAAACCAAAGCACAGTCCCACAAAGATCCCGGAGCATCCAAGCGGAGGCCCCTCAACATGGGCATTTGAGCCAACACAGCACCCCACCTCTGCCTCCCTTTTGCACTTTCCATGCTGATTGCAGCACCTGGCTTTGATGAGGCAGGTGACCCTCACCTGTTCCGAGCCTCCACCAGCTGAGAAATCACACCCCTCCTCCCAGAGCTAGCGAGCCCCACCTGGCCAGCTAGGGAGCTGAGCTGTGGGCCTTTGTCTCTGCCTCCTGAAGCACCCCTCCTGCTGCTCTCTACACCTCAGAGCCCACCGCGTTCAGGGAGACGGGGCCCCTCTGGCCCTGGGTCCCTGCTGGTCTGGTTCCTGAGCACTGGCCCCCATCCCCTGTCGCCCTCTGAGTACTTCCTACACCACCCTCTCCTGTCCCAGTCCCGGCAACCTCCTTAGCCAGCATCCTCTGTCTCCTCCCTGTTGTCCTTGCCAGTTCATGGCAGCTGTTATTTGTGTTACAGATCAAGTGTAGTTTTCTTTCAATGGCTGTAATAAATATATGAATTAAATGTGATAAAACTATCAAAGAAGTAAATGCACCAGTAAAAACAAAGCACACACGTTAATTTGGACGCTTCAGTCGTTTTTGTTATGGCAAAGGGTATCATGAACACACAAACCTCACCTTAAATCCACAGCAATGCCTGTGGTGAGGGGAGAGCTATGGGACAGAAAGTGATGGCTCTGGCCTCTAGCCAAGGCATATGTCCTAAGGATGCTTCCTGGGAGATGTGGGCCTTCTGGCCGTTACAAGAAGATCGAGTGACTTGAGAGCTACTGAAATGAAATTGCCCAGTCTCCCATGAGAAGAACCTGCTGGATCGGGCCACTGGCCCATCTAGCCCAGCTTCCTATTCTCACAGTGGAGGAGGAATTTATCGTCAGTTTGCATTACAGAAAGTATTGATCTGATGTGTAGAGGTCTTTCCTATTCTACTTAAATCAAGAGGGTTCTGGAAGCTTCTCTGTGTGAAAGAAACAAGCAGAAGGTCCATTATATTTGGGTTATTCCTTCAGAGAAGCTTCATGCAGTTGGTTTCAACTGGTTCTGTTATCTCTACAGTCATACCTCGGTTTAAGTATGCTTTGGTTTGAGTACTTTCAGTTTAAGTATTCCGCGGACCTGTCTGGAACGGATTAATCCACTTTGCATTACTTTCAATGGGAAAGTTCGCTTCAGGTTAAGTACGCTTCAGGTTAAGTACGGACTTCCGGAACCAATTACACTCATACTTCGGGTTAAGTACGCTTCAGGTTGAGTACTCAGCGGACCCGTCTGGAACGGATTAATCCACTTTCCATTACTTTCAATGGGAAAGTTCACTTCAGGTTAAGTACGCTTCAGGTTAAGTACAGACTTCTAGAACCAATTAAGTACTTAAACCGAGGTACCACTGTATCTGTCAAGGTCATGCTGACTATAATACGGTAGTAAGGCCAGAAGGAGCCTGGGTTTCGCTCTCTCTTTCCCTTCTGGCGTGGTGTTCTCTACATAGTATGCTTAGTGTTAAGGTTTAGACTTATTATAAGTTATTGTAAGTTTACGTTAAGTCTGCTGCAGCTGGATTTCTTGTGGACAGTGCCAATCCTGAATGTATTGGATTTGTGACCATTCTGCTCATTTGCCTTCAGTAACAGTAAAGCTCTGCTGGATGAAATACCAATTGCCTCTGGTCTATTTTTGGGAATCCTGCAACATGTTTAAGTTTTTACTTTGCTAACTATACATTGGAATCTACTCTGGTTCAATACTGAGTAGTATTCCATGACACGTATCCATCAGAGTTAGTAGCCAATGATGGCCTTATCTTCCCTGCATTTGCTCAATCCCTTTTTAAAGACATCCAAGATGGCGGCCATCACAGCCTCTCGTGGGAACAAATTCCACTGCCCAGTGACACACTGTGCAAAGTAGTAATTTCTTTTGTTTGTACTGAATCATCTCCACAGGATGTCCCCAAGTTCTGATGTCACCAGAAAAGGAGAAAACCTACTTTCTCCATACCACAAGATCTGAGTGGTAGTGGTGGTGATTTAGAAGAGGCCTACCTGTCGTTTATGGCTTGTCCTTTATGGCTTCACTTCCATTTCAGGCTGGGCAGGAAGTGCAACCTACCCAATCTATCAGGGTTTTCCCAGGGTTGTATACTACAACTCTCATCATCTCTGGCTATTAGCCACGCTTGCTGGGGCTGATGGGAGTTGTAGTTTAGTGACATTTGGAAAGCCCAAAGTTCTCCACACCTGTCCTAAGAGATTAAGTTTGAGTTTCGGATCCAGGGCCCCTTACTACCCTCTCTTCTTTATTACATGTTAATCCATTTATTGACTGTAGAAATTAAATAAAGCTGTGGACAATTTGTACTCTAAGGCTGGTGTCTGCCTCTTTCTTTCCATCTTCAGCCTAAAGCATTACTTCTAATGGACATAATACAACTTTTAAACGGAAAATAATGCTTCAGAAGATTGCACCTCCTTCCCAGCTTCTCTTTTAAAACGAGGAACTTTCCTCTTTTGAAAAGTAACAAAACATTTTCTTTCATTCTGTGCAAAGTTGATTGATTCAGAATGATGGCTGGAAAGTTATAACTTGCATAATGGCTTTTCAGAATGCATTCTGAATATTAAATTCATTTAAATTTAGTAATCACCCAGCTGCACTTCAGACAGCAACGCTTCAACAGAAAGATTAACGAACATTTGGGCCACAATTTAATCCCTTCAGATTTTAGTATGCAAAATGGAAACTTTTATAAATTAGACTATTTTTCTGCATCCCAATTAGGTGTCAAGGTTCACATAGCTTTAACAGTAACTCTGAGGCAGATTAGTCATAGTAATTTCTCCCTTTAGAGCCATTGACTTTCAGAAAAAATATCAAATATTTAGTGGTCTAGTATTTTACAGGCACTGAAAAGATTCTTTCGGAGGCTTCTTTCTAATGAGAACCTGTTTCCTATTCAGTCAAATTTGGTCTCATTCATTATATGTTTATTTTCTCTTGTGGATTTACATAAGAATGTAAGAGCTCTAACCAAAGGCCTCCTCTGGACAAGCATCCTATTCTCAAAGTGGCCAACCAAATACCTTTGAGAAGTAGAAAACAGGACATGTGGCAATTTCCCCACCTTTATCCCCCAGCAACTGACATTCAGAGTCATATGGTTTCTGATACTTTAGGTAGGGCATAGCCTTACGCTCCACGAAACAGAGAGACCACAGAGCACCAAATGACAACTAAATATGGTGCAAAGATCTCTGTTGGGGAGGGGAGAGAGAAATGGAACATCTTTTTTTTAAAAAAAGGACAATATTTATTAACCTGCAAATCAGGGGCTACAATTGGTTATTGATTTGGACCTCCTCCTTTATGGCTAAATTATTTGATTGACTTACTTCCCCAAAACATGGAAACCATTTTCTCCTGGTACAGTGGTTTGCTTTCCTAGGGTTGCAATACTGTACATCCAGAATCCAAAAACAGTATCCGGGCATAAATCACTGAAACGTCTGGGGAAATCCGGGTGTATGGCAACCCATTGAAAAGCAAATTTCATTAAAAAGAGCTCCAAAACTTCAACCTTTTTTGTTTTTGTTTTTTTGAAGCTCAACCATTTTTGTGTCCAGATTTTCACTTTTTGAAATATGGTGTTGTAGGCTTTACTCTGGAGTAGCAGAGTAAATTCCAGCATTCCGCTTGGGAATTGCTACCCTGTGATCACGGTGAATGCTGGACTTGTCATGATGGGACAAGACTTCTTCACAGCGAATAAGGCATTGGGCTGGATCCTTAGTCACAGAGGTATCAGGGACACGGGTAGCGCTGTGGTCTAAACCACTAAGCCACTTGGGCTTGCTAATCAGAATGTTGGCAGTTCGAATCCACATCGCGGGGTGAGCTCCCATTGGTCTGTCCCAGCTCCTGCCAACCTAGCAGTTCGAAAGCACACCAGTGCAAGTAGATAAATAGGTACCGCTGCAGCGGGAAGGTAAATGGTGTTTCCGTGCACTCCGGCTTCCATCACAATGTTCCATTGCACCAAAAGCAGTTTAGTCCTGCTGGCCACATGACCCGGAAAAACTGTCTGCAGACAAACACCAGCTCCCTCGGCCTGAAGTGAGATAAGAGCCGCACCCCATAATAGCCTCTGACTGGACTTAATCATCCGTGGGTTGGTTTACCTACCCCGTTACAGGGGTCCAGGAGGGGTGACTCTGTCTGGGAGTTCACTAATGGGCCAAAAAACCTCTCCCAATGGTGACCTGTGTGGAGTTGTGACACCCAGTCCATGTTGGGGGCACAAGTTCAACCCCACCAGGTTCCTATCACAATCTGGACTGCCTAATGTGGGACACATGCCCAATTAGGGCTGCCATACGTCTGAAATTTGCCAGGCTTAGCTGGGATTCAGCCTTCATAAACAGCATCCAGGCGGAAATCACTGAAATGTTCAGGAAAATCCAGATGTATGACAACCCATGTCAGAAGTGTAGATTTTGGCAAAAAGCTTTTGTGTCTGGATTTTCACATTTTGAAATAAGGCAGCCCTACGCCCAATGCCTCAGCCAAGCGTACTCTTTCCTGTAATCACAACAGTTGTGGCCTAATTCATCCCTATACCAGTCTCTTGCGTCATTCTTGCGGCCTTCCCTTCACCTGCCACACCGAATGACAACTGGCAACTCTGTGATCATCGTGAACACTGGACCATTCACGGCGGACGGTACTTCTTTGCACAGTTAAACTCTAGAATTCAGATGCAGACATGGCCTCCAATTTGGATGGGATTAAATGGGGTTAGGCAGATTAATGAAGAACAAGGCTATTGATGGCTGCTAGTCACAATGTCCCTGTCATACTTCCAAGTTCAGGGTGCCCCTGAATACCAGCTGCTGGACATCAATAGTACTGTTGTGCTGAACTCCTGCTTGCAGTCTTCTCATAGGCAACACCTCTGCTGCTGTGAGACCAGGATACTGGGCCTTTGCTCTGTGCCAGCAGCTACTCTTTCATATGTTCTCAAGTCATGTCTCAGATTAAAGAGCATTCTTCCAGTATCACCTTTTAGCCTTCTCTTAAATTGAATCTCTACCGAGGCAGCACTTCTTCTCTTGCCAGCTACTCGATGTTTTCCATCCTAGTTTCTGCTTGTGAGAGAGGAGGAGACTCTGAGATCCCCCAAACATTTCTTTACAAGTTTTGCTGCATGGCTGCCAAAGTTCCTAAGACTGGGGGGGCTTGCTAAATGTTAGGGGCAGTCTTGCATGTGCAAAACATTAAGGCCTTGCTTTTCAGCCACATCAAATAATAGAATTGTAGAGTAGCTGTCCCATACAGGGATCGAACCTGCAACCTTGGCATTATGAGCACCGTGCTCTAACCAACTGAGCTATCCAGGTTTAAATATAAAAATGCCAATTGTTTTTTTTGGGGGGGGGGGGCAAAGTAAATCCCAAAAGGTCCAGCAAAACAAGCTGCAGTCGGTATGAAGTATTCCTTATAGTACAGACTATGTTTCTCTTCATCTGTAAAACCAGGTTGCTTTGGCAGGTTTCTCTCCACACACACACAAACAGCCAATGCCAAATTCAACATTGCTAACCGCCAAGATACTTTGCTTTTAGCGAACGCTGTTTGGAATCTCAGGGCCTCAAAAGTATATCAAATAACTGGAAGGTCCTGCGCAGATCATAATAATCCCGCAACAACCAACATCAGCCTGCGTCAAAGTCTTCTGCACCGCACCCAGTACCAAAGTGAAACAGTCAGATTGGCCCTGAAAAATGAATTCAAACATGTTTTCCAGAAATCAAGAGTCACGTTTCCTCCATATTGATATGAAGGCAAATGACTGACATATCTGAGCTCTGAGGAGGCTTATCTTATACTGGGAAATATCCAGAATTTTATGTGCTAGTCGAGTGAGTGTCAGATTTCCAGCTAGGTGGACATGCATATAAACTTGATGTTTCCTCACCAGCTACACCCAGGATCTTCCTATTCCTTCCATTTTATAAAAGACGGAACTAGGCTACCTTCAACAGCAATAATTTGAGCTGGACTATATAATAAACATCTCCATTAAGCTTTCTTAAGAGGCCCATAAGTGGTTTCATTACACTGCATAGAATAAAGAGCTTAGGGGGCATTTTCATACTTGAATTGTGTCAGAAGATATGAGCCATAGCTCATAGCCTATCCAAGTTCACTGTGGTGCATTTAGAATTCTACAGACAATTCCCCACCCTAAAAGCAGCCGAATGAAGCCTGATAAGATATTTCAGCAGGCTCTACATTCTTTTATCACTGTTACCAAGAGAAATGAGATTTCAATCATAGCGCTCTGGAAAATTAGGTAAGTTTTTGCAGTAGAGAAACGAATTATACTTAATTCATCTGGCACAGGATACAGAAAAACAACAATGTTACACTAATGGGCCACCAAGTGGCCTATTAAGATGTATTCTCAAAAGCATAATTTTGAATGCAGTTGATATTTCAGCCTGAAATACGCAACTGCTGTAATAAACTGCTCATTTTCAACACATGACCAGCTAATGGGTAGATTAATTAAACGTTGATGACTTACGTATTAGCAAATTTATAACTAAAATATACTATTCTGCAAAATCATGAATTTGGTCCTCTAAATCCCACCCCCCTCCTTTCCCCTGGCTGGCTGCTGTAGCATGTCCTCGGCAAGCCACACATAATTATGCTAGGCTTTCAGCACCGATCATTGCCCTTAATTCAATAATCCAATTTTAAAAGATCAACCTTTTAGAGGATTTGAATTTGTGCTAGCCTCGGCGCAAGGGAATCGGCGCTCGAGACTGCACGAGATTTAAAGGCCTGAACTTGTATGGGAATCCCATTACCAGTGGCAGCAGCTGGAGCGCAAAGAGCACACAAAAGCAATCCCCTGCCACTGTTTATGCACAGCCAAAGATCAGAAATCTAAACCTGCAATAGGGATGAATGAATCTGTCAATTTAGGCTTCTCTCCATTTCTCAATTTTCCATTCTGAAGTGCAGTTCACAATTCCACATCGCAGTGTGGTTTTCTTAAAAGCCCCCAGTAAAATTTTATACACACACCTTAGTGTGAATTTCTTCTAAATTGTTGTTGTTTAGTCGTTTAGTCGTGTCCGACTCTTCGTGACCCCATGGACCAGAGCACGCCAGGCACTCCTGTCTTCCACTGCCTCCCGCAGTTTGGTCAAACTCATGTTGGTAGCTTCGAGAACACTGTCCAATCATCTCGTTCTCTGTCGTCCCCTTCTCCTAGTGCCCTCCATCTTTCCCAACATCAGGGTCTTTTCCAGGGAGTCTTCTCTTCTCATGAGGTGGCCAAAGTATTGGAGCCTCAGCTTCACGATCTGTCCTTCCAGTGAGCACTCAGGGCTGATTTCCTTCACAATGGATAGGTTTAATCTTCTTGCAGTCCATGAGACTCTCGAGAGTCTCCTCCAGCACCATAAATACACACAAGTTAGTATGCAATTTACCCCAATCTACACATTTTTGCAAAGAGTTTCTGGATGCTATTTTCCAAAGATATTTACACCATCTTGGCATTTGGCCCTGGTGGAGCAGGTTAAAATGCCCATCTAGTCCAGCATCCTTTTTGTCACAGTTGCCAACCAGTTGCTCTTGGGAAGCCCACAAGCAGAACGAGGGCATGATTCTTTCAGGTACAGGCATCTTGGTGTCAAGCATTTAGCTCTTGCAATGCATACATTTAAAAGGTAAAGGTAAAGGACCCCTGGATGACTATGGGGTTGCTGCGCTCATCTCACTTTCAGGCCGAGGGAGCCGGCGTTTGTCCACAGACAGCTTTCCAGGACATGTGGCCAGCATGACTAAACCGCTTCTGGCACAACGGAACACCATGATGAAAGCCAGAGTGCCGTTTACCTTCCCGCTATTGCACTGGCGCGTTTTCGAGCTGCTAGGTTGGCAGGAGCTGGGGCAGAGCAATGGGAGCTCACTCCATCACACAGATTCAAACTGCTGACCTTCTGATCGGCAAGCTCAAGAGGCTCATTAGTTTAGGCCACAGCACCTCCCACAATATATAATGCTGATAACTAGGGCTGGGAGATATATTTATACAGTCATATCTTGGTTTAAGTATGCCTCGGTTTGAGTATTTTCAGTTTAAGTACTCCGTGGACCTGTCTGGAACGGATTAATCCACTTTCCATTACTTTCAATGGGAAAGTTCACTTCAGGTTAAGTACGCTTCAGGTTAAGTACAGACTTCCGGAACCAATTGTGTTTGTACACCGAGGTACCACTGTATATTGTCCAAAACAGGTTTGAACTCCATTTCGTGATACAGTCAAACCTCGGTTTATGCCTACCTCGGCGATTGACCACCGCGGACCCGGAAGTTTTTACATCCGGGTTCCGCGGCGTCAGATGCGCAGATGCGATCTGCGCAGCTCGCGCATGCACAGAAGTGTGCCTTCGGTGAGTGACATTATATTGGTATATTGCAATGTTTAGCTGGTGACATATCAAAATGTTGAAAAGCACATATCGGCCAGTTCTACGTATTACTAGTTATTAGAGCTTCTCCTGGTACTTTTCCAGAAATTTTCAGGCTGAATACCAACACTGATTTAATGAACAGGTAAGTCCTAGAGCCCTAACTGTTGTAACTATTACTACTACTACTACTAATAATAATAATAATAATAATAATTTATTATTTATACCCCTCCCATCTGGCTGGGTTTCCCCAGCCACTCTGGGCAGCTGCCAACAGAATATTAAAAACACGATAAAACATCAAACGTTAAAAACTTCCCTAAACAGGGTTGCCTTCAGATGCCTTCTAAACGTCATATACTGAGTGAAATTGTTTCAGTCTAATGCTCTGCGACATGATATCATTCAGGAATATCCAGAGAAGTGGCTGTTCCGTATAAATGAATACAAGGAAACTTGGGGGGTGGGGAATCAAGAAGTTAATGTAAGAATACCATTATGTCTCTAGCAGTTGCCTCAAAAATAGAATTTTTAAAAAATCTAGGGATTCTTAGAACTTTAAATATTATGCTGTAATGAGTGGCTGGTCCTGAGTGTTGCTCCTAACAGTTTTAAAACAAACCAATAAAGATACAAGCATACAAAAATGTTCAGCCAGAAATGGTAGTGATGTTAGCTCCTGGTAACCATTTTCAAAACAAACTGTTACAGCAATAAAAATAATAAGCGCATCAAAGCTTCTACTACATACATGCAAAGATGTCTACAGGGTACTGTGGCCCAATTTTAATAACTTTTTTTTTTTTGCTATCTCTGTTATTGTCTATATCCAGGGCTTATAGTAAAAACGTGTGCATCTGCATGAAATAGATAGAAGTCACAGAATTCTAAAGCAAGCCCAGGAGAAGAAGAAGCATTTTAACTACATTCACGATTGTACTTAAAATGCATACAGGAGAAAATAAAATTGAAATTTAGCATGATATAATGGCATTATAAATAATGGATAAAAGGAAGAAGACCACAGCTTTTCTGCTGCAATACTGAGGCTCCTTATGCCGCCCCCCCCCCCCCGCAATTCTACCTTCTCTATTCCATGTGTAATTCCCAATACTTACTCATTAATAAGAGTTACCTACATACACCTGGCTGGTTAAGTACCAGCCTGTTGACTAATTTGCATTAGGGACATTACCTTCATTGAGCAAAACTAGGAATAGGCAAAATGTGAAAGTCTTGCAGCCTTTACGATATACAAATAAAAGAGGGCTTGTTCCTTTCCAACTTGGAGAGATGAAGCAACAGGGAAGGAGGGAATGCTTAAAAAATTAACCTTCTGCCAGCATCTGCTTAGAAAGCCCACAGGATGAAAAGTGGCTTGGAAATAAACATCGCTTTGCTCTCACTCGCTCTCTCTCAAAAAAAGTCATCCAGGTTTTGTTAGTTGAGCTTTCAGGAGCCATTAGAATGGATGGCTTACTTCTTTGTTCCACCAAGGTTGTATTTACTAAAAGATCTATGTGACAAGTGTGGCTTCGGCATTCTGTATTGCCAGGTGTAAATACCGTAGGAGCTTGGAGGGAGAATGTATTTTGAATAGTTTCTGGGTGTTTTTAAAGGGTTATTATTGTGCACAGCCGGGGTGGGGGGATCCAGTTTTCTGTTTAAATGCAGATCTAAAAGACAGAGATATGATTTAATGGGTTAGAAGACAGCCCTTATTTGTTTTATTCTAGACACCTTGGGGAAATAAACCTAAATACTTTTGTAAGCCAGAAAAGATTGAGAAGTAGACCTGCTCCCCATTCCTTGTGATAAGCTTGGGCCATTTGACTACAGGTAGTCAAATAGGGACACAGGTGGCGCTGTGGTCTAAACCACTGAGCCTAGGGCTTGCCAATCGGAAGGTCGGCAGTTCGAATCCCCACGACACTCTGAGTTCCCGTTGCTCAGTCCCAGCTCCTGCCAAGCTAGCAGTTCGAAAGCACATCAAAGTGTAAGTAGATAACTAGGTACCGTTCCGGCGGGAAGGTAAATGGCATTTCCGTGCGCTGCTCTGGCTTTGCCATACTTGCCACCTGGCTTAGTCATACTTGCCATCTGACCCGGAAAAACTGTCTGCGGGCAAACGTCGGCTTCCTCGGCCAGTAAAAGCGAGATGAGCGCTGCAACCCCAGAGTTGTTCATGACTGAACCTAACTGTCAGGGGTCCTTTACCTTTATCTTTTTTAGTTAAATAGGAGCTCCCCCCAAGTGGGAAGAAGCAGCCACGATAAATTCCATGCCTTGTGATATTATCAGCATATTGCGGTATTTAGTAGGGCTGCCATATGTCTGAGATTTCCCAGAGGTTACTAGGATTTCAAAGGCGGAAGTGACATCTGGGGGGGAATTTCCAGAAGGCAGTGGTTTTACTTTTTGAAAAATGGCAACCCTATATTTAGCAGCTGAAATATCACCATGTTGAAAAGCAGTTACAGTATCGCCCAGCCCTATTGGTGACCAACAGCTGTAGCTATTATCCTGTTCAGTATCAGAGGAATCACAACCAATTCAGACATATAGAAGACAACAACTATTGAATACTACTACAACCTTGTTTCTGATACTCCCCCCCCCCACTTTTAGGAAACTGCCAGCCCCAATCACTCTTTGGATTATGTAAACACAGTAAAGGTTCTTCTGCCTGTTCAGGAAAGGAGAAAGATTAGCTGGTCTTCCACTCGTCCGGACTTTGTACCTCACCCATAATGCTTTTGTGAAGATTTCGCATCCACATCAGGATGAAGAAATGGGCACTAGGGCCTAAATGTTTGATGTGCTTGCCCTCCCACCCTCCCTGCCCCCTTCAGGCCTGTGGGGAACACATTGAGAAAGCAGGAATTCCTTGCACATGGGCCAGCAAGATAGGTGACATGTAAGGACAGCAGGAAAATTCCTTCATTTAGACGAAATAATGCATATTCAGTAGGCATACCATAACACAATTCCTCATAGGGTAATAAAGGAGAAGAAAGGGCCTATTTACATTTGAAAGCAATGAGCTAGACAATGAACTTACGTTTGCTAAAAGTAAAAAAATAAATAAACTGAGTAATTAGAGGAAAGTTTTGCTAGCAAGGGCAGATCAGAACCTTAATGAGGTAGTTATTGCTAACTAAACAGAAGTGTTGCAGCCATAATATATCCCATACAAGTAGAGCGAGTAATTAATTTCTTCAGCCATGATGTTTTATTTAAGGCATGTCTCCAAAAAAGAAAAGAAAAAAAAGGATATAGATATTACCCCTCACCCCTCAGCAAAACTACAGACTACTTTTAGCTGTTAAGCAGTCTCTTTACTGCTCAGGTAGATCGTAAGGCAGCCTTCAAGAGGGAACACGATAAGAACAATTGTTCCGACAGCATTACAACTATTTCTTTAGAGAATACAAGCTTGTAAAAATCCTGATTTCCCAGTTTGCCCTTTCAGTGTGTCACCGTAGTGGAAAATGCAAATTGAACAGAGCCCTCGTACCCCCTCTCTCCTCCCATCCCCCAATATCAAACAAGATTACTGTCAAGAGGTCCTCAGTCACCAGAGCAGGCCATTTTGACAGCATAAATTTGCTCTCCATTGGTTTTCATCAAGCAATCATGAACACTGATTACATAAATTTAGCACTTTGCCGCTCATTATTTCTTTATGGGATTTCAGCCATGGACACATTGTCCTGTTTTTGCAGTTTCTCCACTCAACATACTGCTCTGCTCAAGTTTACATAAAAATTAGTTCATGATTTGACAGGGTTCAGCTTCTTGAAGATTCAGTGTTGCTCACTGCAACAGAGTGCTCTCAGACACATTTCAGTCGCAAGTATGCAAATAACTACTGTGACTTTTTAAAAAATAATAATAATTGTGGTCTGGGAAGTGGGGTGGATTGCATTGGCTGGAAAATAAAGCAGCATGTTGTTTAGGCATTTACTCAAACTGGACAGGGTAGCGATTTGGAGTCTGGACCCAAGGGCAATGCAGAAGAACAGTCAAGACCAAGAAGAACGACCAGAAAGGCAAGCACAGTAGAGCTCAGGCTAAGCTTCTTGATCAAGCAAAGCTCAGCTAATGTCAGGAGCTGGAGTCAGGCATTGGTCAGCAATAAAAACACACACACAGTGTTCGTGAAGTGAACACTTTATTTAAAAAAGACCAAAACAGTGCAGGCCTAGTGATTGCAGCAACTCTTCCCAGTTGGTCTTGCCCCAATGAGGCCGTTGCAGGGACTGAGGGTTCCTGCCTTCCCACAGCTGCCTAAGCCCCCTCCTCTCCAGGGTTTTTTCCGAGCACGCAACCAAACTCTCCTCGGCACTTTTCTTTTCCCTGGCTTCTTCAGCAGCCTGCCTCATCTCTGCCTCTTGGCCTGCCTCCTCTGCAGCCTCCACTTCTGCCTCTGATTTTGGACTGCTCTCTGCCACAGTCTCTTCCTGCTCACTAAACCCTGTTGCCCTTTCAGCTTGTCCTCCACCCAGTCTTCTCCCTCATCACCATCCCACCACCAATCCCCTGGCTCTGAGCCTTCTTCCCTTGCGGGATCCCTAACTGCTGCCTCCCACCACCCTTCTGCATCCAGCCAGTCCATGACATCTAAAATAGGAAAGGATCATTTTTAATACTCCTTCCTGAACAGGAAGAACCAATGGACACTCTGGGTGGGTGAAGTCAGGCCAGTCTTGGTGGTTCTTCCATGAGTCTACAGTTACTCAGTTTTACCACGAAGGGCAGTAATCAGCAGCTCCTGAAAAAGTGCAGAGGTCTCCTGTTTTTAGATCTTGCATTATGAATGTGGAGACAATCATATACTTGCTTTGGTTAATGATACACATGCCTTAATTTTAAGAATTAAAATTTTAAGGAATTTTAAGGAAAAACCATATTCCACAAAAGCTGCTGCTTGCCTTCTATCACTGTGCCATACAGAGTGTGCTCACGTACGGTTTATGTGTGTGGTACGGAAGCTGTACTTCTCAGGACAGAGCAGGGCTGTGTAGAATTATTAAAACAGCAGAGAGCATTATTGGCTGCTCACTCTCCACCTTAGAACAAATCTATACCACCAGGTGCCATAGAAAAGCACTAGACATATCAAGAGATCCAACGCACCCTGGTCACCATTTCTTTCAGCTCCTGCCATTGGGACAGAGATATAGAACTATGCAGGCAAGAATGAGCCGTCTCAGGAACAGTTTCTTCTCTAGAGCGATTTTGGCCTTAAATGGAAAGCCTGGACTTTGAAGTCATCTTATTTTACTTCTTATTTGTATTATATTTACTGTTTTTAATTAGGTTTTGTAATTTTGGATTATGCGGAATGCTTTATCTGAGTGGATGTAGCAACCGAGTAATTTCATTGTCCCCGCAAGGGGACAATGACAATAAAGATATCTTAACTACTCAGAAAAGCCAGCCTCTTCAAAAGCTATTCATAATAATAAAATTTAGATTTTTATCCTATACTTCCTCCAAGGAGCTCAGGGTGGTGAACAGACTTACCTTTAACCCTCATAACAACCCCTTGATGTGAGCTGGGCTAAGAACGCAACTGCCTCACCATGTGAGCTTCAAATCTAAGCAAATATTTGGTCTAACACTAACCCTGAAACCACATTGCTTCTAAAGTTATCACATACAGCAGTACAGGGCCCAGACATTAGTGTCCTTGCAGCAGACGTATATATATACCCAACTTTGTACTCATACAGTTCTACCCCTCCTATCCACCCCCCCCGCCCCGCTTTCATTGAAAGTATGCCTGGTTCCCTACAGTAAATACTCTGAACAAAGCTTCAAAAGGCTCTACAGCATTCTGTTGTCAGTTTCCTGGTTTGCCATCAAAACCCAAAAGGGAAGAGCTAAGCCTCAAGCTGGTGCTTGGGAGAAAAGCATTTCTTCTGGCACACAGGAAACCAGAGAGTACCGTAACCAGTGCATTTTGATTGGCACACTAGGGTTTTCATTCTTCCAGAATACAATCCGTCCCCTCTTGATACTGGCTCAAGGCTTGCCTCTCTTCTCTTGGATTCTACTTCTGGAATGATCTCTTCCTCTCTCTTTTGTTGTCAGTATGATTTCAGACTCGATTCTTCTACTCCCCCCCCCCCCATCGATTCTGACTAGATGTTGTTTGGAATAGCCAGGACCAATGGCATTACCAATGGCACAGTACTGCTCTCTTTCAAGTGAGCTATTGCATAACTAAATGATCGCTGCAGGCACAGCCTCTCTTCTGCTGATAATTAGCCTTGTGATCAAGGTCTACTTTGTACTGTACTGGGAGCATCACCAAAATTGTGCTGCAGGTCTGCTCTGTAGAATTGTCTCAAAGTGAATAGCCACCAGAATTAGGAAGCATATTCTCCAGACATTCAGTTGGTCTGTTTGTTCATTGATTCTACAGCTTGCCAAAATAGTCCATGTCTCAGTGCTGGGCACATATCACAAAAGGACTGTAATAAAATGTTCCCATTGGGGAAATGCTCCTTTATATCACCACAACAAAAGCTTGAGACTTGAAGTCTATTCAGAATTCTGCAGAAGACTTTTTTAGCTCTTCATATGCCATTTCTAGTGTGGTATCATCTGTAATATGGGCTGAAAGCAGGAGGGAATTTACCTCCCCACCCTCAGCGGTCTATAATTAGGATTGCAAGCCTTTTGGCTTCCACCTCATGGTAATAAGAGATGTGTTTGAAAATGTTAAAGCAAGAATGGGAAAAGATCCAGGGAAAGGCAGAAAAATTAAATAGAAGCCAGAATTAAATCGGATTTCCTATTTCCAATGTCCTAGATCAATGTTCTTCAATACCCAATTTCTGAATTATCATCTCTGGCAAATATTTTAGATGCTGTAAAATAAGCACTACTGTAGTTAGGGCCCTCTATTATACTCCTAAAAACATGAAAAGCCCCACATAAAATATATTAGTTAAAAATAAAATATATTGGTATATATAAAATAAAACCTATTAGTGTATATAAAATATATACTCTAGCTAATAATGCGTCATATCTGCTGGGGTCTTCAGTAGTACTGAAAAAGCTGCCTAACCCAGCTGAAAAATGCTTATTAATCTTTGTAATCTCTTGTGATGATTCTATGGTGCCCATCAAGGGATATCTCTGTTTGTGCATTACACATATATGACCTGCGATGAATTAATGTGATGAATATACTTTAATTATTCCATCGATTGATTGAGTCAATTATTCTGTTATATGTAGGATATGATGAACTATGTTCAGGAAACAATTTGCCACACAAAAAATGACATATTCTATTTATATTTATATAAATATAAATTATTTAGCTCATGCACTAAATTTATGCTGGTAGGATCAATGACACAATGACTAAATTTATGCTGGTAGGATCAATGACACAAGTGGAGGTTTCCAGAATGAAGATGTTCCACTCTTCTCCAAAGGGTGTTTACTTGAGATAGTTAAGAAGTATGCAGAAGACAGGATGAAGTAGCTTAACCCTCAGGTGGATCAACTTTGGTGCAAAGCGATGAATGTGGTAAGGTACTGTCAGAGGGTTGTCGTGGCTACTCTAGAGTAACTCCGCCTGAGTCCAGTTTGCCTTCAAAGACATTTATTGTGCTATTTATTTACAGTGTAGAGACAGCTTAAAACATGACCTCTCATCCCGAATCAGAATCCGGCAATGGCGTATGTCTGTTCCTATGCCAGCAAAGTAGCCTGGCCACCCCAAAACGCCGCCCCCTTGACCTGCGTTGCGGCGCTCTCCTTACTTCTTGCGCCAGAAGGAGTGATGCCCTTTCAGCTTCCTCCCTAAGCGGTTGGTGCCCTGGCTCTGCAACATCCCTGAGCATCTGCTTGCATCCCTCCACCCCCAAGCTTTCCCATTGTTCCTCCCTCTGATTTCTCTCCTCCTCTGAGTCTCTCCCTCCCCCTCTGGCTGCTTCAGAACCACTGGTGCTCTCTGTACTTGACGAGGTGGACGTCAGGATGATGGGGGCTGGCTCCCTGTAGGGAGTCACCCTTACAGGTACTGATGATGAAGTTTCTATTAGGCACCAGACTTGGAAGGGCTGGACCATATGGAAACGAGGAGGTACTGCTGCTTGGATAAGTAGATAATCAGCAGATTCCAGCCTACCAGTTACTGAAAGCTTAAAAAGCTGGTGGCATCTCAAATTCAGATTTTGAGAGTAGGGATGTCAGAGAATTCCAATGAAAACAAGAAGCAGGAGTGGGAATTGTCTGTGTTCTCTTATTCATCTCAGGTCCAGAACAGTAATTCAATCAGGTGAACACGATTGGTAGCCTATTCTCTACTGCAGTATCACCATAGTGGACAGTGAGACGCATAACTTAATTGCTGACAGAAGGCAAACTGCAGCAGAACAGAAACGTTGCTGCATTTGACAAACCTAGAGCGGATTAGAAAATGATGCCTTCTTACATCCCTAGCTGAGAAGAATGTGTCAAAAGGTGACTCAAGACTTGTGCTGGGGGGGGGGCAGTAGATCAGCAGCAAGTCGCCATCAGTCGGGGAGAAGGGATAACATTTTCTGGTTGTTTGGAAAATGTTATGTGAAACCTCTGTCAACTCCAATCCCTAGGAGGCACTGAGCAGAATTAAGAAATTGTATCCACACAATTAAGTAACCTTGAGCTCAAACACTTACAAACACTACTATAAAATTGGGGGTGGGGATTTTTACACACATGCCTCTGCTCCCACCCATTTTAGGCACTGCACCAGGAACAACCACGTTCAACTTACCTCATAGTAACTTCGAACTGCGTTACAAAATGCTTCATCAGCCACAATTTGTGTCTCTCCATTTAGGAAGGCCTGAAAGCGCTCCTTCACAATCTGTAGCTGTTGCTTGTTCAGCTGGAGAGAAAGCAAAAATTCAGTCAGCAAAGCTACACCTTTTGCTTCGTTCCAACATTTAAAAACTCTTAGTTGTCCCACACATCAATTTCCTCCTTTAACTCAGTATGCCGTTACTTTCAATAACTTCTAACAATCACACCTGGATAGATATGAGGGCTGCCAAACATCTGGAATTTCCCGGACATTGCTGGAATTCGGCAGCCATTTTGAATGTCTGGGGAATTTAAATGGCAGCCCATTGCGGGAGTAGGTTTTTTTGCCGGAATAATAATAATAATAAAATGTTTAAAAACTGTTTTGGGATATTTTGTGGAGAGAGAAAATGCTCAACAAATTTAATCAAAAATCCCACAATAAATAAAAAGCTCAACTTTTGTGTCCACATTTTCACTTCCCGAAATATGGCAACTCTAAGATAAGATAGATAGCGCAATTTTGTTTATTCTACAAAATCTATGTAATTGGTTTTACAGAACAGCTTTAATTTCATGTTAAGATAACCTACAGTCACAGAATAATTTCCTACTTCTTTTACTATTACCTTGGTTAAAATGGACTCAGCCCCTATTCTTAAAATCTGGGAAAAAACTGCACAGTGGTGTGAACACAAAGAGATGGAGAGAAGGATGTGCATGTTGCTGCACTCTCACCCCCAACACAAACACACACTTCACTGTACAAACTTTAAGTAGCAGAAATGAGCTTAGGTGCATGATGGGAGAGATGTTATGGACACTATAGGACATATTACAAAAGTACTACGAAAATCAGGAAATTTAAATATACTTTTTCACCCACTACTGTGAACCATTTCCCCGCCCAGAATCCCTAACTGAGATAAAAACATGTCCCAGTTTTGCCTGAAGATTTTTCTTAGCTGAACTGCAGGTAGCTTAACTGCTCTGTCTAAACAATGCAGAAAGAGAAACCATGTAACAAAGGCACACCCCAAAACAAGTTTTTGTCCCCCCCCCCTTCCACAAAACCCAAACAAGGATGAAAACCTTAAGACTTGTAGCACTAAAGGCGAACAATTACACGCCACTTTTGTACATCAAAACCCACCATAAATAATAGGAGTCTTGTGTCCTAGCAGTTGCGGGCCCAGGCAACATGCTCCTCAGTCCCCAACCCCGCAGGAATTCAAAGACAACTGAGACTGGTTTTTTGGATGAAAACAGGCTACATCTCCATTGAATACAGATGAAAGAGCTTTGGCTTGGGCAATTAAATACTGCCAGTCCACCTGCCATAAGTGATATTCTGGTCAATCTGCACAGGGGTTTCAAATAGGGCAACCCCTGCAAGGACTGCTGTCTGGAGGAGTGCCATCAGCTCTGGGTTCCTGCTTGGGCATGAAGACATGGCCACTCTCCCCCCCCCCCGAATACCCAGCGTTTGGAGGGGCAGACAGAGACTACAACCTCCCCTCCATCCCAGACTGAGGTTGCCCCAATGCCAAACCAAGTTGTGACGATTGAGATAGGCAAAACCACCAGGGTGGATCCAATTTGCCCGGTGGGCAGATTCTTACCCGGCCCCAGAACACGGCGACCACCTTAGCCCCAGCAAGGTCATAAAACAATCACTTGAACTGAGGGAAGGTGGGTGGGGAACCCGACAAGGCAAAGAACTGGTAAGGGCTCCAAGTAAGGGCTGTTTAAATGGTCAGGTCGTAGACCTGAGAGAAGGTTCCCTGCTCCGTCAGCTCCACCCCATGGCCCAGTCTGTATCTGAGCCTGCACTCCCATTTGCCAATCCCGGGTGCAGGCTAGGATCCGGCTCCTGATAGGCGGCACGGGCATTTAGTTTGTGTGGCTTTAAAACTGATATGGGAGGGTAGGGTTAATAATAATGATAATAATAATAATAATAATAATAATAATAATAATAATAATAATAATAATGTATTACAGTGTTTCCCTGGAAATAAGACACTGTCTTATATTTATTTGTGTGTTTTTTTTAAAAAAATTTTATTGGTTTTATATATAAACAAATAAACACATAAAACTTTAACCATAAGCAACATATCGAACATCCTACACGAAATGAAAAATAAAAAATAGAAATAAAACAAAATAAAATTTCTAACCTTATACTTTTCATATCATTTTTAGGGGACTTCCTTGGAATCCCCCCCCCCTGCATTTCCTTACCAATTTTCTTCAGCAAATTCTATATCCTAAAATTAAATCATTCCGGTTTAAATTAAACTTCACACATTTACTAACATATTTCAAACCTCTGCATTTTCTATACACTTGAAAATATATTCTCCCTTCACTAGAGACCTTCTATGGAAACTAACCATCGACTACTGGCTAACTCTCTGGCATAGATTACCAAGCCACTATCTTGTCCAGTGTCTCTGGTGTGACGAATTTACAAGCAAAAAGACTTATCAACGTAATTCCACGTTGGGTGTGTGTGTGGGGGGGTCTGTTCACCTCGGAACATAGGCATTACTCCAATACACCATATTCCAACATATCTATCCTCCCTTTCCACCGCTTCCCACCAATTTGCGTTTATTAAAGCGAGGTTTAATGTGTTTCCCTCCAAGGTTTTGAGACATAGATTCTCCAAGGATCTAGTTTCTGCTTTATGCGCTTGCGACAATAAGTCAACGGAATCCCTCCATCATATAATTGATACATGGCCATTTCACAGAGATGCTCGGGCAAACCTACTAAGACCAATAATTCAGAAATTGGTTGGTTCACCAGTAGAGTCACACCTTGCCCTAATCTTGCAAGACAATGATCCCCATACAACCTTGCAGGTGGCAAGGTTTTTAAACTCTGTTCTGTCCCCAAAAATGCAAATTGGTCAATTACACGACTATTAAAGGCTTCTGTTATCCTTCCAACTGTTGCGATAATATTCCTGTGTTTACGGTTATTTTTGATGGCCGTGGTACGGTCTTCTGCTGTTGCATTCCTTGTGAATGTTGTGCTTTTATGCTTAATGCTCTGTGCTTTTATGCTTTATGTTTTTATGTTTATATGGGCTTATAGGCACAATAAACTTCGAAATGAAAATATTTCTACCCCGCCCATCTGTCTGGGTGGCTCCCAACAGAATATTAAAAACACAATTAAACATCAAACATTAAGAACTTCCCTAAACAGGGCTGCCTTCAGATGTCTTCTAAAAGTCAGATAGTTGTTTATTTCCTTGACATCTGATGGGAGGGTGTTCCACAGGGTGGGCGCCACTACCAAGAAGGCCCTCTGCCTGGTTCCCTGTAACCTCACTTCTCGCAGGGAGGGAACCGCCAGAAGGCCCTCGGAGCTGGACCTCAGCGTCCAGGCTGAACAATGGGGGTGGAGGCGTGCCTTCAGGTATACTTCAGGTATTGTTTTGTTGTTCTGTTTTACTTATTTACTTCTTTTTGTCTTGTGTTTTATTCTGTGAGCTGCCCTGAGATCTTATGATGAAAGGCGGTATATAAATCTAATAAATAAAATAAATAAATATTGGAAACCTGTGGCCCTCCTGAGCTTCATAGAGTCGTAGAAGTGCAGAGTTGGAAGGGACCACCAGGGTCATCTAGCCCAGGCATCCCCAAACTGCGGCCCTCCAGATGTTTTGGCCTACAACTCCCATGATCCCTAGCTAACAGGACCAGTGGTCAGGGATGATGGGGATTGTAGTCCAAAACATCTGGAGGGCCGAAGGCTGGGGATGCCTGATCTAGCCCAACCCCCTGCAATGCAGGAATCTTTTGTTGGGTTCCAAACACCCATCAGCTCTAGCGAGCACGGCCAAGTTAACAACATCTGGAAGAACACAGGTTCTCCATCCCTGCTTTAAAACATTCCCTCTGTATACATTTCAAGCATCCTGAACTGGAACGTCCAACACACTAGCCTCTATGGGGGCATCAAGCTTTCTAGCCACCTGACAAATATGGTACAGTGGTACCTCGGGTTAAGTACAGTGGTACCTCTTCTTACGAGTTTAATGCGTTCCGAACACACATTCGTAAGTCGAAATAATTTGTAAGTCGAATCCCATAGGAATGCATTGGGAGAAAAAATTCATAAGTCGAAGCAACCCTATCTAAAAATTTGCATCCAAGATGGCAGATGGAGCTCCGTTCGTAAGTAGAAACATTCGTAAGTAGAGTTATTCGTAAGTAGAGGTACCACTGTACTTAATTGGTTCCGGAAGTCCGTACTTATCCTGAAGCGTACTTAACCTGAAGCGAACTTTCCCATTGAAAGTAATGGAAAGTGGATTAATCCATTCCAGACGGGTCCGCGGAGTACTTAACTTGAAAGTACTCAACCTGAAGCGTACTTAACCCGAGGTATGACTGTATATACTTTCGTCTTTGGCAGACGGTGTAATCTTGAAGCTGGTCATTAAAATGTTTCCCTGACACATGCTGCATCACAAATAAACCGCTGACAAACAAATGCTAAGCTTTCTGCCCATTTCCTGTAAAACACACACAGAGTTGTTTTATGAGACAGGCATAATATTTATTCCTCTTTGCTCAAATCAAAAGGCACTGTTTGCTAATGAAGGCACATTACAGTTTGCCATACTCATATTATGCTAAATGGGTTCACTGTTCTCCGAAATGCTTTGCAATTAGATACTGTTACCAGCTCTGTTTAACTAATACTTTAATCATTTGTAGCGTTGTGTTGCAAAGCAAATAAATAGATGTTTAGAACGTTGAGGTAATTTTAATCTGTTTTAGTATTTTAACTTTTGTATGTTTTAAGGGAGGGTTGTGATTCTTTCTTTGATTTTCTTGTTTTACCTTTTAGGGGTATTTTGCAATCAAGCAGTGAATAAATTATATGGAATATAAATAAATAGCTGGAGAGATATCACTGCCTTTGTCAATCTGTGTGATTCTGTTTTCTAAAAAAGCAATATTGTCTGAGTTAGTTTCTCCTATGGTTCTTCCAAAATATACAAATATGCCAGTAGATGGCATAACTCTTTTGTGACCGAAGCCCCCTTTTCTAGTAACAGCAAGCAAAAAAAACCCGCTAAGCCAGGTATTCCACTTCTCCTTACAGAAACAGGCAAGTAAAACCACACAAAAATAAAAACTGCCTCTGAGATTCTTAGTGCATACAAGTAGTTAAGAAGATTATGATTCACTACCCAAAACAGCAAATGCAAACTGATGAATATGCTGGGAATGATACTCGAACAACTGCTACTTCTGTCTGAACTTTTTAATCTCCATCACTTTTAATATCTGTTACAAGTGTATGCAGTTGGGCAAATGACCACGTGGTTATCTCCTGCTTCTAAAAATGAGTGCAGAATGATAAAAATGCAGCAATTACGATGGCACCACCACCATCCTCCAAAGAGAGGAGGGCAAAAGATGGCACAGATTGGCATAAAATTAACATTTCCCCATTTTTCTGTATGGACACAAATTCTGGAAAAAATTGCTGATACAGTGCGTCTCACCATAGAGGAGGCAACTGTACCTGCTCAGCCTGTTGGCCGGGTGTTTACTGTTGATGGGCAAATTTTCGAGGCCCCTGTTATCTATTCCTAGAGTCGTCACTACTTGAACTAGTTAGCCCTTCAAGTAGAGGACTCCTTCAAAGGGACTACTCTCTGAATAGAGAGTGGTCTTCTGTAAAGGAAGGCAGGTGACCACTATTGCAGCAATACCATGGCTGGCTTCGTCATATTCTATGGCTGCTGTTGCTTCACCCATAGTTACTGGGAGGTTCTGTTGCTATGGATTGAAGACCAATCCCTCCATACATCACTTCAGTATTTAAAGGACCCCTGGATGGTTAACTCCAGTCGAATTCGACTATGGGGTGTGCCATTTATCTCCTATTTCAAACCGAGGGAGCTGGTGTTTGTCCACAGAGGTAAACGGCGTTTCCATGTGCCTTAGAATCATAGAATCATAGAGTTGGAAGGGACCACAAGGGCCATCCAGTCCAACCCCCTGCCAAACAGGAAACACCATCAAAGCATTCCTGACATATGCCTGTCAACCCTCCGCTTAAAGACCTCCAAAGAAGGAGACTCCACCACACTCCTTGGTAGCAAATTCCACTGCCAAACAGCTCTTACTGTCAGGAAGTTTTTCCTAATGTTTAGGTGGAATCTTCTTTCTTGAAGTTTGAATCCATTGCTCCGTGTCCGCTTCTCTGGAGCAGCAGAAAACAATCTTTCTCCCTCCTCCATATGACATCCTTTCATATATTTGAACATGGCTATCATATCACCCCTTAACCTTCTATTCTCCAGGCTAAACATACCCAGCTCCCTAAGCCGTTCCTCATAAGGCATCGTTTCCAGGCCTTTGACCATTTTGGTTGCCCTCTTCTGGACACGTTCCAGCTTGTCAGTATCCTTCTTGAACTGTGGTGTCCAGAACTGGACACAGTACTCCAGGTGAGGCCTGACCAGAGCAGAATACAGTGGTACTATTACTTCCCTAGATCTAGATGCTATACTCCTATTGATGCAGCCCAGAATTGCATTGGCTTTTTTTAGCTGCTGCATCACACTGCTGACTCATGTCAAGTTTGTGGTCTACCAAGACTCCTAGATCCTTTTCACATGTACTGCTCTCAAGCCAGGTGTCTTCCGTCACAGTGTTCTGTCGCACCAGAAGTGGTTTAGTCATTTTCACAATACTTCCTAATGATGTATTTGGGCGATGAAATGGTTCGTTGGTTACTATATCCTCAAAGACCAAAGCAACATATTTATTGGTATATGAACCAACTTTTTAAAAGAGGTCCATAAAAATATTTCCCACCTCTCTTAGGCCCAATTTCAGGCTGCTTCTTCTTTTTAAAGAAGACCATTTGCTTTTAAGCCTTCTGCATCCTCTGTTGTTTTGCTGTTAAGCCTCTGAAGCTATCTACTGTGTGTTATTTTAGATTATCCATTTGTGCTTCATGTATAATTTCTTTAAAAGATGAAAAAGCCTAGAATAACGTTCAATTTACACCTTCTAATCAAGATCAGTCACAAAAAGCACAAACAAACATGCCGTCCTCCTCACCACACAAACAAAGAACCATAACTTCAGAGGTAACTGACACACACCAGTTCTTCAGACAGTATTTTTCTTCTCCTCAAAGCCCTCACAAAAGCTACAGATATTTAACTTATTTCTAAATGCGGAAATCCTACTTCAGACAGAAGTCTAACTTAAATACCTTTGTGGCTTACAAAGGACAAAACAAAAATTCTGTAGCACAATAAAAGACTAACAGATTTGTTACGTCATAAGCTTATGTCGACCAGAAAAACACACAAAGAATGAGAGAAAAGCAATTCTAGTAAAGAGACTTTAGAGCTCAGTAGAGTATCTTACTCACTCAGTCACCTGTCTTGGAATGCTAATGCCACCTTACGAAGAGGTTGACTTGGGAAAGTCTTACCAACTAATAAGGTTCCCATCCTTGGCCCCATATTAAAACCCTTTGCAGGATATAGTTTCCATTTCTTGAATGGACAGCTCAGTGGCAGAAAACCTTTCCAATTAGTTACGTGATCTGCATTGAGCACCTTCCCATTTCACCCAAGCACAGGTGTGGCTATAAAAGCTTAGTGTGGTTTCTGCAAGCACAACTTGTTTCATATAAAACTTGTGTTTAATCTTCTTAAAAAGTTAGTAAAGGAAGAAAAATAAAATGCTGGCCTAACATAAGGATACCAGGAAACACAGTTACTCAGGCAGGACTATCAAGGGGTCTTCCTTAGCAAGATATATGGTGCAGGTAGGGAGCTAAGGTAGCAATAACTTCTTTTATGGGTTTGATTTTCTCATTTCGCATCTACTAAATACGATACATACTGTAAGTTCATCACTGGCTGAAGAAAAAAGTTCTAGATCCCCCCCAAATGTGCATCTGCTCTTGCTGAGTTGTCAGAGAGTCCCCCCAAATGTGATTTTTATTATGCATTCATCATGATTTGTGCTCCTGAGAAGTTATTATGTAATCACACTTTCAATATTATTTGCCCCTAGAAAGGTTTTGGGGCCGTCCTACTGCTTCATTTGCAATGAGTGCATTTTAAAGCTAAGTTAAGAGCTTTGAGAACTTAAAGAAGAAAAGTTACTTGATGCAGGGACAGTCTACTTTTATATTGGCCTATTCCGACCTCTTTTCCTTAATGGCGGCTGCTCCTGCTCAGGCTGCACAGACAAAGCTTTTTGTTTCCTGAAATTCGTTCCGATTTGCAGTTAAACTATAACTAATAGAATTCTACAGGATGTGGTATGAGTGTATGAAAACAGTCAAGATCCAAGGATCCCCAGGCATGCGCCTCCAGATGGTGGAGATGTCAGGCATCATCTTAGCGCCCAAGCATTTTACTTGGTCGCAAGTGGCTGATAGGCAGGGGAAAAATGCAGCTGGCTAATTTCAAACCCTGCTTTTTGCCACAGCAGTCGCAAAAAAAAGCAACTTAAAGCAACAGCAGGAACTCAGGGGAGCTGGTGCCCAGGTGGCAGAATGCCTTGCTGGTCCTACCTGGCATGTCCAGGATTCAGATGAGATCTACCTTAAGTGAATTTCTGCTAGAAAAGGAAGGTAATGGTTTTAATCATTAAATACTTTGTGCTAGCAGACTAAAATGTGTGCTTGGTCCCAGCTCCTGCCAACCTAGCAGTTCGAAAGCACGTCAAAGTGCAAGTAGATAAATAGATACCACTGCGGCGGGAAGGTAAACGGCGTTTCCGTGCACTGCTCTGGTTCACCAGAAGCAGCTTTGTCATGCTGGCCACATGACCTGGAAGCTGTACGCCGGTTCCCTCCTCAGCCAATAATGCGAGATGAGCGCCGCAACCCCTGTGTGTGTGTGTGTGTGTGTGTGTGTGTGTGTGTGTGTGTGTATATATATATATATATATATATATATATATATATATATATATATATATGAAAATCATTTCCAGCATGGGGGTTTGCATCAGGCTGGTAGCTCCCCACCCGCACAAACCATAATCACCAGGTTCCATTTTAAAAAGTTTCTAGAGGCAAAATATGTTAGTATCTCTTACTCACGAGTAGGACCCTGGCAGAGACACATGCCCGACTGGCATATTCTCTCCCTCCTGGCCAATCGTTCGGGAGCTTCAAAAGCTTTCTTCAGCCCGAGCATCACAGCGACTGATGCCAACTGCTCTAGTTACCAGGAAATCACGGGTGGGCGTGGAGAGCACACTTACGGATCCGCAGAGTTTGCGCAGTTGCGTAACGGAACTCAGCAACTCAGCATTTTGGCTAATCTACTTTTATTCACATATAAACACACACGGAGCATTGCAACATGGCTCCCTCTCTCTAGCTACAGGCAGCAAAGAGAGTGAACAAAGGACAACAGTCCCACTTCAGTAAACACAGTAACACAAAAAACATCCTGTTTCCGTCACGTCCAACTCCTTGGAATGAAAACATACACCATCATGTGGTAGACAACAATCCCATGAATGCAAACACGGGGAATGAATCATCAACAAAATATACATTCACTATCCCTCTTGAAGAAGGGTTGTTGTTTTTTGTTAGCGACTAACCTGCTCCCCCTTACAGAATTTTATTCCTCCATTGCTCCCCACGCTCTCCCATGATTTCCTGGTAACTAGAGCAGTTGTTTATGATTGTTAATGGTATATAACCACAGTTTAATTTCTTCGTTTTGAAAACTGGTGCAAAAAAAACCCCCAGACCCTCCAGCCTTCAGGTGTTGCTTGGGGAAAAAAGACACACAGCTTGAATGTGAATTCATGTTCGCCTTTTTAGTCCACGATTTGTGTTGTTCAGAGTCCTCAATTCTACCAGCGCTACTGCCTTTAAACCTGCTATGCTATTACTCCTCCAATTCTCCCAACCCATTTCCTGTATCACTCCCTTGTGTAAATTGAAAGCAAAGCAGGTACACAACAACACACCATCCATTGCACAGCCAGGAACAGATCAGGCTTTATAGACTGAAAACATGTCATGCCCATTTCAAAAGAAGTTTGTTCCTCATCAACTTTTAGAACAACAGGAAAGAACTCTCTCCTTTACTGAAAGAACCAACTTTGAAAAGGCTACTTAGAAATAAAAAGAGCTGGTCAGAAAATATTTCATATTGAAAAACAGTTTGTGCATCCATTGCTATTGCCCTTAAATCTTAAGCCCCATAAGAAAATAAACAAAAAGGAAAGCATAGCAAGGAAATTCAGCTAAGAAATCTACATAAAATATTATTCTTATATACTATATGCAGAGTAACATATTTGGGGCAAAGGAAATCAGTTAAAAAGTTCCAGTTTCTACAAACCATCACTATTAATAGGAGAACTGCAATTTATGACAGTACTTTACACCTTAAGGGAACTGAATTTAAATAGCTGAGTCAGTTTGCCTTCTACATGTTGAATACTAAACAGGAAAGTGTTTCCAAAACAAAGCGAGCTAAATGTCTGCCAACTGAAACATGACTTTGCATCATGCAAATTTCAACACTAAAAGATGCTTCACTCGTGAACTGACCAAATGAACAAACATCATTCGAAGAAAAGGTTGTATTGGAACCTGAATTATCACACATAAAACAACTAAAACCCACTCAAACATTTTATGTTACTGATCTCATGATATCTAGAACAGGACAGTAATATACGCAATAGCTTTAATGAAAGTAACATTATCATATACTATTGGTATCGGGGAATTTTGTAGTTCAGTATCTTTCGTAGGTTATATATCTCAAAGGAGCCGGGGAGTGGTTAAGGATGAGTAGGTCACAAACCTATTATTGTAGGCTTGATAAACCTTTTCCAGTCCCAGGGCCACTTGCCAGTAGCAGGCAGGGCCAGAGGTGAAACACAACAAAGGAAGGAATACAAATTCTACCTTTGCACAATAGGCTCCTGCACACTCACAGACCTCTCTGCTTTGCAGGTAGGAAAGCAAGAGACCTTATCAGACTTCAGGGAGACATTTCAGCTAGGCAAAAACATTGGAGGCAGTGGCTAGAGAAGCAATGTGGCCTCGGAAGAGTCCTAAGAGCATAGGATAGCAAATCACACAAAAAAGATTGTGAGGTATCGTGTAGATCTTGTATTATCCTACCTACCAAGAGATCATTCATTCACAGAGTTTGGATCTTTACTGCATGCCGAATGGCACCATATGCCCTGAGGAGGAGGAGAAAAAAGAAACCAACAACATTCGAACGACGACTGTTCAGTTGATACAGAAAGCTCACCTACTTTGGGGAGAGAGAGGCAACAAAAAAACTGGGGGTGGAGAGATAGGAAAGGGCCAGCTGGAATCCTGAACAGGAGAACTCCATGATGGAATGTTTTGTTGAAAGCTCTACTTGTCCACACTGGCAAGGGGCTGCCAGTGTCTATGTGGTCAAACTTTAAAAAGGTATTCTGCCATATTTGGCCCTCAAAGCCCATCACAACCTGCCCCTACTACACAAGAACACTTTTTGCTGAGCTGCCAGGATCATGGGAGAGGAGGCACCGGGGACTGGCCCTTGTAACCTGAGCTAAATAGTTTATGACAGATATGGGAACATGGGTCGGAGAATGTTAACACAAGTAAAGTAAGCACCCCATTTATATTAGGAAACACTCATCAAATATAGCACATTCACTAGTTGTGGGGGGGGGGAGAGAACAGGCCTCCATCACTACATCAAACTTCCAGACAACGCCTTTTTAATTTAACAGCAATATCTTACTGATCCCTCCAGACCTTCCACTATACCTGCGAGGAAATGCTTAACTTGTGAGTCATTAAACCAGGTAGAAATCGAGCAATACAATTCTACATTAATTTAATACTCTGGGTGGCTGTTACAATCTTCGCCTTTTGCTACTGCAACAGATTCATTTAGTTATAATAGCATACAGGATCTTCGAGAATTTAATAACCAATGCATGGATTTCATGTTCTAATTTTAATAGCCTTATAATATATCCTCCACATTTTGCACTACCAGCTTCCCCCTGGTAACCATTTCTGACTGATGTGCTACTAGCAGTCAGAACTAGTTCTAGTTTCAATAACGTTAATTAGATTACAGTATCAGGAAAAACAAAGACTAGAAAAGTGGACAGGGTTGTGCAGCACGGTGTAGAGTTTTTCTCCTTTATTAAGAGCTAAACAGGAAAAAACAAGCCCAAGATGCACTGTCTTCCAAAGTCTCATTGCAGCAGCTCTTTGGTTTGGATTCCAAAGGTTTGCACAGATATTGACATACAGTGGCACCTCTGGTTACATACTTAATTCGTTCCAGAGGTCCGTTCTTAACCTGAAACCGTTCCTAGCCTGAGGTACCACTTTAGCTAATGGGGCCTCCGCTGCTGCCGTGCCACCGCCACACGATTTCTGTTCTCATCCTGAGGTAAAGTTCTTAACCCGAGGTATTACTACTTCCAGGTTAGCGGAGTCTGTAACCCGAAGTGTTTGTAACCCGAGATACCACTGCAGTTTGTTTTCGCTTCTCCCACCCTACAAAGCTTGCTGAGGACTGAAGGTCAGTGGAGAGGGAGAAATGTATCAATAGTTTTGTTGTATTTCCCTCAATCAATGCTTCTTCTTGCTGAAACATTTCTCTTCCTTGTTTTTATAACATTATTATTATTATTATTATTATTATTATTATTATTATTATTATTTGAAAACTAGGGTCCCTGCAATCCAATTAATGCAGACCCCACTGAAGGTTTTCTGGACTTTTGTTTTAACGCAGTCTTTTCTGTCAGGTTTGTACAAAACCTTAACATCAAACTAGATGTAGTGGGAGCCATGTCATTAGAAACCACCTCAGGGTTTTAAAATGAAATAGCAAGGACTTTCAATGGGGCCACAGCATGATATGGGCCAGGACCTCCCCATCTATGATACCGACGAAAATCGCTCCCCTCCCACCCTGCTATCCTGCTATTAACGTGGTGTTTATATATACTGTGTTTCTCCTTTTTTAAGACACCGTCTTATAACTTTTCCCCCCTCAAAAAAAAACACAGGGTGGCTTACTTTCGGTGGGATGTCTTTTTTTCATTGCCAGTACGGTTTTTACAGCTCAGGGCGCTGCTGGGCTCTCTTGAGTGCTCGGCGCTGCAGCAGCCACCGGTTCTGGGTGGCGGGGTGGCAGACGTCCTTGGCCGAGCCAGGCAAGGAAGAAGCAGTGAGCCCAGCGCTGGCGGCAAGCACGGAAGTGGCAGGGACGGCGGTGGACGAGAAGGCGGAGCACGGGGATGCAGCCAGCAAGGCGGGAGTGTGATCAGCTGTTAAGCAGAGCTCTTGGAGCGCCACTTCACAGCTGATCGCGCTCCTGGATTGCCGGCTGCATGGAGTGACTCTGTGAGTGGAGGTGCCTGTGGGGGTTGGTTTCCACGGCGCGGAAGTATGGCTTATTTTCGGGGTATGTCTTATATTTCTCAAATGCTTAAAAACCCTTCCATGGCTTACTTTATGACTACGTATTTTAAAAAGGGGGAAACAGTGTGTGTGTGTGTGTGTGTATCCCTGCTGTGATTTGTAATTATGTCTTTAGCATCCCATCTAGATCTGCTCTCTTTTTTGTTCTGAGCAACTACACGAAAAGAGGGGGTGAGGACCACTCAGAAAGAGCTGCCAGCTCTTTAAAGATTGGTTTGTTTAAGAATTATAAAGGTGGCTCACTTGTTCCTAAATAGGAACTTGACAAAAACAACCCATTTAAATTACCAAACCTTGGTTGCAGGTGGAGAGGGGCATGATGGGAAATCCCCATTCACTTCAAGATTCGGCTTTTCCATGGAGTGTTGCATCCAGGACAAGGTGGGTCCAGAGAACACCAATCCCTATAAACAACAGCTCTCTCAAAACCAGGGCCAACCTTTGAGTGAGGCAATATGAAGCATTCTCCTTGGGACACCAAAATTCACAGGGGTGGCAGATCTGCACCCCCCCCCCATGGATTGCAGCTGTGGTGGTAGCTTCTGGGTTTTGGTGGAAGCCACCACTGTAGTCACTTCTTTACCACTGTAGGTGCCCCACCCTACCCTGCCAAAGTGAGGAGGTGACAGCAGCTTCCAGAAAGATCTCACAAAGCCCCGGGAAGCTCACATGACCCTCTTGCAAGACCTTGCTGGAATATGGAAGTTGCAGCTGCACAACCCCAGTAAGCGAAGCTGCGTTGGGGACACATACAGGGTGGCACCTTCCTGTTTTACCTCAGGCAGCAAAACGATGCTACTCGGTGGTCTTGGCAATTCAGAGCACAATTCCTTTCCATCCCTTTTTGTTTCAGAGCTCATTTGTTACATTTGGTCTGGCGTTAATGCTAGCCGCAAACTAACCGCCAAGCACAATTCATAAACCCGCCTCAACCATGACTGCATTCTGTAGTTTTACACTGGTGATAAAGCACTGAACTGGTTAGCTCCAAAATGGAAAGTGGAGTGTGAGAGTTATTCTCTCCCCTTAACTCCTAAATAATAGGAGAGTATTAACATCGGCATTAGCCCAGTGCATAAATAGCTCATATGTCTTTTGTAACACAGGATGGAAAGGAGAATTGGCAATATTCCTCAGGGCCGTCTTTAAGCATGTCGGGCGCCCGGGCGCCGTGGTGCGAAGATCGCTCCGGCGCGCCCTCCCATCCCGTTTCTCAACACGGCGCCCCCCTGGCAGCCCTGTGCCACCCAGCCTTGCCTTAGAGCCGGCCCTGATATTCCTTTTGTTGTTGCTGAAGTAGTCTCCTGGGCCTAGAACTAAATAATTCTATCTACCTGGGGACTAGAAGCTGCTGAGGGTCCAGAAGTCAACATAATCTGATTTAGTAAATAAACCAGGCTAACTAAATACTGAGACGTGATTTTAAATGTACTAAAATAGAAGGTGGAAGAGCCAAAAACCAAAGTAAAAAGCTTCGCTCAACCAGGAAGCTCAACAGCAATTAAGAAAGTCCTACAATCACCTGCCGACTAAATAATATTGATGGCTTCAAAACACCTCATCTACCACTAGCCAGGCAGAGCACTGTGAATTTCCAATAGCACTTGCTAGAATGACACACAGCTTTGCCATTCAAGTCTATCCACTATTGATCAGAAGAGACAGGTGTGTTCGCTGAGGAACTGAGCACTGTCTGGACTATATATTTTATAACTGTCAAGTCAGTTCCTCGAACTTTGAAGATTATGGGGTTTTTTCAGTGCCGAACACCTTGCACTTATTTGACAATAAATTATCTCTCTGGCCCAGCTAAAGTGAAGTATCTACAGACAAGGTGATGGGAGTCGTTCCTCCTTCCCCAAAAACATGACAACTATTTCTGAGCTGGTTTGTACATGTGGAGCAGAACTAGACAAGATGCTCAGGAAGGGGCTGCTATTTTTCCCAAGGTCCCCTGTTGAGTTCTCTAAGCCCCACCCCATCCCCAGTTTTAGGCATGTAGCTTGACATTTCCTTACCAGCCACAGCACAATAAATACACATATTGTTATTCTGACAAATCTAACGGTAAAGGTAAATTAAGTCCAGTCGCGGACGACTCTGGGGTTGCAGCACTCATCTCGCTTTACTGGCTGAGGGAGCTGTCGTTTGTTCACATACAGCTTCCAGGTCATGTGGCCAGCATGACTAAGCAGCTTCTGGTGAACCAGAGCAGTGCACGGAAACCCCATCTACCTTCCCGCCGGAGCGGTACCTATTTATCTACTTGCACTTTGATGTGCTTTCGAACTGCTGGGTTGCAGGAGCAGGGACCGAGCAACAGGAGCTCACCCCGTCGCAGGGATTCAAACCGCCAAACTTCTGATCAGCAAGCCCTAGGCTCTGTTGTTTAGACCACAGTGCCACCCGCGTCCCTTAATCTAAGGGTAAAGATAAAAGTAAAGGGCCCCCTGACCGTTAAGTCCATTCGCGGACGACTCTGGGGTTGCGGTGCTCATCTCGCTTTACTGGCCGAGGGAGCCGGCGTACAGCTTCCGGGTCATGTGGCCAGCATGACTAAGCTGCTTCTGGCAAACCAGAGCAGTGCACGGAATTGCCATTTACCTTCCCAGCAGAGTGGTACCTATTTATCTACTTGCACTTTGACGTGCTTTCAAACTGCTAGGCTGGCAAGAGCAGGGACTGAGCAAGAGGAGCTCACCCCGTCGTGGGGATTCGAACTGCCGACCTTCTGATCGCCAAAGTCCTAGGCTCTGTGGTTTAACCCACAGGTAGGATTCACCTAACAGAAATCCTGCAGAAGGCTTTCCACTTGCAGAATGGGGCTTTCCTCCCATCTCACCCAGCACGCTGCCCCCCCCCCATGGGCCTGGGGCAGAGGAACCCCCAGAACAGAGCAAAGGGGGGGTAGGCAGGGGCATTCTTCCAAGTGGCAACCTGATGTGCAGAAATGTGACTTTCCTTCCAGGCACACGACATAGTTTCTACGCTGCAGAAATTCTAGGCATTATCACCTATCACATACTTAACAGTCTGTGAACCGCAAGCAATTTTCTAACTATGGGACCAAGCTGTTTCCCTCTGCACTACTAGAATTTCTTGTAATGATGTAAGTCTTTGCTTAAGGTTAGACAAAAAAAACCCACCCCAAATCTCCTCCTTTTCATGATACTGCTGGCATCTTCAAATGTTCTAGCCTGCGTACGTGCAGCCCGAAAGAATTCATATCCAAGGGAGAAGGGGGGGAGAGGCAGGATAAAATCAGCCCACTAGTGCTCTCATCTGCCATTACCTTCCACTCCCCCCTCCTCAAATATAAAACCATCATGTTGTGTGTGAAATGCGAGAGCCATAGTGGCTAAAACCAAAGCCTTTGAAACCAGACAAAGGTGAGAGAAGCCAAGAGTCCTGTAGGAGCACAACTAAAAGCAAGATTTTAGAAGCCAAGTGATTTTTTTTTTTTGTCTCTGTTACGGGCAGTCTCGTTAATTGTAAACGGAGGTGCTGAGTGAAAATAGGAAAAATGCCAAAATAAGGCATGTGGAAAACAAAGGAGAGTTGTCAGCATGCTTGGAGGAACTCCAAGATTTGAAGAAGTACAAGGAATCTTTTCAAAATACAACCTAAGGGGCAGGTAAAACATCAAAGCAATATGGGATGTGGACCGAGCATGCTCTGTTGCCATAGGGTGTTAAGATTGGTTGAAAAAGAAAACTGGAAAGCCAGAGGGTGGGGAAATGGAATGGAGTGTCCTAGAAAAAGTAGCTGGGTGACTGGTGCTCTGCACCGGCACACTCCTCTTTCTTACATGGTGAAAATGCACTGCAACTTCTCGTCACAGGTCTCACTTGTACAATGTTGTAGGAAAAAACCTGCTCTTTTTCCCTTATGGAGTATCCAAGAGCCTGTACAGAGTCCTTAAGTGGGTTCCCTATCGGTAGGAGAAAATAACAGAGGCCAGCCAGAGAATATTGAGAAGCAAAGCAGCTACTAAGCCTGATCTTTATTAAACTGTTGCAACAGGGTCCTCACTCACTACATGCAGGAGGGAGGAGGGACCCAGATCAATGGTGTGCAAGCCCTTATATAGACTTTTGAAATTGCCCACCCTGTAGCTCAAGACCACCCTCCAAAACATCATACATACATCACAGAAGGGGGGCAGTCTACAGCAGAAATCCTATTTGCCAGGATATCTGTTAATGGTCACTGATTGCTTTACCTGGGCAGCCTGGCCCTTCTTTTGCGGTGGTAAATACTTTAATTCCTGAATCCAGGTCACAGGCTTGCCCTGTTCATACACAAATATGTCCTTAAGACAGCTAAGCAAGAGACAATGGAGAGGCTTTCCTATTGGCTTCCTCCTTGCAGAGAAATATTTGAGGGTCAATTTGGGAGAGTCAAAATGGTTTGGGAGAGTCAAAATGGCTTCAGGATTGCTCTCCTGTACTATTTCAGACACGTGGTTTATATACTTGTGTATGTGTTTGCCTTGTACATTTATGAGCGTTTATTTTATATTTGGGACCTTAGAATTCTTATAACAACAATGTTAAAGGTAAAGGGGCCCCTGACCATCAGGTCCAGTCGTGTCCGACTCTGGGGTTGCGGTGCTCATCTCGCTCTATAAGTCGAGGGAGCCGGCGTTTGTCCGCAGACAGCTTCCGGGTCATGTGGCCAGCATGACAAAGCTGCTTCTGGTGAACCAGAGCAGCGCACGGAAACGCCGTTTACCTTCCCGCCGGAGCGGTCCCTATTTATCTACTTGCACTTTGATGTGCTTTTGAACTTCTGGGTGGGCAGGAGCTGGGACTGAGCAATGGGAGCTCACCCCGTCGTGGGGATTCGAACCACCGACCTTCTGATCAGCAAGCCCTAGACTCTGTGGTTTAACCCACAGCGCCACCTGGGTCCCATAACAACGTTACCACTGGACAAAATTTGCCTTAGACAGTGCTCCCACCAGCACCAGGGGCAGAGACAGTTTGTTCACGTCATAATAGGATGAGAGATGATAGTGCTTGGCAATGCCTATAGTGGGGGGGGGGGTGGAGATGATAGGAAACAAGTCTAAGGGCAAAGGATGTGTGATATTAAGAGGAGAATTATTATTATTCTGTCTTGAATTTATATATTGCCTTATACCCGGAGGTCTCAGGGTGGTTCACAGAATAAAATCAAAATATAAAGCTACAAAATGCATGATCAAAATAAAGACAGCAACCCAATAACCCCCACCCCAAAAATCCACATTTTAAAAGGGCACAGGATCCTCACAACATTTAAAGTAAGACAATTAACAAACCTGGACAGGAGCCACTCGCTGGAAAGACTATGATCTCAGAAATGCCTGCAGCAATATTTATTGGCAACCAAATTGGCCGGGTGCCTTTCTGACACAAAGACGAGAATTAATTGCAAAAGGCCAATGTAATATAGTAAAGAGAAGGTGGAACACAGAACATTGCTGCCATGGGGGTAGCTGGATTCAAGAAAATTTGATGGACTACAAACACCTTTCTTTGTGGCAAGACTAGCTCTTACAGAAGTCAACGTTTTTGTCTAGAGACATTTGATGCAGCTGTTTAAACAGTTTTGGGTTGTATAGGCAATCAAAACTCTTGGTTTATTCATGTTTCAGCCCTTGCATTTACCTTCTGTTTCTAGACAGTAAAGGTTCTTAATTCTTTTTGTGTGCTTGGATGATGTAAAAAATAGTGCCTCAACTTTTGCCAATAAATATATATATGAATCATTTAATAACCTGATTTATGACACCCTAAGGTACCAACTAACTGGCCATACAGAGATAAAGAGTGAGGGAAGGTAGCGACAAAGACTCCCTCAGGAGGCTGTGGACTCTCCTTCCTTCGAGGTTTTTAAGCAGAGGTTGGATGGCCATCTGTCATGGATGCTTTAGCTGAGATTCCTGCATTGTAGGGGGCTAGATTAGATTACCCTCGGGATCCCTTCCAATGCTATGATTCTGATTCTATGACTCTATTAAAGACATAGGCAGTAGAACACAGAAAAAGGTCCCACTGTGCAAAATATTCGAAATTAATTCCATTTCTTTCTAACTTAACGCTCCTATGACATTCTAACTGACTGAGAAATGACTCCTCAAAGCCTCAGTATCTCCTGTCTGCAAATATTAAGTCCCCTAACATGACACGTGCCAAGAATTTCCAGAAAGTGTTCAAGCTTTCTGTTTACAAGCAGAAGAGGAGGCTGTTGCTTTTGATACTTCCGTCTACCGCCACTATCTCAAACTCCAGTCTCTATGTTAAGATACACACTGCCAAAGGTCATGTGCATGAAAGGTGCCCAGTGATTATCCCTTTATCGGTATTGCTTTAAACTCTATATGCTCAAATGATTAAAGTCAAACGCCTGCCTTTAAATGAAAATGAAGAGCAGGCTCATAATCTGTATTCACGACAAGAGTCAGCTTTCAGAAAGGTCTTCTAATTGTTATTCCAATTATATTTTAGAACCGCATGGTCTTTGATACTCTTGCTCTTAGGACTACCGTGTTTCTCCAAAAATAAGACACCGTCTTATATTTATTTTTCCTCAAAAAACAAAACACTATGGCTTATTTTCAGGGGATGTCTTTTTTTAAAATTAAGTATGGTACAGTTTAACCTACAAGGTTAAACTGCCTATCACTATGGCTTATTTTTGAGGTATGGCTTATATTCCTTGAATGCTTAAAAATCTTGATATGGCTTATTTTATGGCTACGTCTTATTTTCGGAGAAACAGGGCATAGCTGCCAAGTACCCCGTTTTCCCCGGGAAACCCCCTGTTTTTACTTACCTTTTCCCGGTGGTCCCCCGTATCACTTCGTCTCCCATTTTTCTCCGTTATTTTCTCCTGCCGGCGGCCATTTTTTTTCCTGATTTGCCCTTCTATGGGCACCAAAAATGGCCGCCGCTGTCTTCAAAAGTCGCATCTACGCATATCCGGAAGTGCATAGACGCGACTTCTGGTGTCGGTGGCGGCCTTTTTTGTGCCCATAGATGGGCAAAGTGGCACCGGAAGGTAAAAATTGTGATGGTGGAATGCAATAAGAACATTGAGAGACTGTGTGCACATGATTTGCCAGCACATTAAAAGAGTTGGGAAGGAGAAAGAATCACCCATCTTATCCCAGGTGGAAACAGAAGTTTCCTTTAATCCGGGGCTCCCCAAACTAAGGCCTAGGGGCCAGATGCAGCCCAATTGCCTTCTAAATCCGGCCCACAGATGGTCCGGGAATCAGCATGTTTTTACATGAGTAGAATGTGATCTTGACTGTTTTCACACACTCACAATACATCCTGTAGAATTCTATCTGTGATATTTTATCTGTACAGTCAGAACGAATTCCAGGAACCAAAAAGTCATGTTGGAAAATATGACTTTTTGAGCTGATGTGCTAAATAGAGGAATGGTAAAATTCTGGTCACATTCAGGTGTGATGTTTTAGAGTAGACGACTGGGTTTAGATTGAACCATATATACAGTACCTGGTAAAACAAACATCTGCATCTAAACACTATCCAGTATACAAAAACATTTTCACAATAGAAAGCACATACAGAAGTAGTACAGAGTAAATCCACACAAAAAGTAGGCTTTTTGTTTGAAGCTATTGTATAATGGCACAGTTCTATAGTAATGTTTAAGTTCTCCTCTACAGCCAATGATAAGGATCTTGGCTCAGATTTCAAAAGGAACTTTGTGGAATAGCTCACAAAACTCTGGAGGCATAGATTAGACAAGCTCGCAAAGCAAAGAAACTTAGAAACAAAGATGAAGAATAATATTCCCTCCCAAGCCCCACCCCAATCCCCAACAATTGCAGAATAGAAATTATATGGATTTTGATCATAACCAGGCACCAGACTGTCTTGAGTGCCAAACCTGGCAATCCAGCTCTCATTTTGGGACATTTCTTATTTTATATCACCTTGCATTTTTATTTTTACCTTCTCCTGTATCAAGCATGTAGCTAAATATACTATGTTATTCAGGGCAATATGCCTTGCACGTTCCATGATGCAGCATGACGACTAAATAGATGGCCCCAAGGGGCACTCCAGCTTTCATAAAGCTACTGTTTCACAACACATGAGTTTTATTATATAAATAAAAAGTCCAGTACTGATTTGAAGATGCAGTTCTCTCTGAATATCTTTAGAAAAAATCCTTTATAAGATCCAATTGTCTTCACCCTTTTTGCCCCAAGCATGTACCAGAATGGAACACAGCTGCTACCGATTAAGGGTCCACCCATTAAGAAATCAAGAATTCCATCCAAAGTCACAAAAAGTAATAGCGGCATATATGAAAGACCTACATTGGCTCCCATTATGTTTCTGAGCACAATTCAAAGTGTTGGTGCCGACCTCTAAAGCCCTAAACTGCCTCAGCCCAGTATACCTGAAGGAGCGTCTCCATCCCCATTGTTCAGCCCGGACACCGAGCTCCAGCTCCGAGGGCCTTCTGGCAGTTCCCTCGCTGTGAGAAGTAAAGTTGCAGGAACCAGGCAGAGGGCCTTCTCGGTAGTAGCACCCGCCCTGTGGAATGTCCTCCCATCAGATGTCAAAGAAATAAACAACTATCTAACTTTTAGAAGACATCTGAAGGCAATCCTGTTTAGGGAAGTTTTTAATGTCTGGTGTTTTATCGTGTTTTTAATATTCTGTTGGGAGCTGTCCAGAGTGGCTGGGGAAACACAGCCAGATGGGTGGGGTATGAATATTATTATTATTATTATTATTATTATTATTATTATTAATGTGTAATCGATGTATTGACCTTCTGCTCTTGATATTGGTTTGTTTGTTGCTTGTATAGCATATTTTGTTTTTTAATGTCTGGTGTTTTGTTGTGTTTTTTTATATGTTGTAAGCCACCCAGGGTGGCAGGGAAAACCCAGCCAGATGGGTGGGATATAAATTAGAAAATAAATAAATAAATAAATAAATAAATAAATAAATAAATAAATAAATAAATAGTAGTAGTTCTAGTACTATTAACCCAACCATGGAAAAATGAAGAGAAATAATGGAAACAGGAGTATGTCTATAGGAACCAGTTATTCCTATGATAAATCACACACAGAAAAGCTATGTGCACAAAGACCCCCTTCATGGCATTAAAGATTGGGGGGACCCACTAAACACTAGAAATTAACAAATGGTAGGATTTCGATTAATTGGGATGTGAAGGGAGAAATGCAAGCTGCAGAGGAATTCCTGGACTAGCCCATGCAAAAACGACCTGGCCAAGCTAAGGCCATTAAGAAACAATACAAGGTCTCTGAGAGCAAAAACCCCACATATATTAACCACCCACACCCTTCCCCCATCTACCTCTTTCCCCCTTTTCTTCCCAATGTCTCAACAAATAAAGCTGATTTGCAAATATGTTACGAGAGACATTGCACATATTTCTGTAAACCAAGAAAATCTTTAATAAAAATAAGAAAGAAAGAAAGAAAAAATTGCCAGGGTAACTGGGTGTGAGGTGACTGGAAGAGAGAGTCTTGAGCAAGGGTTGCTGGGGGAAAGGAGGAGGAAGATGAAAGACTGGGGTCCATATTGGGCGGGCGGGTGGCAGGCTAGCTGTGAGAGATGCCTTGGACTCCAAGGCTACATCGCTGTGGGGTACAAGCCCCCTGCGAAATGACCATACCAATGTGAGGGAATGGCCAGTGGGTGCTGTGCATTTCAGAGAAAGCACTGCAAAAGAAGGGGAGGGCGGTGTGTGTAGGACACAAGAGACTGATAAAGACTCTCTTCATCCAGCTTTCATGCCCTCCTGGGTTCTTTGCCTTTAAAAGCACTTTTGAAAGTGCTGCCCTGCAGAGAGGTAAACAAATGCACTAAAATACACACCAAACAAAGCAATAAATGGGTACCTATACATGTGATGCTGATGCCTAGGCATTTTGCTGTTTCCTAACTTAACAGAGAGGCTGACACCTGCAAATTAGCTGGTAGCAGCACCTGGGAATCTAAAATTGTTTTTTCCCGGTTCTGGGGTTAGGTATATTCTTTCTTCCACAGGGTTATCTGTGCAGTTTTCTCCGGTTTGAGGAACTGCAGAGAACCCATTGACAGCTCGCAAGCCTGCAGACAGGCACATGAACCATAACTGATAAGAGGGAGAAGCAGAAAGAACTTCCAATTAAAATTTGTGTCCTCCTCTGGAAAAGGAGAGCAACAGATGCATATGAGCTTCTGCCGAAAGTCAATAAGGGTTCCACACAAATTAAAAGACATGCGCCAAACAGATGACAAAACATGCCTACACGACACGATGACAAATAAGCAAGAGTGTTTTGTGCTCAGCCACTAAAAACAAAATAGGGACACCCCCCCTACACACAAATGCACACGCACAAACACAAAAGGGACATGAAGTGCAGTTGCAAAATGGTTTGCTCTTCCTACACTGCATGGGGAAAATAAAATATACATTTGTTTCTCTGTATTCACCCTTTCCACCCAAAATGTTTAAAATGGGGAGAAAGATGAAGAAAGAGATGATATTCTCCAATTCTCTCAAAACATTTTGGTTGTAAAATCCCTACTTTAAAATGTAAGTGTACAAACACAGCTTCTTCACAGTAAGAGGTTTATGTTTATATTAAAATCAGTAAGCAATACCTAAAGGCAGTGCTTTTTTTTCTTAAAAAAAATGTTTAGGGGAACTCACATTTTCCTACTCATATTGAAATACTGCACCTCAATGAGGCCAAACTTAGATTCACAAAACTTTTAGGGGTATGTGTACCCCTGCGTCCCCCCAGGAAAAAAAGCACGCCCAAAAGCACTTTTTAATGACATGGGAGAATATAGTTGTTGTTTTCAAACATTGTTGCGATCTGACCCAGGGAAGCAAACAGCATTGCAACAAATGGATTCTCAACCACTGGGAAGGGATGGGAATAAAGGGGCAACGGAGGGCAGGCCAACAGGCTAGATCTAGGAGGAGATATATTAAAAAAATATGAAATGTACCATGCTAGAAATTAAAACTAAGAGAGGGCCCTGGACCTGGAAAGGCTTAAGACTGTCTTGGGCCCAGTCTTATTCAACATCTTTATCAATGACTTGGATGATGGGCTTGAGGGCATCCTGAGCAAGTTTGCAGACGACACCAAATTGGGAGGAGTGGCTAATACCCCAGAGGACAGGATAACACTTCAAAATGACCTTAACAGATTAGACAACTGGGCCAAAGCAAACAAGATGAATTTTAACAAGGAGAAATGTAAAGTACTACACTTGGGGGGGGGAATGAAAATCACAAATACAGGATGGGAGACACCTGGCTTGAGAGCAGTACATGTGAAAAGGATCTAGGAGTCTTGGTAGACCACAAACTTGACATGAGTCAACAGTGTGATGCAGCAGCTAAAAAAGCCAATGCAATTCTGGGCTGCATCAATAGGAGTATAGCATCTAAATCAAGGGAAGTAATAGTACCACTGTTTTCTGCTCTGGTCAGACCTCACCTGGAGTACTGTGTCCAGTTCTGGGCACCACAGTTCAAGAAGGATACAGACAAGCTGGAACGTGTCCAGAAGAGGGCAACCAAAATGGTCAAAGGTCTGGAAACGATGCCTTATGAGGAACGGCTTAGGGAGCTGGGTATGATAGCCATGTTCAAATATATAAAAGGATGTCATGTGGAGGAGGGAGAAAGGTTGTTTTATGCTGCTCCAGAGAAGCGGACACGGAGCAATGGATTCAAACTACAAGAGAGAAGATTCCACCTAAAACATTAAAAAGAACTTCCTGACAGTAAGAGCTGTTCGGCAGTGGAATTTGCTACCAAGGAGTGTGGTGGAGTCTCCTTCTTTGGAGGTCTTTAAGCGGAGGGTTGACAGGCATATGTCAGGAATGCTTTGATGGTGTTTCCTGCTTGGCAGGGGGTTGGACTGGATGGCCCTTGTGGTCTCTTCCAACTCTATGATTCTATGATTCTAAGACACTTTAGACGGTCTGGGAAGTTTAGATTTGCCTCCTAATAGGCACCACACATTTTGAGAGAGGGAACTGCAATGGTGATATGTGTGTTTTTACATACATAGGCTAATTGTACATCAGATATATATGCAATGCTTTCATTCCTGTGGACAAGGCAGCTTGCATGTACCCTTTATTACAGAGACGCCATGCTTGTGTTTTTTCCTCCTTTTTCTACACATTGATTCGAAAGTACTGTGTGATGTTTTTGAGTATTATGGATCTCTTCAATTCAGTTCCTGCTATCAAGGACTGTAACCCAATTCTGCTTTATGGGGAACTTCGCCTGGCATCCCTCTTGCCTCAGGAGCAGGGCTTTTTTCCAGCTGCAACTCACCAGAACTCGGTTCCGGCACCTCTCAGGTGGGTGCCATTGCCATTATAAGAGAACAAGTGAGTTTTGGCACTTCTTTCAGGAGACAATGGATGAGTGCATCTTTGGGGTTTAAGTCAAACCTGTAGAGACCAATACAGAAGAGTAGAGATGTAAAATTTCCAGAAATTTTGAAGCTCAGAAAAAACCCGGATTTTTTTTGGGGGGGGATGCTACATTAGCACTTCTTTCTTCTTTTCCAGATTGAAAGTCATTCTGTTACTTTAGAAACATAAAATATAACCATGGATAATTTTAATGGACATAAAATTATCACAACTAGCATATTAAAAATATAGTGTATCCAAACAGGAACTGAAATTTAACTTGTCATTCATCACTGTTTGCTATGCAACATGCTTACTCCACCTCCCATGTTTTGCCCATGAACCTTACGTATTTCCTCACACTGATGTGTGTGGTCTGTTAATCACTTTAGCTACTACTATGTGCTTAAATTAGCTTATTTCACTTTTTAAAGACTGTTTTACAGCATTTAATGTTTAAAATATTTTCATTTCTTTTTTTTCTTTCACAACACTTCTCTGATTGCCACAACAACACATATACTTGAAGGCCCTTTTTGTTGCTCTGTATTTTCTTCCAGTTCTTTGAGGCCTAGTGAAGAGGAACAGAACCCATGCATACCACACGCATGCAAAAACGAAACTGAAACCTTTTTTTCTTTTCTGGTGACAACAGCACCTCCTAAAAGAAGAAATGTATCTTGTTCTTGTACTGGAGAGTTCAATTTGGAACCTGGGGCTTGCTTTTCCTCATAGAAACTAGAATAATCTGATACCATACATATTTTTTTAAAAAAATGATTTATAAAATATTTGAACCCCTTATCTTAAAACACTGTATTCGTCATGTTAAAATAAAACATTCCATAATCTATTTTTTTTTCAATTTTTCGGGGGAAAACAAAAAAGGCTTCAGGGGAAAAACGGGGGGGAGCTGTTTCCCCCCAATTTTCCCAGGCGTTTTTCGGGCCTTCACATCTCTACAGAAGAGACATGTTTTGTTGCAGCTGTGGCAGATGAATATGCTTGGTGGCACTGAGGCAGCTGCACCGTGCTGTTTCTTCATCTGGAAAAAAAACCACCTTCAACTCATTGGTGGTCATGATATGACACCACAGGGGCTTCTCAGCACCACAAAAGGTCAGCGAGATCAAAGACCTGTCACCCCATAGGCCTATCTTCAGAAATTTTACTCCTTGAGGAGAAATACAAGATGAGATCTCCCCAAACCACAATCAGAAGCCAACTTGACCATCAGTCAAATATTCCTTCAACAATAGCTGTTTCCACTACAGTAGGCTGGCTTAGGTGGCACAGGGCAAGCTGTATGGCAAACACGGTTCGGTCCTCCAGCACTTTTGCAACCATTAGTGACCTCTCCCAGTTTCTGCCACCTGAGGCAGTTGCCTCACTCTGACTAATGGCAGGGGCAGCCCTGTCTAGATTCAGAAAGAGTTATTGGAGAGAAACTTCAATGTTATTGGACAGTGAACTTCTGACACAGGATGCGAGACGGATGCCTCTACAGTGGAACCTCTAGTTGCAAACTTAATTTGTTCTGGAGGTCCGTTCTTGACCTGAAACTGCTCTTTAACTATAGGCCTGCTTTTGCTAATGGGGCCTCTTGCTGCGGCTGCGCCACCAGCACACAATTTCCATTCTCATCCTGGGGCAAAGTTCTCAACTCGAGGTAACTCTTCCAGGTTAGCGGAGTTTGTGACCCGAAGCGTTTGTAACCTGAGGTGTTTGTAACTCGAGGTACCACTGTACTTTTAATGTGTGAAACAGTTCCAGGGAATCCTTAAATTAAGGTGATAAGCATCCTTTTTATTTCATGCTTTCATTTCATGAAAAGGATGTTTAAAATAACCTTTGTAAAAAAATAAAAAACAAACAAACCCATAAGCTCTCCTTTTGGGAATTATAGGGTCAGAACTACCTAAAATGTATAGAAACCTATTCATGTATGCTACTACAGCGGCAAGAAAGTTTCTCGCCCCACAATGGAAAGAAGCAGAAGTCCCAGCATAGGAAGAATGGATACAAAAACTTGTGTCATATGCAGAAATGGTGAAACTTACCAGAAGAGTAAGAAATAAAAATTAAATAATAATAATAATAAAAGAATGGAAACGGTTTATTGAATATTTACAGATAAATTATAGACAGATAAAAACACTGGTAGAATTATTGTAATAACCTGCAGTTTCATAGGAGTATATATTTATAGAAGATGAATAAATGAGCAAATTAAGTTAATCTGGATATGCAGAAGGTATTAAAAATAAATTTAAGGAACTGCAGAAAGAGGGGGAAGGGAGTCAAGTTTTGAAATGTGAAAACGATTCTAAAATGAGTGAAATGTATAAAATGAGTGAAATGTATACACTTGAAAAGTACAAAATAAAAATACATAAACTGAAAACAGAAGAAAATTAAGGTGATAAGCTTCAATAGATTCATGGAACATTCTCAGAGGTCCTAGAACAAGCAGGTAATAATAATAATAATAATAATAATAATAATAATAATAATAATAATAATAATAATAATTTATTATTTATACCCCACCCATCTGGCCGGGTCTCCCCAGCCACTCTGGGCGGCTTCCAACAGAAGAATAAAACACAATAATCTATTAAACATTAAAAGCCTCCCTGAACAGGGCTGCCTTCAGATGTCTTCTAAAAGTCTGGTAGTTGTTTTCCTTTTTGACATCTGTTGGGAGGGCGTTCCACAGGGCAGGCGCTACCACCGAGAAGGCCCTCTGCCTAGTTCCCTGCAACTTGGCTTCTCGCAACGAGGGAACCACCAGAAGGCCCTCGGTACTGGACCTCAGTGTCTGGGCAGAATGATGGGGGTGGAGACGCTCCTTCAGGTATACTGGACCGAGGCCATTTAGGGCTTTAAAGGTCAGCACCAACACTTTGAATTGTGCTCGGAAACGTACTGGGAGCCAATCAAGACCGGTATTTACAAATACAAAGCATGAACAGCAGCTTTTGTGACCAGCAATGCAGGCAAGGGATTATGATGTGCAAAAACAGGAGTACTTACTAAGCATCATGAACAGAGTCGTCAAGAAGAGAGGACAACTGTTTCACCGATGCAAACCTAATCCTCCAAATCAGTAACAGCAGAAGCATCCTGCGCAGAAATGGGCGGGGAGACTACAAAAGGGCAGATAGTCGGTAATTAATTTTGCATTATGGCTAACTGGAAGATAATTTGAGCTGCCTATTATTATGTTCCTCTCTAAATGGTATTTGACCTTGCATTTCACTCATGTTAATTCTTAACTCAGAGAATCGCGGTAGAAGAGAAAAGGGAAACGGATTTTAGACCAAACGAAAGCTACAAGTTGTCCTAGAAAATGCAAAAATAGCAAGCAGACCCAAGAAAGACAATCCTGCTGGAGGGGCTGGGGTGGAGAGAAAACACCTCCTGCATATTTCCCAGCTTAAAGACAGCGTTTATAATTCTCAGTAATAAATGCTAATTCTTTATGGAGTCACTTTGACACAACACAAAGGCTTGCAAGGCAGCAAAGCAACTTTCTCGAAGTCAATCTCTCCTTGAAATCAAAAGTGACTTCCCCCCCCCCAAGGTTCCAATTCAAAACGTCTGTGTCTCTAGAAAATTTCCTTGCAATAAAGCTTAAAAAGAGGGATTCTTCAGTTCATTGTCCTTTATATATAAACAAGCTTGTTCAGCAGCAAGAGCTCCCAACTGAGGTTTTTGCACGAGGGGAGGTGGCCTTGAAAATCCCATTTTGGGGGTGGGGGGAGATGAAAATAACTGCCTCTAATTCTTTATCTTAAATCCCTTTACAATTGGAGAAAAGAAAGAAGCCAAAGTTAAACAAATGCAGGCGGGGGGGGGGGGGGAGAATTATGTTTGAATTTCACTCAGCTCATACACAAAGGCCTAAATCAAATAAGAGGCGGGTGATATGCCAAAAAGCAAACAAAACAGCGATAAACAGAAGTCTCATAAGATTCTCAGAGTCTTCTGCAAAAATTGAGACTTCTTAGGATTAAGTCAATGTGACTAAACTCGCTTAAATCCATGGGGTGCAGCTCAAGTTGCTTGCATGCCCAGGCTCAGCACACACACTTTCTCTAAGCAGATATGAATGATGGACACAACAAATTAGATGGGATCAAATAAGGCCACAACTTTATTGACGTAGGCACTGGGCAACCATTAACTTCTGGCCCGCCTGCCGGAAGTGATGCCAAGGGTCAATCCACCAGCAGGGGATTCCTGTTATGTATTCAGTGGTCTGCATTTGCCTGAGCTTGAGTCTGGACAAAGGATTCTGAGCCCCTGTGTTCTGATTCGATACATGATATCCAATCACAGAACAATTCAAGATTTGGGCCTCTGCCATTGGCCCTTAAACTCTTGAGTCATGATTCGCAGCTTGGAAGTTTAGACAGCCAATCACCTTGGGAGTGGGAGTGGCCCAGGCCTTAAGAAATGTATATAAGCAGTTGCTTCGTCCCTGTTGTCCAGTTCTGTTAGCTCAATAAAGGTTCTTGCTGTTATCACTGTTAGGTTTCTATTCCTCTCACTGTGTAGGTCACATGCTTGTGTTATGCATTCCAGCAAAGATTGTTGGAATCACGGGAACGAATGTTTGCTGTACTGTATTCTGTTTATGTTGGTCCCCCCCCCCCGGACTTCTCTCAGCGAGAGGAGTTTTCTTTTGTTCTGCCTTACGCTTAATAAAGTAGCTTGTAGTACACAACCTCAGCCTGGCTCCGCCTGCGTTTTATCTATGCTGGATTCTGAATATGTACTCAGTGTCTCCAAGACATGGGTCGTAATAAATCGTCGGGAAAGGGCTGTCGGGACTCTCTAGAGCTGCACGTTGAATGCTGATCGGAGAGACGGGCTGGATTTGTTCCTGCATTATGCCTGGGGATCGTTCTTGCCCCCAGCTGACCCGACAATCACTGTGTTTTGCCTCGTGGGAACCAACCTAAACTTCAATTTCTGCCTTACATCAAATAGGGCAGGCATAGGCAACCTTGGCTCTCCAGATGTTTTGGAACTGCAACTCCCATCGTCCCTAGCTAACAGGGCCAGTGGTCAGGGATCATTGGAGTTGTAGTTCCAAAACATCTAGAGAGCCAAGGTTGCCTATGCCTGAAATAGGGGGACCCCTGCAGGGATCACAGCCTTGGAGGAGTGCTCCTCCCAGATCCCTTTAACGGGATACCCTACCTTTGGAGGGGCAGGCAGAGACGACAACCTCCCCTCCACCCAAACCTGAGGTATACCCAATGCCTAAACTGCCACTTGAGCGTAACTATGCTTGCCACCAAACCTGCCACACCTGCAGCCAGGATTTTAGGCCTTCAACCAAATCCATTAACCAAATTTTATTTCTTTCTGCTGGTCCATCCAGCTCAGTGTTCTCTTACATGGCAGGGACTCTTTGGGGGTTCCAGACAAGGATGCTTTCTGAGAGATTGAAAATGGGACTTTCAGGATGCAAAACACGGCTACGGCTCTTTGTTTCTCTGCTAACAGGCTCCATTCTTTCCTGTTGTTGGGTAGGGGAACAAAGCACGTCAATAAATCTGTAATCTACTGCTGCAATTTGATTAAGGAAGTTAAACAGTGGCAAGCAAAAAGATGTGAAATGACTGCCTGGTGCAAAATTTCCACAGGCAGCTGCCTTGAAAGTGGATTGGAAATTCGTCGCAGCCTACAAGTGCCCCAGCCTTTCCACTGACAGAGCGCAGACACTTCCACCGGGTTTGAATTCAAGAATCCTTGAATATCCACAAAAGCTGTTTCCGGTTCCCTTATTATACCATTCTCATGACACAGGCTTCCTTGCTGAACTGCTCATTTAACAATTTTACAATCTTGTGCATCTCATCTCAGCCTCTGTCGGATACAACACATCAAACACACTCCTCCTATTTAACTGTTTCTTTCCTCCCCAGGATGCCCTCTTAAACCTGGAGCTTGAAAAATGCAAGATCTTCTTTCCTAAACTTCATAGTCATTCAACACACTCGTTTCTGCCTGGTATAGTGGGTTTTGCTTGCAGTTATGAAACTGCATTATCCAACCTCGATTCTGCTGGATTACAATTCCCATAATCCCTGACCCCCGGATGGGGGTTGAACTCCAACTACAATTGGGGACACAAGACCGAAGAAGCCTGCAGGCTGCCCTCAGTAATGCCAACATGATACGTATTATTAGTGGAAAACATCACTTTGACATGAACTACAATAATGTTGGGTGGGTTTTGTTTTTTTTTCATCCTGAAAGCCAAAAGCTTTTTTCTTTTCCCTATTCTCTCTTTCTTTTTTTAATATGATGGATGATGTTCTTACAACAAACATATTGACTGCCCAAAGCTACCAAGCAAATGGTTATTCCCCAGGTTTGATTTAATAACAAAAGGGGTTGTTCAGGGTATAATCTCATTTAATAAATGCAATTTATTATTTAATTTCAACTCTTTAATATTGTGATTTTTATTAAACCTCGAAGGCACACACAACTGTTTCTCAAAAGCTTTTTTTTTAACCCTTATACTAGGAGGCTACCAGTGGGAGGGAGGTATTTTGAAACACAACTGCAATGCATCTAATATCAGGTTACAATACAGTTTGCAAAGTACAAATGCCGCGGGCTGGTTGCCTGAACCCCATAATTGTTGTATCCAAGAAGAAGGGAAAGGTTTAAGGCACATGTTACAATGATGTTTAACAAGATTCTTCACAATTGCGGTGGGAGGAAAAATTCTTTAAAAAAAATAATGTACAAGACACACACTCATGATTCCATTAAATCTCTCTGTTGTATTGTAACATTGGTCCAGGGAAAACATTATAGAGTTCCTGTCTATATGCACACCCTGGAGATTTTCACTATTCTCACAGTGGCCACCTAGATGCGTGTAGGAAACCCACAAGCAGGATTCAAGCACAAGAGAGATCTTTCCTCCTGCAACTGGTATTCAGAAGCCATCTGTATCTGGATACAGTGGTACCACAGTATGCGAGCGTAATTGGTTTTGGAAGACCGTTCGAGTTCTGAAACGTTCAAAAACCGAAAACTCAATAACCAACAGCCAGGCCTCAGTGGAAGCTGTGTGGCATGTTCGCCTTCCGAGGCGTGTTCGAAAACCGAAGCATTTACTTCCGGGCTTACAGCATTCAAAAACCAAATGTTCGTCAACCGAGATGTTTGAAAACCAAGGTACCACTGTACTTTACCTGAGCTTCCTGCATTGCTGGGGATTGGACTAGATGACCCTCGGGGTCCCTTCCAACTTTACTATTCTATGATTCTACACAAATATCTACCTGTTTCATAAGTTCATTAATAGCAATGAATGTCTGCCAACTGTAAGTACCGTATATTAAGCAAGTTTGGCAGGTTCAATGTTTTTAGCTCCGTTTACTAAATATAAGTAAAATAAACATGCTGAATTGGAACACTAGGGCACCAGAAAATTTCCCAATGGAAATTGTCCTATGCAAAAAAATTTGAAATTTTCTAGATATGCCACATTGCTGAGAAAACATACAAGCAAAGCATACTAGAGGAAAATATACTTTTCCAAGCAGATAGGAGAGCTCCTACATGGTCTACTACCAGGCATCCCCAAACTGCGGCCCTCCAGATGTTTTGGCCTACAACTCCCATGATCCCTAGCTAACAGGACCAGTGGTCAGGGATGATGGGAATTGTAGCCCAAAACATCTGGAGGGCCGAAGTTTAGGGATGCCTGGTCTACTACTGTAATGGTTGGCCCCAAGCAAGTATTTTAAAGACTATTGTGATCTTATTTGTGTACCCACTCACCCCTTCCTTCTTTTCCTGTGAATAGAAAAGGCGATGCTATAGAAAACAGAACAATTAATTCTTCCTATACAAGCAGGTGTTAGTTTTGAACCTCTAAGGCTGCATTTAATTGGCTCTCAACTTCAGAAAATACAAACATGTCGTTATGAGTTTGTGGGTGCCATACCAGTTTGTGTTGGGAGGGGGAAGAAGCAGGCTGTATACAAGACCTTTCAAATTCCTGGATCCAGCAGGATTCTAGTGAGGGAATAGCCAAGCAAGCCCGAGTGATGGGCCATTAAGCGAACAAAAGGAACAGTGATGGACTAATAAGAAAACAAAGGAGTGGCTCAGTGCCAGAGGACAAATGGGTGGGTCTCCTGCCCTGGTTAGTAAGACAAAAGATAAGAGCTGAAAATAGTCTGCGGTTATATGAGCTAGAAGCAGAATGCAAGAAGTTTCAGGCTGGAAAAGGTGGAGAGAATGTCATGGCTGATTTGTGCTTGAACCCAAGAATGTGGGCTAGGGGAGAAAAAAGACCCTTGGGGTGTTAATGCTGTGACCGCTTCCATCATAAGCTCAGTTGTATATATGAGTAAATAGGTAAAATGGAAGCAGGTGGCGCTGTGGTCTAAACCAGAGCCTCTTGGGCTTGCCGATCAGAAGGTCAGCCGTTCAAATCTGCGCAACGAGATGAGCTCCTTTTGCTCTATCCCAGCTTCTGCCAACCTAGCAGTTTGAAAACATGCCAGTGCAAGTAGATAAATAGGTACCATTGTGGCAGGAAGGTAAATGGCATTTCCATGCACTCTGGCACTCGTCACAGTCCTCTGCATTCCACTAGCGGTTTAGTCATGCTGGCCACATGACCCAGAAAGATATCTGTGGACAAACGCCAGCTCCCTTGGCCCAAAAAGCAAGATGAGTGGTGTACCCCATAGTCACCTTTGACTAGACTTAACTGTCCAGGGGTCCTTGGGACCCCTGACCATTAGGTCCAGTCATGAACGAATCGGGGGTTGCGGCGCACATCTTGCTTTACTGGCCGAGGGAGCCGGCATACAGTTTTCGGGTCATGTGGCCAGCATGACTAAGCCGCTTCTGGCCAAGCAGAGCAGCACATGGAAACACTGTTTACCTTCCCGCCGGAGTGGTACCTATTTATCTACTTGCACTTTGACATGCTTTCGAACTGCTAGGTTTGCAGGAGCAGGGAGCGAACAATGGGAGCTCACCCCACCACAGGGATTCAAACCGCCGAGCTTCTGATCGGCAAGCCCTAGGCTCTGTGGTTTAACCCACAGTGCCACCCGCGTCCCAACCCAGGGGTCCTTTACCTATGTGTAAATAAACCATATATCCTAAAGACACTACAGTCTCTGCTGTGCCTCATTCCCAAAAGGAAACATGAACCATAGTTAAGCTCCAGAACCCCTGGAATCTCTCACCTTTCGGAGATTGGAGTGGAGTACAACAGTATATTATTTTACTCAAGGCATTCTGGTCAAACCCTTCCTTTGATCTGAAAAAGATTTCAAACTAAGCAATTCCACAAGGCTTGTTCCAATCTGCCTTGGGCCAATTATGCTTGTTGCTCAGACTCCAACGATCTCTGCTGTCTTTGGTTTGGTGGTCATTGCTGAGGACTTATCTCCTGAAGTGGTTCTCAACTTGAATTACAAGGAGTAGGGAAAATGAATTAAGGAATAACACCCACCCTTTTACCACTGATGCGTAAGCAGCTCTCTCCAACTTCACATCTTAACCCTTCACTTCTTAGACAAAAAATAATAAAGAGCTTTGGGTTGGGGGAAGGGGAGTCCACAAACTTAATGTTATCCAATAACCATGGTTGAGAGACTAAGAACACACCTTGTGGTTGTGAGCTGTTCTTCTCTTTGGGAGTGTGAATTCCTCATTCCTTCCATTTCGACAATTTAAGAACGAGATACGCTGCACCTTTTCCAACACTTCCCCTACCGTGTTTCTCATATTATAAGACATGTCTTATATTTATTTTTTCCTCAAAAAAACACACTATGGCTTATTTTCAGGGGATGTCTTATATTTTTCCTCCTCCTCCTCCTGCCATGGCCGGTATTGCTGCTGTGCCTATCACTATGTCTTATTTTCGGGGTATGGCTTATATTCCTTGAATGCTTAAAAATCCTGCTATGGCTTATTTTATGGGTATGTCTTAAAATATGAGAAACAGGGTACCTTTTCATATTTGGTGGACTTTTGCTAACCAACAACTTACCACTGCTGTGATAGGAGCAGCCAAAACAAGTTGTTTATCGAAATTGCGGAACTGGAACAGCTTTGGAGAATTTAAGCAGAACAATCGCAGCCCCTATTTTTGCACAACAAGGAAGCTGCAATCCCCGTAACACTAGAGAAACGCTTTTCATTGAACTAAACATGAGAAGCGTTCTTTGCAGTAGCTCAGATGGACTGCTTGAGGCATGTCCTCTTTGAAAGGGCTTAAGAGAATACCTTTCAGCTGTATTATCCACCGTGGAACCCAACCGTCCCATGTTCATTTCAAAAACAAACCACTGTGGTTGTGGACAAAGGCGGAAATAAGGGATCTTCTAATAATATACCTCCTCCCTAAGAGCGCCTTTGAAAATGCCACATGAGCCATACTATTAATTGGCCGGGTGTTCTTAGCAATGAAGAGAGCACTATAATGGAGAAGGCTGGCTGTGTGTCAGGGCACCTTGGGTTAGAAAAATAGATTGCTCGTTGTTCCTGAGCACTTTGAGTGTGGTAGATAATAGAGGGAGAAGACTGCAGCTAGAATCCAAGAGAACGCCTCTCCCTTGATTTCCACAGCCATTCGCTCAAGATGAATGGGGTTAGGACCGGTACCTAAGCCTCCCTAGGTACTAGCCTCCCCTCCTCCCAGTCCAATTCCTACAGGCACCCCATCCCTGGTCAAAAGGATTCTGAATATGTTTAAGCAGTTTACAACTTAAAGCATTCAGATATATGCTCAATTATTACTGCCTTGGTACATACAGCGCTTTCAAGTACTCGGCTCGTCTACTGAGAAACCTGATTATCTCTCTGTCATCATTGGTCCCCTGCTGCCTCACATCTGAAATGCCGATTGAGGTCTATCTACTCATTAACAGTAACAAAATTATCCTAATGCAGAGCATTATTCATTTGGAGTAAGCAAATTTCTTCGGCAGCTAAAAAGCAGAATTTCCACCAGATGCCTTCTTCTGAAATTCGGGAGACCCGACTCATTAAATCATCACAGCACTTCAAAATGAAATTAACCCTTAAAGAAGATGGGAGGCAGGTGCTGTCAGGGACAGGCAATAGTCCGGAAAGTGTTCCTAGGAGACAAGGGGCGGGAGCATGATCTAGGTCGGAGAAGGGCACAGTGATTTGTGGGATTCTGTGTCACTTATGAGCAGGGCCGGATGAGGCCCTAACCTACTGAAGGTAATGGGGCCCTTTATATGTCCATCTGTCCTTTGTCAACAACAAATTGTTGCTGTTCTTTTTTGTTGAATATACCGGTATGCGATATGGTAATTTATCTAGCTAACAGGTATCTAAAGCCATTTGCACATGCAGAATGTAGGCACCCTATATACAGAAATGAGCAAACAGTGATATTTTAGGGAGCAGGCTAGCAGGCGGGGCCCATTACTTACATCATAGGAGCCTACACAACACAAAACACTTGCTGTATGTAGGTTTTATTTGTTTTTTTTTATCTTATATTTTGGAAATGTACATCCAGGTTTTTTTTCCTTTACTTTTTTTGGGGGGGGGCAAGAAAGTGAGGCCCTAGGATATACCATACTTTGTTTAGCTTATACGTAAATCCGGCATTGCTCATGAGGCAGGGGGAAGAGGAAGGGGCTGGATGGGAGAAGAGGTGGCAGGGGAGATTCGCAGAAAGGCACAGAGGGGAAAGAGACTGTGCCCAGAGAGAATCTCCCCCATCTCCTCCCCGACTGTCTCCAAGGAAAAGAAGGGGCTTAAAGTAAAAGGAGACTTCACTGGCTGCTTGCAAACGCCACGTCAGAAGAGGGGGTTTAAATGTGCTGATGGCAGTGGATCTGCCCTGTTCCTCAACTGTCCAGGTCAGAGCACAAGTCTGAAGCTGGAGATGCCTAGCTAGCTATTTAGCAGAAGCGGTGCATTTGATTCTTGTGCTTCCTACTGGGTGACTGGGCAATAGGAAGGCAGATGAGTACAAGTAAGTCTATATCCACAGTATCAGCTTAAAATGCACCTAGCCTGTTCTTTTTCTCAATTCAGACCAAAGCTGGTTATGTGGGGGGTGGGTTTCCCCCCCATCAAAACACAGTATATAATAACAAATGGCACGATAGAAATGGAGTGTGGCTTATGCCGTATGTTTGGTACTGGGAACACACTGGGTGCAGAGAAAACAGGAATGTGTACAGAGCTGAAATGTCTCCTCGCCAACTGTACCCATTTTAGCCTGGAATAGCAATAATTTGCAGCACTCTGTCCTGGGGAAAAGTCTATCCTCCAACCATTTTAGTTTAAAAGCAGCAGCTATGAGATAGTTCTAGGGAAATTAAATTCAATACAATAAAAAATAAAAATAAAAAATTGTCCTGGCAGTATTCCAGAAGTAGTTCCCCAAACAGCCAATGCTGTGAGTTTTCTGTCACCTTCTCAATATTTCATTCCTGGGTATATACAACCAATATTTTGATCCAGCCTGTATTAACAAACTAAACGCAACATAAACTAAAAACCTAGGAGTTGGGAGAGTGAAGACATCATTGTAGAAAGCTCACATTCTAGGTTCAATGAAGCACAACACTTTCCCCCTAAAAGTTGTTGTTGTTGTTTAGTTATTTAGTCGTGTCCGACTCTTCGTGAGCCCATGGACCATAGCACGCCAGGCACTCCTGTCTTCCACTGCCTCCCGTAGTTTGGTCAAACTCATGTTTGTAGCTTCAAGAACACTGTCCAACCATCTTGTCCTCTGCCGTCCCCTTCTCCTTGTGCCCTCAATCTTTCCCAACATCAGGGTCTTTTCCAGGGAGTCTTCTCTTCTCATGAGGTGGCCAAAGTATTGGAGCCTCAGCCCCCTAAAAGTAGACAATCATAATGACAAGCTGATGGAAGTTTGCTTATTATCAAGAAAAGGAAACAGGAATATTAAAGAAGAAAAAGAGAAGAACTGAGGCAAGAAGAAAAGACAGTTCCAAGAACAGGGGAAAGTGAATGAGCAGAGAAGGACCTACAGGATGACTACTGGAAAGACAGGCAAAGAATACAGAATTAGAAAGTGGCAGATGGACATTTTTGGGTTTCTTTCAAGTCCAGAGATCGACGTCTAAGGCCAGAGGAAAATGTCAGGTAGGAATACGACCTTCCCACCTTCTTCTGATGGTAGTCCAACTCAGGGAACCACCTGCAGTCTCTGCAGTAGATTAAGGTGGTGACTCACCTTTGTTATTCTTTCTGCTCTTTTTTAGAAATGAAAAAAAGAGGTGTGTGTTTGTATAAGCCACCCAGATCCTTTGGAGATCAAGACAGACATCTAACACAGAGATACACATCTAGGTCATTTCCAAAAACTGGATTAAAAATAAGTCATCTGCTCACAAGAAAGTGCTCTGGGAATGTGCCCTAGTCAAATACACAAGACAAATATGTGCCTCATTTACACAGCAAATCAACACCATCCAAATAACAGTATAATTGACATCCATCTGCTGGAAGTCACTTCTACATATTCATCCTACTAAATTGTTTCCTTGGAAAAGCCAGGCATTTAGGACCCTAAAGTTCAGACATTTCATGACACAAAATGCAATGGATGTATATTAAGACACTCTCCATAGATTTGGAGACTGGTTGGCGGAGCAAAGATGAACCCTTCAAACCTATGAAGAGAATATGGAACAGCAGAGAAGAAAGGGTTCGCAAATGAGAAAGGAAGTTCAGAATGGGGAAATGGAGGGAGGGTAAAGCTCTAAAGTCGAAAGCAAACTGGTGCGTAGAGAGATTGGCCTGGACTCAACCATCCACAGTACAAGGGAGGGCCAGTGTGGGATCCCTCCAATCCACCCACCAGTGAAGTGATCAGAAACATGGATCTTGCCTGCTGTAACCAGAAGGAGAAAAAAATGACAAGCTGTTGAATACCCTTCAGGAATGTTGTTGTTTAGTCGTTTAGTCATGTCCAACTCTTCGAGACCCCATGGATCAGAGCACGCCAGGCACTCCTGTCTTCCACTGCCTCCCGCAGTTTGGTCAAACTCATGTTCGTAGCTTCGAGAACACTGTCCAACCATTTCATCCTCTGTCGCCCCCTTCTCCTTGTGCCCTCCATCTTTCCCAACATCAGGGTCTTTTCCAGGGAGTCTTCTCTTCTCATGAGTTGGCCAAAGTATTAGAGCCTCAGCTTCACGATCTGTCCTTCCAGTGAGCACTCAGGGCTGATTTCCTTAAGAATGGATAGATTTGATCTTCTTGCAGTCCATGGGACTCTCATGAGTCTCCTCCAGCACCATAATTCAAAAGAATCTATTCTTCGGCGATCAGCCTTCTTTATGGTCCAGCTCTCACTTCCATACATCACTACTGGGAAAACCATAGCTTTAACTATACGGACCTTTGTTGGCAAGCCCTTCAGGAATATTCCATATCAAAACCTCTGCAACAAATGCCTCTACAAAGAGCATGTGGGCACAGTGGTTCATATTTGCAAGTGTCCAGAGCATCTTCATTACTAAACATTATATGTGTGTGTGTGTGTGCGCGCGCGCACGCACGCACGCACGCACTGTACAAAAGAAGTCATTCTTTAACATTCTTGCTTAGCTTCTCCCCGATCCCCCAACCAATGGCCTTTATTACAGATGTGTGCATACTGTGTAGACCTGTACATTTTGCCATTTATTTATTCTGGCATCTATTTATTCAAGTGCAGAGAGGCTGGATGCAAACCCACATTATGTGGTACTTCTTCTCGGGCTCTGCAGGTAATCACTGTAATGTTCCTATTGCTAGATGTAAAATCGTGGGGAGATTTTTTTTTTTATTTTCTTCTTCTCAGATCGAAGCGTACAGCAAAACCTAATTGGCAGCATGCAGTCTGACTTTTATTGCAGTCATATGACTTAGCGAAATTATTGGCTCCTCGCTTAAACAAAACATGTCACCCGGTTCTCTTGTGGCTTGCTGTAGGGAAAACCTGCTCCCAAGTAAGACCTTTAAAAACGAATGAAATGTTAGATCGGCTAAGCTCTTATTTCTTCTCCCCAGTCACTGCTATCATTCCCTTTGGAAAACCTTTAAGACTTACAGGAAGATGTGTCACTAGGCTCAAAAAAACAAACCCAGTAATTGTCCCAGTACATTTCCGAGCACAATTCAAAATGTTGGTGCTGAGCTTTAAAATCCTAAATGGTCTCGCCCCAATATAGCTGAAGGAGCATCTCCACCCCCATTGTTCAGTCTGGACACTGAGGTCCAGCTCCGAGGGCCTTCTGGAGGTTCCCTCACTATGAGAAGCGAGGTTACAGGGAACCAGGCAGAGGGCCTTCTAAGTAGTGGCACCCACCCTATGGAATGCCCTCTCATTAGATGTCTTTTAGATAACTTTTAGAAGACATCTGAAGGCAGTCCTGTATCAGGAAGTTTTTAATGTTTGACATATTATTGTTTTTATATGTGGTGGAAGCCACCTAGAGTGGCTGGGGAAACCTAGTCAGATGGGCAGGGTATAAATAAAAGTGTTGTTGTTGTTGTTGTTGTTGTTGTTGTGCACCATAAATAAAGCACCAGGACTGCTTTTTAAAATAAGAGACACATCACAAAACAGTAGACTAGTGAGGGTTGTGTTTTCTTAGTTAGTTTTTCATACCACCCCTTCAGAGGTCAAGGAATCTTGTGATCTTGCCCATCCCAATATGGAAGGGTGAAAAACTGCCATGCCAACTGGCATTGTTCTTGTAGCCAGGGCCCCTGATTTTTATTGCTTCTCTGTTATCATTTGTCCAACCCACACACTTTCTTTCTTTTTTTAATAAATTTTATTTAAGATTCGACAATAACAATAAATAAACCACAACTAATACATCAATTCACTATTTGCTACAGTTGACCATCTTTATCAACAGTTAACAAACTACAAAACACCACTTCGAATTAGTCAAGAAAAGAGACTAGAACGAAAAAGTGAGAAGAGAGAGAAATTTAAAAAGGAAGAAGAAAAAGGAAGGAATTAATAAAGAAAAGAATTAAAAAGAGAAAATAAACACATTTAACTTCTGATTAGACTCATTGTGGTATATAGCACCACAAGATGTAGTATTTGCAGTTTTCCCCACATACATATGTACTGTATATAAATTTCTTCCTACAACACCCACCCACCCCGCAATCCACACACTCCAATGAACAAGTGACTCTATTTAAGGGAACTCTACAACAATGGCACACAAGCAGAATTCACAGGCAAGGAGAGCTATATGGCATCACGTTATATGCCTTCCTTGAGGTTTCATTGAAAAGAGAATAAAACGAACTGTGCAGAAGAAGCGCTTGTCACACTTCATGCATAAAACAGGACACAATTTTAATCAAACACCCTTGCATTGACACAAGTGTTCCAACCTAACCAAGGGTCATTGCCCTCCCCTCTCTCCTCCTCATCTGCCTCATCTACTTCATTTCATGAACGTTACAACAAAATGCATATCAAAATTAGGGGGGGGGGCGGACACCTTACACATGAAATGGGTCTGAAAACATTTATTCTTCCATTATTTATACTTTACACCAAATGCTTTTCAAGAGCATTGGTTGTACATGACGTTTCATTTTTTTTTGCCGAAGCTTAAGTTTGGCCAGTTGCATTTTTTTTAAAAAAAAATTCAAACAGGCATAACTCAAAATTGGGATGAGACAAAAATATTAAAATTTTAGATTTAAACTTAGTTTTGACCATTCAACAAGTGTACAAAATATTAAGAAAATTGGATGACATGAGGTAAAAAAGTTGGACCACTTGATATGGAATGACCTTGGATGCTAAGGAAGCCTGCCTAGATCATTCCTGGGGTAGCTCAGTTGGTAGAGCATGCGACTTAACCTCAGGATTGTGGGTTCGAGCCCCACTTTGGCAAAAAGATTCCTGCATTGCAGGGGGTGGGACTAGATGACTCTTTTGGTCCCTCCCAGCTCTACAATTCTATTATCCTAATTGGAGGTCCTAACCTAT